>NW_027555958.1:460751195-461228695 GCF_003287225.1 Phascolarctos cinereus
AATAGCATCAAAGGAGGAGTTGTGTGATTGGGAGCTGAGGGAGGGTCTAAAAATGACACTGGTACCCAAGGAATTTGCCAATTCCTCTTCTGGTTGTATCTGTCAGCAACTGTCAAAGAAGAAGCATCCAGACCTGGAAAGGATGCTTAGAGATCCCTTTTCTTCAGAAGAAATCTAGATTTTGGTGAGCACCAGAAGAGAGATCTAGGAAAAAGGAGAGTCTGTTAATAATACAGGAGGGTTCCGGAGGTCACAATCAGGAGGAGGGCTGAATTTAGTGGGAGATGGGGATGTAGCAACTAGTAGTCGTATTTCCACTACTGCTGATTTCCTCACTGATACCGGGTATGGTGCATGTTGTAAGATGGGAATGTAGCAACTAGTAGTGGTATTTCCCTCGCTGCTGATTTCCTCACTGATACTGGGTATGGTGCATGTTGTAAGTCCTCAGCACAGATATTAAATCAGAGAAAGTCTACTCTGATAGCAAGCCCTGGCTTATAGGCATGATGGCCACAGGTCCCTGGGAGTGGCAGCCCAGGGACCAGAGATTCAGCAGGCACATCAGTCAACTGGCACTATAACCAAGGGGAAAAGCACATCCACAGGATGTTAGCTCCTTGAAAAAGCACTGATGGATCAGAGCTAGTGCTAGCTTTGCTTACTATAAGCAAAGAATTGTGTCAGGCTCCATGGAGAATCAGCTTCAGAATCCAACATGGACCTTTTAGTGAGCTTACAATCTCATAAGAGAAATAACCCAGATTCAAATAAAATAGAATAAAGATACAAGAGAGGCATTTGTTGAATGGAATGGAATGTGTGGCAGAGAGGCCCAAGTCTGCCTTTGTATAACCCCCATCCATTGTTCCTGGCTTACCCCTCTGAGTCACAGTTCTCAATCCTAAGAATTTACAATGGTTAGCCAGGGAGGAGGAAATAGGAGGAGGAATCCACTTAGTGATACCCTCTAAGAATTCCACATGAATCCACACCTACTTCCCCCAAGCTGGTGCCATCATCAACGTCATGAAAGTTCTTGGCAGTCTTTACAGTGAACAGCCTCTGATCCAGAACCTTTTACAGATACAGACAGAGCCTGAAGCTATGATTTGATTGGAGTAGGGGACTCCTGGTGAGGAATGTTTTCACTAATGCAGGGCAGCACCTTCTCTGCAATCTTTTATCTTAGAGGATTGCTTAGAGCATTGAGAGGTTAAATAATTTGCCCAGCTTCCCACAGCCAATATATGTCAAAAGAGGGGCTTGAACCCAGATCTTCCTGCTGTCAGATGAACTTTCTATTCACACTGCAGGATGTAGAGATAGGTAGATAGATAGATAGATAGATAGATAGATAGATAGATAGATAGATAGATAGAAAGATACTGGTGGATTTATAGATACTGATTGATACTAATAGATATAAATAGATAATGATTGATACTGACAGAGATAAATACTGATGGATGTACAGATAAAATATAGAGAGACGTAAATTATAGACACTGATGGATAGATATAGATAGGTGCTGATACATAGATAAATAGATATTGATGGATAGATACTGATGGATAGACAGATACTAATTGATACTAATAGATATAGGTAGATAATGACTAATACTGACAGAGATAGATACTGATGGATAAATATAAAAATTATAGACACTGATGGATAGCTACAGATAGGTGCTGATACTTAGATAAATAGATAGCTATTGATGGATACATAGATAATCTGCTGAAGATCTCCCAATCTTCATGCTCAGAATCATGGCAGGCCTAGTGAGAGCCTTAAGGAGAGGGGAAGGAAGAACAGGGGCATTAAACTGTAGCTTCTATCAGTGAATCGTGCTGCAGTACCCCACTACCAGGGAGAGCTCTGGGATGTTTGGCGATTCACCAAAGTCATTTGACTGTTAGTAACTGATGGAAAATGAAGTGGATGTTTCCACTTCCTCACTACCCACTCACTCTTCAGCCCCTTGTAAATCCGGCTTCTGCCCCCACGCCTCTGCTGAGGCTGCTTTCTCAAAGGTCACCAGTGACCTTGAGATCGCCAACGCCTCTCGCCTTTCTGCAGTCCTCGTCCTCCTGACCCTTCTGCAGCACATGACACTGTTAGCCTCCCACCCCTGGTCCATTCACTCCTTTTTCCTTGTCTTCAGAAATACTGAATTCTCTCAGCTCCATGCCAGCTTCATTAACTCCTCCTTCTCTGCCTCCTTCCCAGGTGTCTGATCTTCTCAACCCCTTAGGCTTGGCCATTCCAAGTATTTCTCTTTGGCCTTTTTTCTGGCCTCTGGCTTTGCTCTTTCTTTTGGCAATCTTTTTCACTCCTGTGCTTTCTACTACTCCCTCTACATGAATGACTCCAAAATCCCATCTTATATTGCCCCCCTGAGCTTCACGATGGAAATTCAGGAAAAAGAAAGGGAGCTGACTTTGGAGTCAGAAGATCTGGGTTCATATGTTGGCTCTGCCATCTCCTATCTGTGTGACCTGTGACATAGATATACAATGAGAGAATTAGACTAAATGATCTGTTTCTTCTTTGAATATCTAGTCCTGTGGTCCTTTGATTCCTTCCTTCCTTCCCCCCACCCCGACTATTTCTTTTTCCCTTCTTATTCCCCTCATCCCCCTTCTTATTTCTTTTTCTGTGGTATTACCATTCAACATGGTTCCCACATTCAAACCTTTGGGTTAACCTATTTCTTCCTTCTCTCTCCCTTCCCAGTTACAATTACTTGGCTATTCCATAGCCTCAGAATCTCTTACATGCTTTCCCTCCTCCACAATGCTACCATCTCTCCTACCCCAACTGAGATCCTCTTTATTGTGTCTCTGGTATTACTGCAACCTAAGAAGTTGAGACAATGGGTTGCACTGAGTAGAAAGAAAAAATGGATTTAGAGCCAAGACACTGGGTTTTGAAACCCTTGGTGATTTCAGACAAATTTAGAAACAGATTCAGATCTGGAAGGAATCTAAGAATCCTTTAGGTCCAACCCTCTAATTCTATAGATGAGGAAACAACAGACAGGTCAAGTGATCTGCACATGGTTTTCCATCCCTCTGGTAAATTTCTGAGCAGTCCAATGTCCTATCCACTCTATCACGGTGCCTCTCAGCATCATTTGCTTCGTCTATAAAATGAAGGGATTGGATTAGATGGTATTTAAGACCCTTATATCTCTACGTAAGCTGGAAAACCTAAGAAGCAAATATGAGGAGAAGGAGCATTCTGGGCAGGGGGGAATAGTTAGTTCAAAAATATGAGAAAGGAAGATAGAATGCTATATGAGTGTATCAGTAAGTAGGCTAATGTGTCTGTAGTTCCACTGAGAGGTTACAATAATATATTATGGTGTGTAGAAGCTTATTAACACCTGCAGTTATTTGGGGGGCTTCGACTGGATTTTTCCTCCAAGATAATTCTAATGATTTAACTTCAGATGATTTCCTCTTACATAACATATTTTAACTCTATGCAGTATGCTCTCCTCAATAAGAAACTTAACAATCAAGCAGCAATCATTTTCTGAAAGATTCATTTTACTAAGAATTGTAGAAGGTCTAGAAAGCCTTTAGATAATTTACAGAACGCAGAAAGTGCTTTGTCACTCTCTTCAAATCTCTTGGTTAATATTTCACATTTCCATACATTTTCAACAGCCTGTTGTAATGTGCCCTGAATTTTTTATATTACTTTGGTCAGGGGTGCTCTTTTGGCTAAGAATACTCCTTTTAGTTCTGTCTGCATTGCTAACTACCAGTCCTCTGATGATACAGAATTGCTCATTCCTTAGTAATAGATACAATAAGTATATACATATATATTATCTTAATTATTCAAATATTTTACATATTCAAACAATAAAAATTATATCACAGAAGTTGGTATGACTTTGTAAAAGAAAACACCTTAGAATACTATTTGTTCAAAAAATATTATTTTTCCTCTCCTGGATCCCAGTGATAATAGTCGGTCCAATAAATACTGAATGGTGAAGTATTGCCTAATAATAATGACAGCATTTAAATAGCACTTACTATGTGGCATGTATTATGCTAATTGCTTTGCAGTTATTATTTAATTTGATCCTCACCACAACCCCAAGAGGTAGGAGCTGTTATTAGCTTCATCTTACAGAAAAGGAAACTAAGGTAGCCCTTAAGTAACTTGCCTAGGGTCATATAGCTAATAAGTACCTGATGCCAGATTTGAACTTAGGTCTTCCTAATTTCAGGCCTGGTGCTCTTTCTACTGTACTACCTAGCTACCTCTATTGGGTTCTCAACATAAAGGGCACCCCTAATAAATCATGGATGAGCCCCTACAATGTGCCTGCAGTGTAGCCTGGACTCTCTCTAGGCTCAGTTCACATGCACCTACTTTGGCAGGTTGGTACCATTCCCTAGAGGAGAAGTCATGTAGCTACTCTTCTAACTTTCAGGGATCTGGGGTAAGCCTTTCATATGTCTATCCCTTTATAATTCATAGCTGCTGTTTCAATAAATCAGTCAACAGATTATTTGTAAGGCACCTACTAAGTAGGAAGCACTTTGATAGGTTCTGGGAATAGCCTTACAAAGAAGGAAACAATCCCTGCTCCCTCAAGTTTACATTCTAATTGGGAAGACAATTACAGTTTAAGCCCTGAGGGGATGTGGTTTGTGTTCCGGATTCTCCCAGTTGAATGGCTTTTGAAAGTGTGTCTTCTAGTGGGTTAAAATCCAATTGTGGTGGAACAGTCACACCCATTCTAAACCATTTGTTAGTGGAAGATACTTAAACACAAGCAGAGGCGGGCTTAGAGGCTTAAGGACATTTGAGCAAGGAGACTTTGCATGTGTGACTCTTGTTCATGCGATCATGGATTTCCTGGCAATCTGGAAGGAATCTCAGAGTATCTAGTCCATTCCTCCTTCCTTTTATTGATGGTGAAACTGATGCCCACAGAGGCTAATGGGGGTCTCAGAGTTAGGGTTTGAACCTAAGTCCTCCCACTTCAAATCCAGAATTCTTTTCATGGCACAGATGCTAAAATTAAGAGTTGTCAAGATCTGCAACTCCTCTGTGTAGAGGGAGTTACCACCAAGATAGATTCTGAGATGACTGAAGCATGGGAATACACCTTTTGTAAATGGGTGAAATATTTACCTAACCTTTGGGAGTTCAATTTCAATTACCTTGTCATTAGCCCAAAGAAAGCTTCTTAGACCTCTATGGGTGTAGACATAGAAAAATGCTTGGGAAGAAAATCAGAGGGGAATTCTGAGTGACATCTCTGGACAATGTTTTCCCCCACCCTTTATGCCCCTCCCCCCAACAAGAAAAGTTCTTTCTTTCTGGGCTTTTTTACACAAGGGCTTTTAATTCATATCCCCAAGAAATGTGTTTGAACAATCTCTTTATTTTTAACTCTAGGCATGTCACTTTTTTCCATGGTATAAAATCGCTGGCCTTTCAAAAGTAGAACAAATGAGGGATTAGGGGCAGTGAAATATTTGTGCAATTAATTAGGGACCCACAAAAGGCAAGTTTATCCAACTGCAAGAAGGCTCTGTGGTGAGGGGAAAGGACACTGAATATGTTATCGCACCAAGTGGGAAGCATTAACAAGGCTTCAGCACCTGTTCCTGTCCTACTGAGGAACACAGCTTTGGGACCACCATAAACTCTTTGCATTTTTTCAACTACCATTGTCAAAATTTCCAAACTGATATTGAGGAAGAAAGAGCCATTCCCTGATGTCTACTCTTCTATATTTCTGTCAGATTTGGGAGAAATGCCAGTTGGAGGGACTGTGAGTCCCAGGTAGAATTGTGAAGCAAAGATAACTGGTAAAAATACTTACCTTAGGTGTGGAAGGAACTAGGGAGGTGACCTTGTCCAACCTTCTGTCCCTCTAGATCAGTGACTCTTTGGACATTTTTTAAATTTGGTTTATTACTTTGGTTTTTTGAGAGTGTCTCTGTATGTGTATGTAGGTGCGTGTGTGTGTGTGTGTGTGTGTGTGTGTGTGTGTGTGTGTGTGTGTAACCTGTGGCTGAGAGACCACATGGGTTAGACTGAATCATGAAGGCTTATCAAAAGATAATTTATCATTTTGGATTAAAGTTCTACTACCCAAAGTTTGCTCCAGGATATCTCCAAATACAGCTTTTAAAGAGTTCATGTCTAGGTTTACACAAATGTAGGCAACAGGGTCTCCACAGAAGCATTTAAAGTAATAAATACATCTTGGGGACTGGATGCCATCAATTATACTCCACAGAAAATGTAGAATATGCAAATAGCTCATAGGAGCCTATTAACAAATGGAGAAAACACATGATGGGATTAACAATACCCCATAAAGAACATGCACAATTCTTCTACATCTTGTGAGTCCTGCTTTTCTACCAGGTTTCTAAAGTCCCTTCCAACTCAATGACATCCTCTTCTCCCTGAAAAGGGAACAACTTTGATCAAACCCCTGACATCATTTCAGTGTCATCATTTCAGAAATAGTTTGGGACATAGATCTAACCATTTAGCTCATTTCAAATTCACCCAGTACTATCTCCTGGCCTAAACCATTATCTATTTTACATTGGATAGCTTGAGAGAATTTATTAAATGCTTCATTAAAGTCTACCCCAACTCAACCTATAGCATTTCTGTGATTTGTGATCTTAGTATCTGAGTATGCAAATGGATCTGTGATCTCAAAGATGTAACTATACCATCAAGTGATATAGACCTTCCTTGCCTGCCCATCTTGTACAACTCATGTCATTGTTTTCCAGTATGTCACTAAAAGCAGTGGGATGAGATCCACGATGAGAATAGGGATCTATACATCTATGCCTTGTTCCAAAGTAACAGGATTCCATATTTGTTGTGCTACAACCTGTTCATCCCCAGAAGGGTTCTTTCCATTAGCCACTGAGTATTACTCATTTTTTGTCATTGTGAGGTAGCGGTGTTCTATGGCTTACAATTATGCAGCAAAACTGGGGGAATATTGATATTTCAAAGGATGCACCTTCATTTCTAGGAGAAGGCTGGGGTCATAAAAGAGTTTTGCAATTTCCCCAAGGAAGTATAGTTTCATCTCCTGCTCTAGTCTCATTCAGGATCCAACTCAGTGTGAAGAAAGAAACTTGATTACAGCTCCAAGAGACAGCAAAAAAGACCCCATTTGAATCCAGGTCAAAAGACTTGGGTACAGATCTTGCCTCTACTACTTAATACTTGAGTGACTTTGGGCAATTCTCCTAGGACCTGTTTCCTCATATGCAAAATGAAGGAGTTAGGTTAGAATACTTGTGAAGTCCCTTCCAGTTTTAAATCTATGTTTGAGTCCATGATCTCAGACTTTCTTTTCTTTTTTTTTTTACTATTTTAATTTATTTTTAACATTCGTCTTTATAAATCTTGAGTTCCAAATTATCTCTCTCCCTCCCACCCACTGAGAAGGTAAACAATAGGATATCAATTGTACATGTTAAGTCACACAAAACATATTTCCATATTAGCCATGTTGCAACAAAAACAAAGCAAGAAAAATAAAGAAAGTAAAAAAAGTATGCTTTGATCTACACTCAGAATCCATCAGTTGTCTCTCTGGAGTTGTATAGTATTTATTCATCATGAATCCATTAGAATTGTCTTGGATCATTGTACTAATCAGAGTAATTAAGTCTTTCTCAATTGATCATCATCACAATATTACTGTTACTGTGTACAATGTTCTCCTGGTTCAACTCACTTCCCTTTGCATCAGTTCATATAATTCTCCCTAGGTTTTTCTAAAATCATCCCATTCATCATTTCGTATAGCACAATAATATTCCATCACAATCATATACCGCAATTTGTTCAGCCATTCCCCAATTGATAGGCATTCCTGCAATTTCCAGTTCTTTGCCACCACAAAGAGAGATGCTGTAAACATTTTAAAACATATAGATTCTTTTCTTTTTTCTCTAGTTATCTTTAGAAATAGATACAGTAGTGGTATTGCTGGGTCAAAGGGTATAGGAAGTTAGTCATAATTCATTAGGCATAATTCCAGATTGCTCTCCATGTTCACAATTATTGCATTTCCCTCCATCCTATTTTCTTCTGTTTATCCTTCTTTCTCACTGTTTTTACCCCACCACTCTTGAAAAGTCAGTTTTACTTCTGATCACTGCCTCCATTAATCCAATCTCCTTATCACCCCCTCCTTTTTCTTATCTCCTTCTCCTCCTACTTCGCTGCTGGGAAAGATAGATTTCTATACCGAATTGATTATGTATCTATATCCTTCCCACGTGGAATAAATTCATATAAAAGCAAAGTTCAAGCATAGCCTTCCCCATGGTATTCCACTCTGCTGTAAAAGCTCTTCCTTGAGTACCTCTTTTCTGTGAGATAACTTTTCCCATTTTTTCTCTCCCTTGCTCTTTCTCCCAGTGCATTCCTTTTTCTTGCTCATCCAATTTTTTATATCATTCCCATGTAATCAACACATGCCTGTGATCTCTCTGTATGTCGAGTCCTTCTAACTGTCCTAACAGTGATGATGTTCTTAGGATTTACATGTTTTGTCTTCCCACATAGGAATGTAAACAGTTCAGTGTTATTGATTCCCTTATGATTAGCCTTTCATGTTTACCTTTCTGTGCTTCTCTTCAGTCTTATGTTTGCAAATCAAGTTTTCTATTTATTTTTTTTTCAGTACGGAATGCTTGAATGTCCTCTATTTCATTAAATATCCATTTTCCCTTGAAAGATTATACTCACTTTTGCTGGGTAGATTCTTCTTGGTTGTCATCTTAGCTCCTTTGCCTTCTAGAATGTCATATTCCTCTGCCACTTTAACATCTAAGCTGTTACATCTTGTGTGATCTTGACTATGACTCCACAGTATTTGACTTGTTTCTTTATATCTGCTTGCAATATTTGGCTATAAAATTCTTGGGAGTTTTTATATCGGGATCTCTTTCAGGAGGTGATTGGCAGATTCTTTCTATTTCTATTTTACCTTCTGGTTCTAGGATATCAGGCAGTTTTTCTTGATAATTTCTTGGAACATAATGTCTAGGGGCTTTCTTTGATCATGGCTTTCAGGTACTCCAATAATCCTCAAATTATCTTTCTTCAATCTATTTTCCAATGACAGCTTTCACATTTTCTTCTATTTTTTTCATTATTTTGATTTTGATGTGTTATTAGCTTTCACTTGCTAAATAATGACTTTCTTCAGTGAGCCTTTGTACCTCTTTCTTTTTTCCATTTGACAAATTCTGTTTTTTAAGGTGTCATTTCCTTCAGTATTTTTTGGTGTTTCTTTTACCAAGTTGTTAATTGTCTTTTTCATAATTTTCTTATATCATTTTCATTTCTTTTCCTAATTTTTCCTCTATCACTTTTACTTGAGTTTTAAAAATCATTTTTAGCTCTTCTAGGAATTCTTGTTGTAGTTGCATTCGATTCACTTTTTTTCCCCTTTGGGGATTTATTTGTAGCTATTTCAACATTGTTGTGTTCTTTTGAGTTTGTGTCTTGATCTTCCCTGTCACCACAGTAGATTTTTATGGTCAGGTTCTTTTTTATTGGTTGCTCATTTCTCCAGGCTATTTCTTGACTTTGAACTTTATGTTCAGGTTGGGCTCTATTCCTGGGGTAGGAGTGAGGGCTCTGTCCCAAGATTCAGGCTTTTTCACATTTCTGCTTTCAGAGTTAGTTCTGTGGGTTTGGAAGTTTTTGGTATCTCCAAGGTGTTATGATCTGGGGAGATATGTGATCACTGCTCTGGTCCTTACCCACTAAGGGGCACCGATCCCTTGTAGCCACAAGTGATACTGCTCCTCAGGGTCCCTATTCCTTTGTGACTGCAAGCATTCCTTTCTGCCTTGGAACTGTGACCCAGAAGCGGGCTGCAGCAATGGTGAAATAAGAAGTATTTAAGGAATAAGTGACAGTTCTCCCAACTTATGCAGAAGGCCTATCATAAAAGCAGCAAATTTCCCCCTTAGGAACCCTTCTATTTGGCAAACATATAGCAAGTGTGCTAGGAGCAATGGGACTGGGATCACCATCCTAAAAAAGCATCTGATCTGAGTAGGGAGATTTTTATATTTCCTCCTGTCTCCATTTTAGGCAATTCCTCTGAGTATCTCTGGGACTTTGGGATGGCTCACTTCTCTAACCACTGGAATGGTGAAAATATTTCCTCTTTTGCCCCTGATACACTGGACCAAATCCTCAGTGCAGTCTTAATTGCACTTCTGAAATGTCCCAGAAATTGATATTTCACAAAGAGAAAGAAGAGAGAGAGAGAGAGAGAGAGAGAGAGAGAGAGAGAGAGAGTGAGAGAGAGAGAGAGAGAGAGAGAGAGAGAGGAAGGAAGGAAGGAAGGAAGGAAGGAAGGAAGGAAGGAAGGAAGGAAGGAAGGAAGGAAGGAAGGAAGGAGAAAACTCAACCCATAAGACCCATTCCAAATTTCTGAGCTTTCCTAAAGGGCTTTTACATTTCCCTCCAACTTCCTTGTCTGTATCATGAGATTTTAGTGCAAGCAAAGGTCATCCCTTGACTCAGTAAACTTAAGCAGCCCTAGTATTCAATACTGGATCTCCTCTACTATTCACTATAAAATGCCTCATTTGGATTTTAAAGCCCCTCCCAACCTGGCCCATTCCTAACTTTCCAATATACTTTCCCTTTACTCCCCTTCATCATCTACAAGCCAAAAATGATGGCCTCCTTGCTATTCTTCATTTGGTACATTCCATTTCCCATTTATGTGCCTTTGAATCAGTTGTCTCCCATGCCTAGAATGCACCACTCCTTAACTCTACTAACTGGTTTCCCTGAAGACTCAAGTCAAATCCTAACTTCTGCAGGACATCTTTTCTGCCCCATCCCACCCTCTCCTGTTCCTGTCTTCCCTTTTCCTTCTGTATTACTTTCCACATATTCCATATCTATCTTGTATATATATAAGTTTTGGTATGTTGCCTCACTTAATAGAGTATGAACTCTGCTCACATCATTGTTAGTATCCTCCTTTGGTGAGATTTCTTTTGATTTGCATTGTATATAACTTGTCCATAGCATTTTTTGTATATTGTTTCACCTGTTAGAGTTTTGAGGTCCTTGAGATAATGGACTGTGTTTTTGCCTTCTTTTATATCCTCACCATTTAGCAATTTAGCACACTCCCCGTAACATAGTAAGTGATTAATAAATGCTGATTGGCATTTATATAGGCAACTAGCTGGTACGGTAAATAGAATACTAGACCTGGAGTCAGGAAGACCTGAATTTCAATACTTGTTAGCTATGTGACCCTGTGCAAGTCACTTAACTTTTCATTACCTCACTTTCCTCCTCTGTAAAATGGAGATATTAATACCTTTCTCACATCAGCCTTTGCAGAGTGTTTTAAGGGTTGAAGCACTTTAAAAAAAATTATCTCTTTTGATCTTTACAACAACCCTGGAAGGTAGATGCTATTATTATCTCCATTTTATAAATGAGGAAACTGAGGCAGATAGAGGTTAAGTGACTTGACCACGGTATCACTCAGTTGGTGTCTGAGGCAGGATCTGAACTCAGGTCTTTTAACTCCAGACCCAGTAATCATCCACTGCAATGCTTAGTTGCACACACACACACACACATATATATATATATATATATGCATATATACCTATACATATAGGTATATATATATATACATAAATATATACACACAGACACATATACATATATGCACATATTTTATATAACACTTTATAGGCCACATGTGTGTATGTGTATGTGTGTAGAGGGACTGGAAGATAACATGTACGTGAATATCATCATCATCATAGCTGGCACACATGTGCATACATACACACATACACACACGTATGCCAGTTATGATGATGTTGGTGTTTTGTAAATGCTATCTCCCATCCAGTAGGTAACTAAATGATAACACTTCTCCAGTTTACTTTCAGGGAGGTATTTCTTGTCTGTTCTTAAGGACCACAGTCAGTTATCATAATGCCCTCATCTGCCTTTTAGTGTTGCTATTGTTGTAATAAGAACTATTACATTATTTATTTTTTTCTAGTTCTGTTTTTTACATTTTGCATCAGGTTATAAAAATCTTCTTACATTTCTTCAAATTCCTCATTTGTCTTGATACAGTAATAATCCATTGCATTCATAAATCACCATTTGTTCAAGACATTCCCCAGGCAATAAAAACCTTTACCATTTCAAGTTCCCTTCTGTGACAAAAAAAAGTGCTGCTGTGAATAACATAGATAGATAGATAGATAGATAGATAGATAGATAGATAGATAGATAGACAGACAGACAGACAGACAGATTAGGTAGATAGATGATGGATAGATAGATGCAAACATAACCAAATAGATAGATAGATGGTAGATAGATAAATTGTTTGATAGAGAGACAGACACATAGACCAGTAGAGAGGCAAACACAGAAATAACAAAAGGTAGATTATATTCTATCTGGTATTTACCTCTTTGGGATGTGTAATCAACAACAGGATTTCTGGATAGAAGTGTATGAACAGTATAGTGACTTTTGTTTTACGATTCCAAATTCTTCTGCAGAACAAAAAGAGTCAATTTGCAGCTCCACCAACCATGTTTTAGTGAGTGTATATGTGTCTTCATGCAAATTTTACACCCCTGTTTCCATATTTAACACCTTTCCTAATATTCTGGCTATGAGGCAAAACTTCACCATTTTAGATAAATATTAATTTCTCTTATTATTAGAAACTTAGTGTGTTTTCTTATGATCATTGATAATATGCAACTCTTATTTAAAGAACTGTTCATAACCTTTGACAACTTATCTATTAAGGCAAAATTCTTGGGGATCTGTGTAAGGAGAGATTCCCTACATCTTTCAGTAATTTTAGGCAATTAAAGTTCCTAAGCTACTGAAGCTTAAAACTGCACCAAAGCTTTTGGAATCTGTGTCAGTTCCTTGTATATCTTGGAATATCAGATCCTTACACTGACTTTTATGCAAATATTTTCCACTTGATGCTTTCTCTTCCATCTTATTTGTAATGACTTTGTGTGAAGCTTCAAATCTTTAAAAATGTTTATGTAACTGGAATTTTCTAGTTTGTCTTTAATCATTATCTCTGTCCCTTGTTTGATTAAGAATGCTTCTTCAGATACAATTGTGAAAGTCTTCCCATTCTACTTATCATTTTTATATAGTGTCACATATTCAGATCATGGAAACCCTTGGCACTTATGGTATGTGGTGTAACATGAAACTCTAAGTTTAATTTTTGGAAAACCGTTTTCCTGGATTTTCTGGCAATTGTGGTCAAGTAGTAGAAAATCTTTTCCCAAAGAAAATCATGTTCTAATAATTATTTTTTTAAAAGTAGGTTAATATTTGTGGTGGGTTTTTTTTTGGGGGGGAGAGGGCTTTTGCTTTTTCCATTCCATTATTTATAGCAGCACAAAATCATTAGATGATTACTATTTTATAATTTAATTTGTTGTCTCATAATTTTCTTCATCCTCTCCTTGTTTTTCTTCATTTTTGTCTTGAGATTGGAGGCCTTTTTCCCTACCCTTTCACGTGAATTTCATTTTTCTCCATAAAACCTTTCCTTGATTTTTTGTATGGTATAACAATAAACTTGTAAATTAATTTTGGTAGCATCATAATTTTTATTATATTGGCACGGACAAACTTGGTTTACTTCAGTTTATCAGGGCTGGCCCCTAGAATAGAATTCAAGGTTCCAATTGTGCTTTCTGACACTCTCCAATTACTTGTCTTTCTCTGTTTTTTTTTTTGTGTGTGTTTTGTAGTTGTATTCATTTCATCAAATGAGATAATATTTGTAGAGCACTTAGCACAGTATCTGGTACATATAGGCATTTAATAAACGCTTGTTCCCTTCCCTGTCTGATGTTCCTATATACTTGTCTTTGATAAACAATGCTAGGATTTCACACAGTAGGAGCTTAATATGTGTTTCATAAATGAATCAATAAATTGATTAATGCACATGTAATAACAGCAGCTGTTGATAGCTAGAATAACTCCCTGATGTTCAACTTGGTAAAGAGCTTTCATGCTTCAAACTTGTTAAAAGAGAAAAAAAAAGTGTGATAAAATCAAAAGGAAAGGGAAGACTAATTTTAGCTGTATACCTAAAGTTCTTTACCCTAAATATACTGCACTATCAAAATAGATAAATGAGGACATGGAAATAAGTCCAAAGATTTCAAAAGCTATTGATGAAGCACACAGGGGTCTTCCAATTGTCTTTCCGCTCTCTGTTTCTAAACCGTTTCACAGAATGAATACTGAACATAAGTCAACACTAAAGTTGGGGACAAGGAGTTTAACAGAGTTTTCTGCTGCAGTGATGGAAGCCCAAGGATCCCACTTCTTCAAAGCCCTAGTGACAGCCTAGATCCAGAGTATTAAAAAATGTCCCATCGGGCTACCATCTAGCATGGAGGTAGACAAGCAGGAAATTGGGCAGTGCTAGGGCCAACTGAGAGAACTACAATTACTGAGCATGGAGAGGGAAAGATTTGGCCATAAACAACATGTTAGCTGTCTTCAAATATATGAAGAGTTGTCATGTGAATAAAGGTGTTACAATTATCTTCTTTGCCCCAGGATGACAGCTCCAGGACCAATGGATCTAAGTTATAGGATGGCAAAAGTCAGCTCAACGTGTCTGTGTCTGTGTGTAAGCTTGTACAAAAGCTTCCTGACACAGCTGTTTATGAGTAGAATGGGCTGTCTTGACATATGGTGGATGGTTTGATGACCACTTGTCAGGAATTAGTTAACTTTTAGGAAGGACCTATTGTATCCTGGGAATTGTGTATTGAGCATTGGGAATACGAAGAAAAAAAATGAAATAATTGCTGCTCTCAAAAACTTGTATTCTATCGAGGGATATGGTACGCCCTGGGGGACATAAACATGTGTTAAAAAGAAGACATTTTTTATTCAGCTATGGGTTGAACTAGGAGGTTTCTGAGGTTTCCAGTCCATCAACAAGCATTTATCAAGTGATTACTGTGTGCCAAGCACTGAGGCCACAAAGGTAAAAAAAAGGCAAAAACACAATCCCTGCCCACAAGGAACTTACATCTTGATGGGCAAGACAACGTGCCAAAAATCATGTATGACATGTGTGTGTACACACACGCACATACACAAGGCAAATGGAAGGTCATCTACAATTTATTCTGGGTAGATGTGTTTGCACATAGTTGTTTGTATGTCGTCTTCCCCATTAGACTGTGAGCTTCTTGGAGGCAGATAGCCTAGAACATTGTAGGCACTTAACAAATATTTATCTAATAATAAACACTGACAGCCATGTCACACTGATGAATCATACTGAGCAGGCAATTCACTAAAACCATTTCCAGACCAATTGCTGCCTAATAATGCTTTCCCCATTCTTTAATTGTGAAGTTTATTTTAGAAATCCAAGTGTTAGACTATGGTTTTATTTTTTCTTTTTAAGTTTAATCTTAATAATTTTAGGGGAACTGAGTGTCAGTATTATAGAGCTCTGGGCCTGGAGTCAGGAAGACCTGAGTTTAAAGTCCTACCTTGGACCCACTGTGTGCCCCTGGGCAAATAATTTACATTCTCAGTGTTCCCAGGCAACTTTCTATGAGCTTAAGTTGCTGAGGTGCTGACCTGCATTGCTAGGGAGAGTTTCCTCACCTAGAGTTCTCTACTGATGAAATCATGGGTCTAACCCCTTGTACATCTCTAGATTCAATCCAGTGTTCTATCTCTCATGATCTTTTCTGGATCCTGACTCAATCAAGAACAGTGTTAACTATTTCTCCAAAGTCTGGAAGTTATCTGGAAATTTGATGAGCCTGCCATCTATACCCTGATCCAAGTGAAGGATAAAAAATGTTGAACCACTGAAGTCCAAGCACAGATCTCTGATACACTTCCCTGGAGACCCTCTGCCAGGTTAACATCAAATCATTATCAAACTCCTCTTTGCATCCAACTATCTCATCAGTTCCAAATCCATCTAGTTTTACCGTTTTATAGTCCATATCTTTCTACCTTTTCTACAAGAATAAGATGAGGTATACTATCAATAGCTATGCTAAAATAAAGAATTTTACCACAGATTTAAAATAAAATTAATTTGATCTCCATTCAGGCAGGAATGGCTGCCTTTAGATATTTGTAATCACTTCCTGCAGGAGCCTCATAAAAATTAGATTTATAAGGAACCTAAGAAAATCACCTAGTGCAGTTCAGTCATTTTATAGATAAGGAAACTAAAGAAGTTGTAACTCATCCAAGATCACACAGGTAGCGAGGAACACAGGCAGGTTTTGAACCCAGAACACTCTGGCTTTGAATCCTGTATTCTTTCTACTATGTCACAGTGCTTCTTCATTGGGAGTTGGGAGTGGGGGGAAGGCTGCTGCCAGCATGTTTTCCACATTAATTTGCTCATTTTCCACAAAACCCCTTTGAAGTAATTTCATGTTTCTTGGAGCAAAACTTGTTTAATTGGTGGATTTGTTGGTCAATGTCCCTTTTCCCCTTCCTTTGACAAAGCCTTCCTCCAGTAGTCTGGGAGATTTTCCAGGGCCACAGAGCCACAGCTCTGGTTTCCAATTCAACTCTTTATAGGGTTACAAATGTTAAGAGGGAAAAAAAGGCAAAACAAAAATTCTAAAAGGAGCTGCCCAGCCCAAAGCGAGAAACACGATCATTTGGACTGCCTCAGAAAAACCACAGAAGAATGAAAGCCCTTGTCCAGAGAGGCTGTTACTGTGTTGGACTGAATAAGAGCCTCAAATTCGGGGACTGAACTTCCGTTTGTATGTGGTTGGTGTTGACAGTAAAGACTGGTATGAAAAGTGGGGGTTACCTGAAACCTGTGGTTCTTATATAATTCATGGGTTATGTATAAACAATAATGTCCATTTTCACAGCCTTCCATGGGGCAGAAAGCATTGCTAGATTCATTAGCTCTTTTGATCCTCAAAACAGGGAGTTAGGGAGGATACAGGATGCCATTACTCTCATTTTAGAGAGCAGGGACTGAGATATAGGGAGTACCGGGAAATGCCATCCTCTAGCACATGCAGTTAGGTGAATCTGGGGTTGGGGAGGAGGAGTGCAGAGAAAGAACACTTGCCATATTTGGAGTCACATTCAAGCTCAGGCCTGGTAAAGTCTATGGACTCCTTCTCAGAATCATATTTTTTCAATACATTTAAAAATAGGTAATAAAGGAAACCAATTTTATGGAAACATAGATATCAGAATATTAAAAAACCAAAAAAACAAAATTCAAGGACCCCACATAAGTCCCTGGTTTAGATGATCTATATGATCTGTTCTACCTCTAAGTCTGATGAATTTGTCAGGAGGAAGAGTTGGGACTCCAGCCCTGGGTCTCCGAATTCCGAGGACTTCTCACTCCACCATTTTGTCACTACGAGAGGTAGATGGACAATGTTCTCTGCTTTGTCCAATCTAGCTACTGAGTCTAGAGTCAATGGTTGTTGTTATTTTTGTTCAGTTGTTTCAGTTGTGTCCGAATCTTGGCGACCCCATTTGGGTTTTGACGGAGATACACGAATGGTTTGCCATTTCCTTCTCCAGCTCATTTTACAGATGAGGAAACTGGGGCAAACAGAGTTAAATGACTTGCCCAGGGTCATGCAGCTAAGAAGCATCTGAGGCTGGATTTAATCTCAGGTCTTCCTGACACCAGGCCCAAAACTCTATCCATTACATCACTATCAGTGAATGAAATCAAATCTTGGCCTGATTACTTGAAAGTTTGGAGAGAAAGAAAGAAAGAAAGAAAGAAAGAGAGAGAGAGAGAGAGAGAGAGAGAGAGAGAGAGAGAGAGAGAGAGAGAGAGAGGAGGGAGGGAGGAAGAAAGAAAGAAAGGAAGGAAGGAAGGAAGGAAGGAAGAAAGAAAGAAAGAAAGAAAGAAAGAAAGAAAGAAAGAAAGAAAGAAAGAAAGAAAGAAAGAAAGAAAGAAAGAAAGAAAGAAGAAAGAAAGGAAAAGAAGGAAGGAAGGAAAGAAGGAAGGGAGGGAAAGCAGAAGAGAGAAAATAAGGAAACAAGAGAGAAAGAAAGAAAAAATGAAACAGAAAGAAGTATTTATCAAGTGCTAACTATATGGCAAAACACTTCTCTAGGCACTGGAGATACAACTGGATAGGTGAAACAGTCTCTGGCCTCGAGGAGCTCACACTCTATTATTATAAGGGAGGAGGCAACACCCAAGGAAGATTTCTGCAGCAAGCCAATTGGAAATAAAAGAAGTAAAGCAGATGGTCTGGCCTCCTCTTTAATGTCATTTCCACTGATGAAATCATGCCAGTTTCTCATGATGAGCCATTTAACAATATCCAGGACTTTCGGGACAGGACCTTCTCTCTCTGGGTCTTCAGTAGCTGTGCTGCAGCCTTGGCAGGAGATACACCAGGCTGTGTCTCACCAGGGGCTGCTTCCTGGGATCACAGTGGAGGGCACTGGGCCAGAAACACTCGTATTCCCAAGGCTTTTGGGTTCAGAGTCTTGGAACATCTCTGTGAGGGTCTGAGGGTAGTAGTAGTGGTCTAATCTGCCTGCCACATGCTGCCACCTCTCTCCTTCAGGGGGTCCTGCTGCCATATCTTCTTTGGTGACAAACAGGCCTTTTGCCAACGTAATGGGAAATATTCTGCAGGTAGCTTTGTAGCACAGCCTGACTCCCACCACATGCACACACAGAGCTGGCTCTAGACACTCTAAGGGCCCAAAAGCCCAGAGCTATTCTGCTTACTTGGTGTGTGACCTTTAACCAGTCACTTAACTGCTTTGAGCTTCAGGATAAAAACAAAGCAGCAAAATAATATTCTTTTTTTTCTGCCTTCCTCTCATAGTTACCATAAGGATCAAATGAGGTAATGGAGATGAAAAGTGATTTGTAAACTGTAAAACCCTCTGCATATGTATGGGATGCTGAAAATCAGAGAACTTCAGAGAAGCCAGGAGCAGACTGACAGAGCCTCAGAGATGGGAGGGATGTTGGAGGCCACTGAGCGAACACTTTACCCTAACAAGAATCCCCTCTCCATTTTCCCTGACAAGTGGTCCTTACTAGTTACCCATTTTTGGAGGACTAGGGAAGATGGGGGATAACCTCCAAGGTTGCCTGTTCTACTGTTGAATAATTCAAATGGTTAGAAAAAGTCATCTGCATCAGACTTAAATCTCCCATTTGGGAAATTCCATCAAACATCTATGAAGCACCTACTATGTGCTAGGCACTGTGCAAAGCACTGGAGATGTTAAGAAAGGCAAAAACCCAGTTCTTGCCATCAAGGAGCTGACAGTCTAATGGAGGAGATAGCATGTCAACCACTATGTGTCAAAAATCTATGTACTAAAAAAATCGACCAAAAGAATGTACTAGAATTAAGGAGGAAGGGAAAGTCTGAACTCTCTACCACATGATAGCCCTTGAAATGTTTGAAGACAGTCATCATGTCCTTCAGAATCTTTTCTTCTCCAAGATAAACATCTTCAGTTTTTTGAATGATACCCATATGGCCTCCAGGACTTTCACCATCCCATTGGCTCTTCTCTGGTTACTCTCCATGTTGTTGGTGTCCTTCCTAAAATGTAGTAGCCAGAGAAGAATACAGTGTTTGGGACCTGATCCAACCCAGGCAGAGCAGAGTGGGACTTTTGGCTGCCTCGTCTTGGACACTATGTCTCTCCTACTGCATCCCAAGATTACCTTCAATTTCTCAGCCACTGTATTAGACTATTAACTTAAATACTGAGTTTGTAGTCCACTACCCAGGATTTTGTTCAGATGAACTGTTCTGTAGTCACGCTTCTGCTATTGCGTACACATGAAGTTGGATTTCGACCCCAAGTACAAGGCTTTGCATTGATCACTCAAATATTTCATCAGATCTTCAACCTTCTGAGTATTCTACCCTGCTCAGATCTTTCTGAATTCTCTCTCTGTTATCTAATTTGTCAATTAGCCTCCAAACTATGTGTCTTATGGAAATTTGACTAGTATGCCATGTATGCCCATGATGAAGTCATTGATAAAAATGTTAAACAGTACAGGGCTAAGGACAGAGACACTCCACTGGAGAACTTTTCCTAAGTACATCTAGTGCCTTTTTGGCATCCTCTGCATTTAGCACGATGCCTGACATGTAGTAAGGACTTAATAAATGCTTATTAATTGACCAGCTAAGTGACTGATACAGAAATATTGAGTCCCCGTTTAGGCCAGCAATTCCACCACCTCTGAATCCACATAACTATATTATTCTCTGGCCCATGTCAGTCCATCTTATCCACATGGATAACAGAAGAGACTTAATCAAGAGGGTTTTTTTAAAATTTTTAAATCTCAGTAAACTGTAAGCAGCATTCATCTGATCAATTAAATTAGTAATGCCATCAACAAAGTATAGGGAGTTAATTTGTCAGGGCTTATTCTGGAGGGGAGTCTTGTTTACTCTATTTGCAGCCATGATTTATTTTCTAGACACTTATTAACTATCCTTTTAGTAATATCTCCAAGAATTTCACCAGGAATCAAAGTAATGCTCATTTCACACCCTTTCTTTTTGTGAAATTGGGAAAAGATTTGACTTCCTCTAATTTGTGGTAGCCCTCCTCTTTTACAGGATTTTTGTGATCCAGCCAATCTGGGCTCTTTGCTACTCCCCAGACCCAGCATTCCATCTCTCCTTCCTCTTTTGTCTTTGCACAGTCCATCCTTCCTGCCTGTGCTGATTTCTCCTCATCTCAACCTCTTTATTCCATAGATTCCTTCAAAGCTCAGTCCTCGTGCCAGTTCCAATGAGAGTCTTCCATTATCCTATAGCTGTTAGTATTTTCTCCTTCCAACTCAAAATGTTCTGCATGTAATCTGTTTACATTCTGTAATCTCCTAGGAAAATGTAAACTCCTCAAGAACAAGGATTGTTTTTATTTTGACTTTTTTTTTATCCCTAACCCCTCGTCTTGCTTAATAAATGCTTAGTGGAAGCATGTCTCCAAAGCAAAAAAAAAAAAAGCTCTGAAAAGATACGTTCATCTCACTCTTTTGTAGAGGTGAAGGAAAGGGGCCAAGAATTTGGACCTTTGTAAATATTTTTAGATTTTTTTTTGGTGTATTGATCTATTTTCCCAATTTGTTTTCTTTTCTTCTTCTTTTTCATTTTTTCCTTAAAATATTACTATCTATATAAGATAGCTCTCTGGGAATGGGGTATGGAGATGGATAAAAGGGCATATTTTGACAGTGTAAAAATGAAAGATTTTTTTTAAAGTAAGCTAGAAAAAATTTGAATGAAGAATTGAGGAGCAAAACTGAAAAATGGTTATCATATTCATGTATTTAAATTAATCAATTTAAATGTAAACAGTTAATCAAGAAAGCTTAGCTGGTCGTATTGATGTTCAATGTTAAGATTTTAATAAAATATTGTTTTAAAATGTAAATAAATGCCCATTAGATTGGATTGGACTAGATGTGACTGGATTGAAAAGCTCATTGATAATAGTTCAGCAATTGTGTCCTCGGGTTCTCTCAGTGCCCTGAGATGCAGTTCATCTGGGCTTGGAGAGTTGGACTTACCAAGGGTGGCTAGACTCTATCTTATCCTCACTGACAGCACCTTATTAGTCCTTTTGCTTCTTCCCTTTCCAGTCCAAAGGTTGTTTCTCTTGGCAGGGGAAACCAAAGGAACGTGGATTGAGGCGTGTTGACTTCTCTACTGTCTTGTAGCAAATACCATGGTGCTACTCTCTCAGATCTCCTGTGAGCAGGTCGGTTCCCCAAATCTATGCTGATACTGACTCCCTCAGAGTTGAGGAGCCCTGAGGCTTGGGGAGCAGGTGTTTCTCTACTTTTATACCTCATGACCTCCCTCATGAATATCACTTGAGGCCAATTAGTCAGCCAGACAATTTGTCTTTATAAAGACGTATTTACTAAGTTGATATAGTAATAATAACTGGTCCAAACATCCCAGTTCCAAAAACCTGGGACACACTCTTCTACAAGAACATAGAGAAAGGGCAGCTAGGTGGATAGAGTACCCAACCTGGAGTCGGAAAGATCTGAGTTCAAATCCAGCCTCAGATGCTTGCTAGTTGTGTGACCCTGGGCAAGTCAGTTAACCCCAATTGCCAAGAACATAGAGAATACGGGATAGACAAAGAGAGCATAGGAATCAAACAGGATGCTGCCCCTAGACCTTTTGCTGGAGTGCTCAAGCTGTTCCCCTGTGACATGGCATGTTTTTGTTTTTGTTTTTTGGAGTTCTTTGCAGAGCCTTAGGTTGTCCTTCTCTTCAAATAGACATTGCAGCCAGTTGTGTCTGGCCAAAGGACCATGCTAAGACATCCATGCTAAAGTTCAGTTCCTCAACTGCTTTAAAGTTCACTAGGTTCTCCTTAGTGGGGGTCAGAGAGCAAGGAGTATGAAGCAAAGATGCTATTCTCCCCCTAAGAAGTTCCTTCTCAGAGCTTGGAGGTTTTGCTGAAACTCTCTTCTCACTCAGATCTCCATTCCAACTAGTTCCATGGCAGGCCTCATATAACATTACCAAGTCTCTCTACCCATCCAAAAAAATTTCCTGCTGCACCCAGGGAGGTTTCCAGGCCTTGATCATCCCTAGTGAACTCAAGATGTGTTCTAACCTAGGGAAGGTATCACAGTATAGCATCTTGCCAGTCACTCATTTAAAGGAAAGTAGGGTAATTATCTAGTCTGAACCCCACCTTACCACCTATCATCAAATTCCTACATACTTCAATGACCCTCTGCTGTCTTTGATCCTTCTTTTTCCCTCTCAATCACCTTTTTTGTTTGCTAAAAAAGAAAAAAAGGTCTGTGGTTTCTTTGCATTCCTCACCAACATTGACAGTTCTTTGAGAACTGTGCCAAACTTTTGTATTTACCATTAATTTACTTGCCCTTTCTTTCACCTTCTCTTCATGCCTTTAAAAATGTAAGTAAATTGATGGCAGTATAACACATTTCATCCTTTCTATGTGAATACTAGTATATGCTTTTCTGAGCTGGTGAAGGAAATAACAAACCACTCCAGTATCTTTGCCAAGAAAACCCCAAAATAGGATCATAAAAAGTCAGACAAGACTGAAACAACTGAACAACAACAAAATACACTTCAAAAAAAAACCTAAGCTAGTTTATCAATCCTTTATGCATTCACTATCTGACTCTTTAGACTTTCTTTTCTATGTCTTTTATTTTTTTTCTTTATGTCTTCAGAATTTAATTCTCTAGCACTTCCCATCTCTACTGAGTTGAAGCTTTTGAAATTTGTTCTCCTCCAATCGGAAGTGCAGATAAAATTTTGGCCTCCTATGAATGACTGGACATCTGGACTGCTACATGGTGCTTAGCCTCTATGGCAATCTATCTTAGTTGGTATATATGTAGTTCTCTTTCTACTCTTTTTTGAGCTTGAAGATCTTTTGATTAGATTGTCAAGACTCTAAGCAAATACATACTTATCAACCGTTGTTAAGTGCCCTTCATCACAGACTAGACCAATCTAAGAAAAATTAAAAATGAGCATCCAACATAAGGCAAGAGAGTTGCACAGTCATTGTTAACAGGATACTATAACCGTTGAAGAGCTTCATAGTAGACTAGGAGGAAAAGATAACAATAAGGAAGAGAAAATGGTCCAATCACACGGCAAAATTGCAGTGACCAGCCAGAGTGTTCTATTGGTATACCCCAAAACACAGGAGATGGTGAGGAAGACTTTCAGCATCTAGAGTGGCACACTTATGGTAGGATATGGATAGGAGTTGTACAGGACAAACAAGCATGGATGGAAAGTGATCTGCCTTGTCATATGGCATATAGAAGTTGATGAGAGACAGATACATGTGAGTATTGGTCATTTTATCTTAGCTGATGATGATATTGATGATGATGATGACAGTGATGAATGAAGTTCTTAAATACCCTAAAGCTTTGGCTTCAACTCTCCAAATGATTCTCTGACATGAGGGATGAGTATCCCAGGAAAATGTTGAGAATGATTCAATTTGACAAGTGTACCAAGGGTAGACAGGGAAGAAAAAGGAAGTCAAAGCATTAACATAGCTGTCTGCAATGATTAATTATCATCCCAGGCTAGTTAGGGTATTCCTTTGGTGCTGATAATTGTGGTTTGATGCGGTCAGCTGAGATCTAATCTTTGGTTGATGGATGGAGTATGGAGCCATCACTGAACAAGTGAAGTAGAACAGATGTATAAGAAAGAAAAAGGTAAATGAACGATTATGTGGTGGGACTTTGGTGAAGTAGAAAGAATATCTGATTCAAAGTCAGAGGCTTTGGATTTGAATCTTGGCTCTATTACTATCTGTTTTCTGTTGGATAAAGTCATGTTACTTTCCTGGGCCTGAGTTTCCATGTCTTCACAATGAAAGGGTTGGAGTAGAGGACCTCTGAAGTCCCTTCCAGCCTTCAACATCTATAATCCTATGACAGAGCCAGAAAACTGATTGGTTGCATAAGAAGTGTGAGGATGTCACCCATAAAATGTGCTGTTTTGGAAGTCCCCACATTAAGGATCTTGTGCCCAAACTTTGAGGAGCATGGGAAGAGTGACTAATAGGGTTGGCAGATGTTATACTCAGCTGGTGCTTTGAGCCCTGACACTGTGAACAGCTTGAGTTTCCAGTGCCCTTCCACAGAGCAAAATCAACATTTAAGGACTCTACTGGAAAGTGCCTGGTGAATATAGATATTTGATTGGCACAGGTCTGAGCCTGCAGTGGCTGGCCCTTTCAGAAAGAACACTCTGAGAGAAGCAAAAATAGTACATGTGAGTGTATTTAGTGGGAACTGGGATGTGTCTGAGCAGGTGTGGGATGCAATCCATGGCAAGACCAACATTGATTTGCCAGCTCACAGGTGAAAATTTTTCCTTCGGACATCGTCACAGTGATTGTGTTCTCTTAATCCCCATCAGTTCCTCAGGCATAGACCATTGAGACCATCTATCTCATGATATCAGAGCTAAGGCTATCAAATACAGAAAAGTAAGAAAATGAAACATCAAATGTTCTACCTGGAAGGACTTCAAATAATAGGAAGTGGAGGGAACCTCCATTCCAAACCCGTCATTTTTGAGGTAAGGACACTGAGCCTCTGACAAGTGACATCCCCATGGTTGCACATTGCCAATGATAGAACTGGGACTCAGAAGGACAAAATTTCAGTCAGAAGGGGCATCAATGACCACCCAGTCCAGCCTGTGCCCACTTAATCTGAGTGCCCTCTGTGACAGAATGACTGAAGAACAAGAAATGATGCACACTGAGCTTGTCATGCACTAAAATCCCTAGATTATTTTAGGGTAGGGGTCCATGCAGTCATGTCTCCCTCATCTTATGCTTGCAAAGTTTATGTTTTGAACCCAAATGTAAGATTTTGCATTTATTCTTTTATGCGTTTCATTTGGTTAGTTTTGCTTTACCCTGTCAAAATATTTTTGGAATCAGAGGCCAAAAAATATATATTTTTTAATTTTTGAGCAAAGATACCCATTCTTTCCCTCCCACCTCTCCTTCCTTCATTGAGAAAAAAAAAACTATTATAAACATGTATAGTCGAGCAAAACAAATTCCCACATTGGCCAAGTTGAGAAAAATGTCTCAATCTGCATCCTGAATCCATCAGCTCTCTATCAGGAAGTGGGCAACTTGTTTCATTATGAGACCCTTGGAATTGTGGGAGGTCATTTTGTTCATCAAAGTTCCTAAGTTTTTCCAAGTTGTGTGTCTTTATAATATTGTTGTTATTCTAGAAATTGTCCTGGTTGTACTCACTTTACTCTTCATCAATTCACGCAAATCTTCCCTGGTTTTCTGAGACCATCCCCTTCATAATTTTTCACAATACAATAATGTTCCATCACATTCACAAGTTATGGTAATAACTTGTTCAGCCCATTCTCCAATTAATGGGCGTCCTCTCAGTTTCCACTTCTTTGCCCCCACAAAAGAGCTGCTATAAATATATTTATACATATATATTTTTTTCTTTTTTCTGTGATCTTTTGGGATATGGACCTAGTAGTGGTATCAGTGGGTCAAAAGATATACACAGTTTAATGGCTCTGGTGGCATGATTCCAAAAGGAGAAGCCAGTATGCTTGTCTACCTATCCGGTGATGTTTTTAATACTACACCTGCCCTCTATCAGTTCATCTCTGCCCTCCCTCTAGAAGTAACTTTCTCCCCTCACCCCTGCTGGCGGTTTCCTCTTCCACTCCATTGCCTGGCCCCAACCTTAGCTTGACTTTAGGCTGGACATGAATCCATAGCTCACAGTAGATCACAAGTGGTCATGATCTCTGAAAAGAGAACTGACCTAAGGCACCAGAGACATAGGCCTCAGCTGGATCTCTAGAAATAAGTGGCTGTGTGCCTTATCAATCACTTTCCTTCTCCAGGATTCATTTTCCCTAGACATAAGTGATTGGGTTGGACCAGCTGGTATCTGCCAGCTCTGATATTCCACGAGCCTGTTGTGTCTCTCCTAACTCAACAACAGGGATGATCAAGCCTGGGTCATTAAAAAGGGACGTGGAACTAAGACTGTTTCATTATTGCCCCTGGTGAAAGTGACAGAGGGGAAAAATCATTGGTAAAAAATGCATCTCCATCCACTTAGGAGCTTACACTGGGCTTCTAAATTCAATTCAACACAGAGTTATTAGGTGACTACTGTATGAAAGGTGACATGGTGAACAGAGAACTGAGTCTAAGAAACAAATCAGTGTGTATCATTTCTTGTTCTTCAGTCATTCTGTCACGTCCAACTATCCGTGACCCTGTGGACCATACTGTCCAAGGGGTTTTCTTGGCAAAGATACTGGCATGGTTTGCCATTTCCTTCTCCAGCCCATTTGACAGATGAGGAAACTGAGACAAACAGTGTCAAGTGACTGCCCAGAGTCACCCAACTACAAAATGAAGAGGTTTATTTAGCTCCCATTAGACTTTTCTACATTCCTTAATATATAAGTCACTTAACATCTATCTTCCTCAGTTTCCTCATCTGAAAAATGGATAATAATGGCATTTACCTCCCAGGATTGTGGAAAGGATACAATGTGCTCATATTTGTAAAACATCTTGCAAATCTTAAAGCATTATATAAATACTCATGTCATTGGGGTTCACCCTTTCTGGGCAAGCCCCCTGCCTCCCAGTTCTTTCAGGGAACCCTGTGTTAGTTGCTAAGGTACAAAGGCAGAAATGAAGACTGACTTCAAGAAATCTTCATTCTACGGTGGAATATCGTAAGTATGCTGAAAAGCAATGTATTTGTAGAGTGCCAGGCCTGGATTCAGGAAGCCATGAGTTCAAATCTGACCTCAGACACTTACTAGCAACTCACTTTAACTTTGTTTGCCTCAGTTTCCTGATCTGTAAAATGAGCTGGAGAAGGAAATGGCAAACCCCTTCAGTGTCTTTGCCAAGAAAACCACAAATGGGGTCATGAAGAGTTGGATCGACTGGAATCACTGAACAATAGATATGGAGATAGAAATCACCCCAGATAGAAAGTATTAATCTGTTGTTGTCCTTCTCTTCTCAATGATGGCTAGCTCTTACCAAATGCCTGCTCATTGATAGACAATACAAGGTGATTTCAAAAGGGTGGAGATGCCCATAGGCGTCCTGTCCTTCCCAGAAGACTGCTGGGAGTTCTGTCTCCTCTGTTCTCCTCTGCCCTGGCCATCACTACCATCTTCGTCTTAGTCTGGAAACACCCCTGGCTTGTGTTCAGCTTATGCTGCATACTCAGCGCCTACTCAACCTGTAGCATGGTCCCTGGGGAAGCTACAAAATGAAGAGGTTTATTTAGCTCCAATTAGACTTTTCTACACTCCTCAATATGTTTCCACATAGGTAACTGGCATTTGGCTGAAATTTCTTTCGTGAAGGATATGAATGAGAGTCAATGTGGTGAAGGGGACAGAAGGCTACCCCCAGGGGCAGGACAACCTGGGCTTGCTCTCACCTCTACTACATGCTGGCTCTGTGACCCTGGGGAAGTCATGGAAAGTCCCAGTGCTCCAGACATCCCTGACCTGCCTTGAGTTTCCTTACCTGGGAATTCCCTATACCAGTGAAACCACAGATCCAGACCTTTGTATTCTATTGCTAGACTATTAGCCATTGTAAGGTCACCCTAGGTCACTCCAGTAGGTTTGTCTCTGAAGAGAAAGATCTGGAAAGGGCCGGGGTTTATAGCAGTTGGCTTTGTCATTGTGAAATGGCGTGAATGGTGAAGGAAATGCAAAGACCGCCAACCACAAGAGCTTAAGACAGATAAGGTGAGACCGGACAGGTGCTTTCTCTCACGGAATAAAAGGACATGATTAGAAATGAATGCCCATTATACTCATCTGAAGTAAGGCTGGGGGCAGGAATAAGGACCACCAGTTTGTCTCTTCCTTTATGCTTTTTCTCTCATCTGACAGAGGGCCTGAAATTAAAACAAAACAAAACAACCACTAACAATTTTTTTTAAAGTTTTATACCACCTACTTATCTCTTTGACCTTAACCCCTCATGATCTCACTTGGAGGTTTTAGTTTAAGGAGGTCCCTGCAAATGCTGCTGCCATCCTGTTCCTACCCCATGTTTAGGCTGGCTCCAACCCCCCTCCCCACACACACAGATCTCCCCACCTTACAGAAGAGGACAGTGGGGAGTTTACACACCAGGTTATAAGCAAAGCTGCATGGAGCCCACAAAAGCCTGCCTTCATCTTCTCCAGCCTAAATGTGAACATTCTCAGGATAGCTGGGGCGGTTGCTTTGAAAAAAGTGCTTTAACATCTCAGGTGTAAGTGTGAGTCTGTGGCACTTGCCAGGACAAAGCTATTTCTTACTGAATAATGAGTATAAAATCCTCATGACTTGCTAATATGAGTTAGCTACAGCTGCTCCCACCCAGCCAATGCTACTCAGCTTTTTTCTTAATTGAACAATTTCCCTCAGAAAGGCCTGCTTCCTTTGCTGCAGACACCTATGTTTCCAGCTGCAATCATTCAACACTTATCAAGTACCTACTATGTGCTGGGCCCGTAGGATCTTGAGCCAGGGTGGGGGCAGTGTCAGAGGAGAGAGGTTAGCTGTAACCTCCCAAGTGTCTTCAGAGTTAAGAAGTTAGGAAGCCTGGTGCCTTAAATATGTATCTTTTATCTTTCCAGTGACCAGGCTTTGCTATCTTTCCATACTGATTCCCCATTACTCCCCCTCACAAGCTGTACATTCCAGGTAACCTGGATTGTTTGCTGTTCCCTGAACGTGTCTTATCTACCACCTCTGATGCCAGCTGTCTCCCGTGACTGGAATGCTCTCCTTCCTCACCTCTACCCCTTAGAATACCTAGACTTCTTCAACACTCAAGTTCCTGGTGCCCTCGAATGTTAGTGGTCCACTGTCTACCCTGAGGCCATCCTGGCATCTCTTAAAGGCTGCTTAGATTCCTTCTATCCACATCTCATGGTCATTCCTCCAAACTAAGTCTGGTTCTGGCACTGGCCCCTCTTTTTCTTTATGTTCTATTTGATTTTGAAGGATTTGGGGCCCTTCAGGTTGTATCTAATAAGGAAAGGATCTCAGCAAGTGTCTACAGCATGCAGACACGTGTTGAAAGCGTTGTGCAAATACAGGAAGAAAAGGAGGGAGGGGGCAGGAAAGTGGCTCTCATACCAATAGTGGCCACTTCGGTAGCACTTTAAAGCTCCTAAGCATTGTCCTTACCAAAACCAAGTAGGAGGAAGGAGTCTTAATATCCTTTCATTGATGAAGGTAAGAAAGTGCAAAGAGGGGAAAGGATGTGACCAAAGTACTAATTAGCAGGGCTGGGATTTAAACCCAGGATGAATCAATCAAAAATCAACAAGCATTTATTAAGTGTTTACTATATACTAGACCCTGGAGATACAAAGAAAAAACAAAACAAAACAGAAACAATCCCTCAAGGAGCTTACATTGTAATAGGGACATGCAAGATAAGACCTAAGGACATTGAAGTTAGAGTTACAAAGGACCTTAGGCCAACCCAGAGGTCTAAGGAGGGCAAAAAACTAGTTCAAGACAATTCAGGTAGCAAGCAACAGATCTGAAATTTGAACTCAGTCCTTCAGACTCCAAATCCAGGGCTCACTCCACTGGGTCACAGCTGCTCAGGGCAAGATGGTTTTGAACAAGAACTACACCACGTTTTCAGGAAAATGGCCAAGCACAAAGTCAAAATGATTCCCCCTGTTGATTCTGATATGATATCTGCCTTCATTTTAAAGCATTGGACATTTGTCACATGGCTGTGGTATCTCCAGCATTTTTAGGAGGTGAAGGCCCAAACTGAAGGGATTCACAGCTATCTTCCTGCTTTAGCAACATCTACCATGAGAAATCTGGCACTTTCCCTTCACCTCTATAAATATAAACAAAGGAAACCTACCCACTCAATAAGAGGAGACAAGAGGCGAAAAGATAAGAAGTGAACATAGAAATCTGGGATTCCTAAAATGTCTTCTTTTTAAAAGAGGAAGGAAGGAAGGAAAGGAGGAAGGAAGGAAGAAAGGAAGAAAGGAAGAAAGGAAGAAAGGAAGAAAGGAAGAAAGGAAGAAAGGAAGAAAGGAAGGAAGGAAGGAAGAAAAGAAGGAAGGAAGGAAGGAAGGAAGGAAGGAAGGAAGGAAGGAAGGAAGGAAGGAAGGAAGGAAGGAAGGAAGGAAGGAAGGAAGGAAGGAAGGAAGGAAGGAAGGAAGGAAAGAGGGGAAAGCATTCTTCTCTTTTCTAGGCACAGAGCAGTCCAAAGCTAGTTCATGCATTATGCATGAGGTAGGGTTTCTTTCTTGGATATTCTATTCTGTCTTCTTACAGGGCTCACAAATCTGTGAATAGACAAAGAAATGCAAAGCTACAACTGGGATTTCACTTTCTCACTTTGGCAAAGACCTGAGAGCACAAGCGAAAACCAGTTGGGGGGTGGGGGAGAGAACCAACTCTAAACACCTTTTCGGGGAAGAATTTGGAAAAGTGAGATGCTGACTGTCATTGACAAGGTCATATAAGCTATAGGACTCAGGGCTGGCAGGCTTCTTCTAAGTCATTTAGTCTGATTCACTCATATTACAGTTGAGGAAACCAAGGCCAAAAACAGGAACTTGTCCAGAGTTGTGCAGCTAAATAATGAGGAAGAGAAGAAAAGGGAAATACAGTTATTAGATGCCTACTGTGTGTTGAGCACTGTGCTAAGTAAGCACTTTATAAGCATTTGAGCCTAATGGCAGTTTTGAGGCAGAGCGAACACTGAAGATTCCCAGTCCCAGGCCTTTTTTCATGGTAATCCCAACGACTAAAACTCCTTCCCTCCAAAACTAAGGATCCTTAAACACAGACACCTTTTTACTCATCTGAAAAACTTGCTGAATCAAAACTGCCTAAAAGACCCCAGCTTCCTAGAAGCTCCTACCTTAGCACATAAAGATCCGTGTCAATGAGACACAGTACAGGGGTTATGCCTCCTTTGCTTGTGAGCTCTGAAGGGAAAAGAAAAAAAAATCATATCCACAGCAATGAACATATGGAAGAAATCAACAAAGCCCTCTCCAGCTCCCCATGAGCAAATTCTGTCTTTGCCTAAGGTCATAAAGTAAACACAGATGCGGCAAACCAGTCACCAGATGGTACAAGAGATCTGGAAGCAAAGGTGAAGAAAGCTGTACATGATAATAAAAAGATGCAAGAATTCAGCTGCCTGGAGGGCTTCCTCCCTTTCCCACAAAGGCCTTGGGAGTGGCTGCTGGGGGTCACTGAGTCTCCAACCTTGGTGGCCTCCTGGTGAAAGAGGATGCCATAAAGGGAAACACAGCAAAGGCAACTTTGGAGACACAAAGAGACGGCTGCCCTCACTCTTGGAGAAGAGAATGATGGGTCATGAATCCAGAGGAGACTGGGAAAAGAATGCCTGGGGGAGGTGATGGGGGGAATGGATAAGCCAATCACAGTTTCTGGGGGAAGATTCATATGCATAAGAAACTTTTTTTTTAATCAGTTAGTTAAGGAATGGGAAAAAAAGACCTCTAGGATTGGAGTCATGAAAATAGGTTCCTAACTTGCCTCTGGCATGTGACCCTAGGCAAGTCACTTCACTGTTCTGGGACTCAGTTTCCAGCTTGTAATTGGTGATTATAATAGCACTTACTTCAAAGGGCTGTTGTGAGGGGTGAAAAGAGATATAAATATAAAGGGCTATGCAAATGTTAGCTATTTATAGATGAGGGAATTGAAGCCCAGGATCATACCATCTCTAAGTGCTAGAGGCAAGATTTGATCTCTGGTCTTTCTAAGTCCAGGCCCAACATGCACACCGCCAGCTGTATCACTGAGCTGTCTTTAGATACCTCAGTGCTGCTAAGGATAATGATACTTTGAAAGATCAGTGATTCGCCAGCATGGACTCTCCCTCTGCCTCTGAAGGTCCTGATTCCTCCATGTTTCATCACTTTTCATGGCTGAAGAATTAGTCACCTTGTGGCCAATCTTCTGGTAATCAGCCTCTCTCAGAAATGTAAGCCCTAGCCAGGCATTGCCAGCATGGTAACCACCCCTGCCACCCCAAGTCCATGAGGGTCCTGGAGAGTCCTGGAAGGAGGACTGAAAAGGTAGACCAAGTGCCCAGTTCTCCTCCATTTCTATGAGTCAGAATGTCCTTGTCAATGCCAAAGATGTTAGCTTTAAAAAGTACTTAGGCTGACATAGTCATGGAATTTTTTAGATCCAGGAGGGTCATAAGAGATCACCTAGAAAGACCTCATTTTACAAACTGAGGGCCAAAGAGGACATACAGTTTACCCAAGGTCACACAGCAAATTAGTGGCAGTCAGAAATTTTGGACTCTGAGTATAGGCTCCTTTCCCCATAGATCCTATTGTCTCTGTTAAAGTAGTCAAGAAGAACTAGATTGAATTTCTACTTCTCTCTGAACTCTGAGTGTGCTGATATCCATAAACACAGCTTGGGGTTGGTGGCATGTTTTTTTCTGCGGATTTTTATTTTTGTTCTGTTGCCATTATTTTAAGAATACAGATGATCTCAAATAAATATATAAAAATTAAAATTCTATTTCCAAAGGTCTCTGAACATACATAGTTCTCTTGCAGTCTTCATTGGGTTTCTGGTCACTTGCTCTTCCTGTGAGAGGCAGTATGGTGCAATGGGTGGCGTGTGGCAGTTGGCATCTCTAGGACATGGATTTGAATCTCACCTCAGATACTTATTAACTGCATATGTCACTGAACTTTGCTAAGCCTCAGTTTTATGATCTGCAAAATGGGGATAATAATAACACCTACTCCACAGGGTCGTGAAGATCAAATGAAATATTTTAAACATTTTATGTACATTTATGTTGAATACAGCATGTAGACAGTACAGTGGTGAGCACATTGGATTTTGAATCCAGAAGTCCTAAGCTCAAATCAAGCCTCAGACACTTACTTTGCTGGGTTACTCTGAGCAAGTCACTTAACCTTTTTCTGCCTCAGTTTCCTAATCTGTAACATGGGGATACTAATAGCACCTACCTACCATGGTGGTTGTGAGGGAAAAATGATCTAACATTTGTAAAGTACCTTACAAATCTTAAAATTAAATGACAATTTTAGCTATTATTAATTATAAACTTTAAAGTGTTATATAAATGCCATATATTATTTTTGTTATTAAACCGGGGTCAAGGATTGGTCTATATATGTCTTGTTTCTTCTCTCTCCAATTCAGCTTCCACACCATCCTCAAAGAGAGTTTCCTAAAGTGCAGGTCTGTCCACGTCCCAACCTCTTTTCAATCAATAAGTAGCAATGATCCCTGACTGCCTCTAGGACCAAATAGAGACTCTTGTCTGACATTCAAAGCTCTTCACTATCTGCACCTTTATCTTTTCCCATCCTTCTTATACATCACTCCCCTTCATATACTCAATGGTCCAGTCATACTGGACTCTTTAAAAGCTAACATTTGTATAGCCCTTTTAGGATTGGAAAGCACTTTACAAATATTATCAGTTTTGATCCTCACAACAATCTGGAGGTAGATGCAATTATTACTTCCATTTTATGGATGATGTAACTGAGGCAGACAGACATTTAAGTGACTTGCTCTGATCATACAGCTAGTAAGTGTCTGAGGCAGGGTTTAAACTCAGTTCTTCCTGACCAAAGGTCCAGTAATCTATTTATTTTATTTATTGTGCCTATTTATTGTTCTTCATACACAATATTCTCTCTCCCACTTCCAAGCCTTTGCACTGGCTGTGTCCCCCATGCCTCATAAAGCACTCCTACTTCAACTCAATGCCTGTTTTTTTTCAAGACTTAACTTGGGTCACCTTCTTCATGAGCCTGTTCTGATCTCCTAGTTGCTGGTCACCTCCTTCCCAAAACTATCCTATATTCATTCAATATATTTAATTTTGAACATATTCTGCATATTCCTTATACAGCATATGTACTTCTTGTCTTCCCAAGTGGAATACAAACTCAAACTTCTCATCATCTTAGTACATGATGCCCAACACATAGTAGGTGCTTAATAAATGCTTGTGCAATAATTGATTCATTCATTCATTTCTGAAAGGGGGGGATTGTATTAAATACATAAGAGAGGATTCATCTCCCTATATTCTGTCCCTGCTCAGTCTACATTTGTGATGAGTTTAGGGTGCCATATTTTAGAAAGGGTATTGATAATAGCAAGAGTATCCAGGAAAGGGCAATCATAATGGTGAAGGGTTCTGAGTATTTGCCATATGAATCCTGGATGACGAAACACGAGATGTTTAGTCCAGAGAAGAAAAGACTTAGTAAGGAAATGATAGCTGCCTTCAAGTATTTGAATGGCTGTTGTGAAGAAGAAAGATTCAGCTTAGCATTTAGCACTTAATACATGCTTGCTAATTGACTATTGACTTGTTCTGCTTATCTCAGAGGACAGAACTAGAAGGAGTAGAAGGAGCAGAGAGGTAAATTTAGGCATATTTAAGGGTCAAAAAGTGCTTTGCATATATTAGCCTTCTAGATTCCTGGATGCAACACATATCTCCATCTAAGAAAATGCTTCCTACCAATCAGAGCTGTCATGGTAGAAGGGGCTGCTTCAGTGCATCTCGGGCTCCCGCTTACTGAGCATCTTCAAGCAGTGGTTGGGTGACATGTGTCTTTCTGCTGGAGTGGTAACAAGAGGTCACTCTCTAGATACCAAATGAAAAGCCTTCCACCAATATATGTCACACTGTTTCTTATATACCAGTCAGACTTGAGACTTTCCTTGCATGGAAACCACTCCTGTAGGACAATTTAAAATGGCGGCTCATTGGCCAGCATGACACCCTACCCCCACCCACCCAGCTCTCTACACAGCCCTTGGAGAGAGGGGGTGGGGTACTTTTAGAATGTGGCCTTGACCGTTTTGTAAAGGATGAGAATCTGGCATCTGCCCTCCCCTCACAGAAGGACTTTTTCTTTTCCCCAAGAGGCTCTGATGGGGAAGCAGGGTGTTTACCAACTCAGAGCTCCCCCAGCCTTGAGACTGGGACAAAGAGTCCAGAGCCATGAATGTGGTCTTTATTGGTATGGCCACAGAGCCTCTATGTTCTTCCCCCCAAAGCCCTTCGCTAGCCTTTAAGAAGTGACGATCAAATGGGAACTTTCAGGGTATAATTATAGCATTGCCTTTGTGGAGAGAGAGCAAAAGAAATGATTAAAATGCTATTTTACAAAATCCTTTGGTTTTTGTCGCTGTTGTTGTTTTAAAGCTCCCATTGTGTGGGCAAGAAAGAAAGAAGCCCATCAGTGTGCCCATTGTGCTGTCTAGACACCCCAACAAAGGGTGTAGCGTGCTTCCCATTGGGACAGCCCAGCTCCTGCGGACAGAAGCATGAGTTTGGAGGCCAGCTTCAAAGAAAGCCTTTCTGAGGACCGAGATCTTAGAGGAGCCCTATATTTAGTCTTTTGTCAGCAATTCTGTCATCAATTCATTTAAGTGGTGGTAATTTCCAGCTTGGCCACAGCCAGAGGGTTAGTAGAGTGGCTGTTAGAAGCAAATCATTTGGACAAATTAGAAAAAAAAATCAGTTTAGCCCTTTTTGATGACAACACTGAGAATGTCGCCAATCTCTACGTATTAAATTTCTAATTAATAATGGTTTGGACTGGACCTGGGATTTCACTGGCATGGGGAACTCCCAGAAGAGGAAGTGCCTTCTCCCAGCTATACTGGCCATGATGTTCTCTGCGACTTTGAATCTTGGATCAGGGATCCATCATGGCGTTTCACAGAGAGATTCTAGGGCATTCAGGATTTTTGGGTGGAAAAAATTACATATTTATGTTGATATAGCAGGTTTCCTTTGTAATTCTATTTTTTCTCTCATGCATTCGAAAAACACAAATGAGAAAAATTCCTTGCCTTCAAGGAACTTACAATCTAATGGGTGAAGCTAACACACAAAAGGAAAATAAAAAGGGGCGGGGAGTTTTGCTCTACTCTCCAGCCCTCCAGCCCTCCATTCAAAGGGACCCAGGCTACTATTGAAGTGCTAAGGCTGAAACAATCTTCATGAAGACGAGTTTCCTGCTTTTCCTCCAGGTGAGAGAGTGACGATGGTGGAGTGGCCTGCAGAGTACAGCTAGTAGGAAATGAAACTCGTACAGAAAAGATAAGAAGTTCATTAACTTGCTCAGGGTCACACAGCCAAGATGTACTGCAGGCCAGACTTGAACCTAGGTCTTTTCAGCTGGTTCTTAATTCACTGAACTGGCCCCTTTGGCACTCCAGTGAAGCCTATGGACCCCTTCTAAGAACAATAGATTCCAAAGGAAACTAAATATATTAAAATATAGTGAACAAAATATACTTTTAAAAATAATTTTACGAGGGGCAGGTAGGTGGAATAGTGGATACAGCACTGGCCCTGGAGTCAGGAGGACCTGAGTTCAAATCTAGCCTCAGACACTTGACACTCAATAATTGTGTGACCCTGGGCAAGTCACTTAACCTCAATTTCCTTGCTAAAAATAATAATAATAAATAATAATAATTTTGTGGACCCGAGGTAAAGAAACTGCATACTCTGCAAAGCTTTCCCTCAGAGTCATCATCATTATTAACTTCATTGGCATTTCTAACACTTGAGAATTGTTTTCTTGAGCCTAAAAACCTGGGTGCGGTAAATGCTCTAATTAATCTCCTCTTGCACAGGATGAATGAAACTAGACTCGGGAACATTCGTTGACCTATTTAGGGTCACTTGGCTAATAAGCGTGTCAGGCACGATCCGAATCCAACCGGTCTTGATTCCACTCTGTCTGTGCCCGTGCTAAGGACATTTAGGGAGCCCTGGCTTCTGGGAGAGGGGGAAAAAAAGACTAAGCTTCTGGGGAGTTATTTCGGTCACTTCAAGACGGACATTTACCTGCTCTATTCCAGTAAAATGCCTTGAGGACAGGTGCTGTTTTCACTTTGTAATTTAGTACAATGCCTGACAGGTGGTTGTTTACTAGTCTCTCTTTTCATTCAAGGGTCAGACTTTCGTCCATAACCCCATTTGGGGTTTTCTTGGCAAAGATACTGGAGTGGTTTGCCATTTCCTTCTCCAGCTCACTTTACAGATGAGGAGATTGAGGCAAATAGAGTTAAATGACTTGCCCAGGGTCACAGAACTAGGAAATGTCTGAAGTCAGATTTGAACTCAGGTCTTCCTGACTCCAGGTCCAGCCCTCTATCCACTGAACCACCTAGCTGCCCTATTCAGTAAAATAGTAGGATTCAAAATAAATATGCAAAAAATATCAGCATTTCATTTCCAAATAGTGTAGAGTTCCAAAGAATCAAGAGATCTTCTGATTAAACAATTCGATAAAGTTTGCTATTATAGGGAGATAATTTAAATACTGTCTCTGGGGCTCTCTATGAGTCTTGTAGGCTGATCCCCAAACCCTTCACAACATGCTTTTCTTTCCAGTGTTTCTTGCCACTTTCCTCCTGACTCCAGGGCCAGTACTGAACGATGTTGTAAGATGCTACAAAATCATATCTGGAACCATGTACTCTCCATATCTCTCCTTGTGTGGCTTTCTTGTATTTTATAATACCTTCTGATCTGATCTAACTGCCTTTGTGTGTGTATGTGTATGTGTATCTATTATACACAGGGCAGTTAGGTGGCGCAGTGGATAGAGTGCCAGGCCTGGAGTCAGGAAGACTCATCTTCCTGAGTTCAAATCTGGCCTCTGACACCTCCTAGCTGTGTGACTCTGGGCAAGTCACTTAACCCTGTTTGCCTCAGTTTCTTTATCTGTAAATGAAGTGGAGAAGGAAATGACAAGCCACTTTAGTATATCTGCCAGGAAAATCCAAAAAGGGGTCACAGAGAGTCAGACACAACTGAAAAACAATAAGAAAAATATATTATACATATATGTATGCACATATACACACACTATATGGAAGTTGCTTGTGACCAAAGATCTTTGGCCAACAAAAGGTAAATTCTGTTGATTCAATAGTGTACCCAGTTGCTCATAATAGAAATGTTTGGGACAAACTTAAAATATCATCATAAAATTTGTTTCTTCTATTTACAATAATAGAAAATCAAGAGAAAACGATAGTGAAATCTCATATATAATCACAATAAAATAAACACCTGGAAGTCAAGCTAGTGGAACACACTGAAGACATATAAAGACAAATGTAAAATACCCTTTACATATTACAGGTGGATAGGAATATTTACTGCTCATGGTTGGGCTACATGACTGCTAATATAATAAAAGTGACAATACTACCTAAATGAATTTGCATATCTAGTGCTATACAAATTGAACTACCAGGGAGGACTTTACAAAACTAGACAAAAGTATAACAAAATATATTTGGAAAGGGGGAAAATGGTCTAGAATCTAGAAATAATGGGGGGTTGGGGGAGTAGGAACAGTGTGGGGATTTCCAGGACTCAAATTGTATTAAAAATAATAATCACAAAATCTATTTGGTGTACTTTAAAAATAGAAAAATAGATCAGTGTCACATATTAGATAATCAAAAATTGGAAACAACCACACTCAGTAACCCAATGTTCAATAAAGCTTAGTACACGAAGTACTTGTGGAAGAACTCTTTAATTTGACAAAATCTTCTCAGCAATCTGGAAAGCAATTTGGCCAAAAAAAAAAAAATAAAAAAGGTTTGGGAAAGCATCTTATTTGTGATTTAGCCAGCATAATTAATACATTCTAAGTGAGTACTTAAATATAAAAAGGTCATATCATTTTTAAAATTTGAGAAAAATGGATGGAGATATTGTTCCCAACTGGGAGAAAATAATAATAATTATTATTATTATTACAATAATATATTATATATAAATATTTATTTATATATAAATAAAAATAAAAATATATAAATGTAATGATAATAATAATAGTACTAGGGAGATAATTTCTAATCAAACAATGGACAGGGGCAATTACAAAAGAAAAAAAGAAAAAAACACACAAAATTAAAAAACTTTTACAAAAATAAAAGCAATGTAACCAGGACAAGAAGAGAAAGGGTAGGTGGGTGAGAAATCTTCACATCCAATATTTCTGCTCTGGTGTCATATATAATCTCTATAGGAAATTAAACCAAATATCCAAGGCCACCAAATGGCCTAGAACAGCAGTTCTTAAACTTTTTGTTCTTAGGATCCCTTTACAATGTTATATACAGACGCATATATACGTATGCACATATATCCATACAAATTAGCATTTTAGAAATTAAAATGTTTTCCTATTATGAAAATAGTTTTGACTTCATGAGCCTCCCAAAAGGATCTTGGTGACCCTGAGAGATCACTGGACCATATGTTGAGAACCACTGGTCTCGGACATGAACAAAAAGAGCTCGAATTAAGAATTACAAACTACGAGAAACTATATGAAATATTTGTCCGAATCACTAATCACAAGCAAAATAGATATTTAAACTCTTTCCAAGTTTCATCTCACAATCCATCAGGTAAACATTTATGAAGCACCCACTGCATCAGACCCTGTAATTAGCTCACACACACGGAATTCACAAAGATGACAGAACATGGGAATATTCAGTGCTGGGGTGGGGAATATTGCATGTGGTTTCAGACATGGCTCATATGTCAGCTGGTTTTGCTGAACTTTATTTTTCTTGTCTAGCCTTTGTTACACGGGAGGGAAGAGAGAAGAGGGTTTCTGGTTTGTTTTGTTTTTCCAGATATGAATGAAATTTTAAAAAAAAACAACTTTTTTAAATTATGAGATTAGAAAATAAAGAGGTAAAAAACACAATGGACCAACTGACTTCAAAAAATGTTTTTAAACCCAAACTCATCCAAGTCAGAATGTTCTTATTTGCAAAATATCTTCCTTTGGTTTTGATGGTTTGGAACAAAAGCCCACTTTGTTCTGTGTTTATTGTTTAACAGGAGGCAATGGCAAGGATGGGAAAAGTCGGGAAAGTTGTGTTCCCCAAGCCTGAGGAGAAGAGGTAACAAACATCTTTACGTGTGTCTTGGGCTTGGGAATCTATATCCTTTCCAGAGTGGTCATGCAGATCATTCACGAGACAGTGATTCAATGCCTGTCTTGCACGTGGCACTGTGCTAGGCACGAGGGATCCTGTCCTTGGGGAACTCATAGTCTAGCAGAGGGGGAGGAATGCAACATGGACACATACTTTTAGTGCAAAGATAAGAGCATATTGGAACAAAAGAGGGAAGGCAATAACTTAGGAAAAAAAATTTAAGAAGGCAATTCCAGCTGTGGGAATCAGCAGGGGGATTTGTAAAGGCTCTGGAACAGGAGTAAGGAACCAGGGTTCCTTAAATGAAGCCCTCTGGCTACATATGGCCTTGAGACCACAGGTTTCCCACCCCTGCTCTGGAGCATGAACTGATAGGCTGAGACGAGTAGAGAGACATAGAGATCATCACGGACATGGGAGAAATTGTCGTTCCAAATGCTCATTTTCATGGAAAGAACCCTGAATTTGCATTTACAGGCTCAGAGGACCATAGATTTGGAGCCAGAAGGGACATTAGAGATCTTGTAGTCTAACCCCCTTTTTCAAAATGAGAAATTGAGGCCCAAGATTTATTTAGCAATTTGCCCATAGTCCCAAAGGTGGAAAGTTCTGAGGTGGGATTTGAACCTGGACCTTCCTGACTCCAAGCCAAGCCCTCTTGTTTTGCTACCTTGATAATGTTAATAACAATAATAATACAAATTGTTTGTATTTACATAGCCCTTTAAGGCTTCAAGGCATTTTACATGTTACATCATTCAATTCGTGACACCATTTGAGGTTTTCTCCGCAAAGATACTAGACTGGTTTTCCATTTCCCTCTCCGGCTCATTTTACAGATGAGGAAACTGAGGCAAACAGGGTGAAGTGACTTGACCAGGGTCACCCAGCTAGTAAGGGTCTGAAGCCAGATTTGAACTCGGGAAGATGAGTCTTCCTGACTCCGGGCCCTGCACTCCATGCACTATGGGGCCACGTAGCTGCCCCTACATGTCCTCTAAGGTCCTTTTCCTCTCTGAATGAATGATTCATGATTACCATTATCTATAGATTTCTGGGATCTGATCGATGAGAATTCACTGATGGGGGACCAAAGGAAAGAGAGAACACTCATCTCTGTTTTTATCTGGTTGTAACCAGAACTCTCCTATGAGCTGGCTGATTAACTTTACTTTGAAGCCATAAGCCCAAGAATGTGTTAGGGCTGTGGTTATAGGAAAGTGTTTTAGATTTGGAATTAAAAACGTGTTCCAAGGAAGCTTGGCACAGAAAGAAAAAACATTCAATTATGTAGTGACATCTGAGAATCGATCAAGAATCCCCAAAATCCTGGAGCTGAAAGGAGTAGTTAAAGCCTGCAAATGCTATCCTCGATGAAGCGCGACTTCCCTCAGTAGAAACAGATAGAAGGTCATTCATACTTGAATACATCTGATCACGGGGAGCTCACTACTTTACCAGGAACTGTACTTGGGCTAGTTCCATCAGGAAGCATTGCCCTGTACTATGTTCTCCCTCAAGAGCAATGATTGTAAAGCTGCCGGCGTGCTAGATTTAGAAAAGGAAGCCTATATTCAAATCCCAGCTGGGATTCTTGCCAGCTGGAGCTTTCGTAGGAACATCTTTCCACCTGTCAGAGCCTCTTTTGCTTCATCTGTAAAATGGGGATAAGTTAAACTGCAATAATCATCTACCAGGAAAGGTAAAGAAAACCCTTTACAAACCTCAATGCCCCGTAGAGAGGGGGAGTCCCCTTTAGGGGTGTGTGTGTGTGTGTGTGTGTGTCCATATATGTATATAAAAGGGAATATTAGATGCTAGTATATATTATATTTACTGCTATCAACATCCTTACTATATACACATACTATATAATATATTTAATATATACTATATGTATATACACACACGTGTTTATGTATGTGTGTACACATATGTGCAGCTAGATGGTGTGGTAGATAGACGTCAGACCTGGGGTCACCAAGACTTGAGTTGGAATCCAGCCTTGGATATTTACTAGCTGGGTGACCCTGGACAAGTCATTTAATTGCAGTCTGCCTCAGTTTCCCTTTCAATAAAAGTGGGGGAAATAACTGCATCTACCTCCCAGGATTGTTGTGAGATCATATTTGTAAAGCGCTTTGCAGACCTTAAAACACTAGAGAAATGCTGGCTCTTCCTATATCCCCTGCTGAACTCTAATCCACATTTAGAAAATTCTTTCAGGTGTGCAGAACACTGGCTTCAGAACAACCCTGAGAGGCAGTCAGCCTGGAGTCTGAAAGAATGGACCCTGGGGTCTGTAGACCCCCACCCTAGTTCATTATGTGCACAAGTGGGCTAAACCAGGTTGAGGATAACTGACAGGTTTCAAACCTGTTAGTGAGATAGAGGGATGTCTACTCCAAGAATATGAAGACTTCCCCTGGTAGAATGAGCAGATGAGAACAATTTGTTCCAAAGACCATGAAGGCAGCTGAAGTAGGTGCTGTGGAGTTCTTAGAGCTCGGTGAGACATCAAAGACGCCAATGTCATCCATCGCATCTCGGGCCACCACCAGTCATCTTGACTTTTGTCCTGGCACTGGACTTTGATGACTCTGGAGGCTGATGGCTTGGCACAACTCTGCCTCACTTTAATCCAGTTCACACATGAGTCAAGATATCACCTTGTGATGTCATTGGTCCCCTTCAAATACAAAGGATAGATGAAAACAGGAGACCGTCATGGAAAGAATTTTCACCATCCATTTGCAGATGGGGCATGGAAGCTCAGGGAAGGGAAAGGATTTGTTCTTAGCAGGGGTAGGATTCCAACCCCAACTTTCTGAGGCTGTTACACATGACTCCCCTCCACACACCCCCAGTCCAGCCATCCTGGCCTTATTACTGTCCCCTGCACATGACATTCCATCTCCTGTCCTGGGGCTTTGCGCTGATCATCTGTGAGGCATAGAATGTTTAACCTCCTCATCTCAACTTGTTGGTAGCCCTACTTTCCTTCAAGATACAGTTCAAAGACACACCTTCCGCATGAAGCTTTTCCTGATCCCACTCCCCAGCTACTGCTTCCTTCTTTAAAAAAATTACTTTATATTTAGTATAGATAACTATATGTACATAAACATGTATACAGAATATGTACAATATATTAGATAATATGTGTATACATGCACACATATATACATATGTAGGAGTATATTGTATATATATGTATGTATAGATGTATGGAGAGGGAGAGACAAGAAAGAACATTCCTATGCTCTCTCCATGTAGAGATCTATCAATATCTATCTATACACATATGTACACAGATACACACGTAGATATTTTCTCTACCAACAGAAAATAGGCTCCTTGACGGCAGGGCTTGCCTCACTGGTGCCTTTGTTTCCCCAAAGCCTAGAATGGTCCCAAGAGCCAAGCAGCTGATGAATAAAAGCTTGTTGATTGATTGATTCTAGCCCAAAGGTGAATAAGGTCTCCCCCATCCCCAGCCAAGCGCTGCTCCTCTTCTTCTGGTGCTTCTCAAAGAAGCCAGGAAGGCTGAGCAAAGGGAAATCTACAGAGTCCTGGCTCTGGACGTGGAGGACCCTAATAATGTCATCCCTGACCGTATGACCTCGGGCAAGTCCCATCACCTCCCCTGGCCACAGTTTTCTCCTCTATAAAATAAGGCACTTGGATGGAATGGCTTCTGAATCCTGTATAGCTCCAGGCCTGTGATTCTACGACCTTGAGCTTTTATTTATTTAATGTCTTGGATATATAGAGAAAACAGTTAGCTCATGTGGAGACATTGAACACTCAGTCGATCAACCAACAAGCATTTATTCAGCATCTACCATGAGCCAGGCACTGTGCTAGGTGCTGGAGCATAGATCTTTGATTCTGCGCTGAAGCTCCCTTCATCTCTGCTTTTCCATAGTTCTGTAAATATGATTAAACAGGCCATGAAATTGCACAAGCAGTGTTGGGGCGCCATCTTAAGGCATGTTGCATGTCTTGCAAGGAAAGGAAAATGATCTCTTTTCAGTAATGAAAAGGTCTTTTTGGAGATTATCATCCTCTTCAGAGGGGACAGAAATCAGTTCAGAGATGATTGATTGGGAGCTAGAGGGAACTTGAGTGGCCATGGACTCCAAAGCCCTCAGGTTACAGCTGAAACTCAGGGAAAGGAGTGAATTGCCCAATGTGACCCAGGCAGTAAGCATCAGAGATAGAATTTGAACTCCAGTCCTCAGCCTCAAGAGTCTCTGCGCTGACAAACACACACACACACACACACACACACACACACACACACACACACACACACACAGAGGAAATATTGGGTTTGGAGGAAAGCTTAGAATGGGTGGGTTTTATTTTCAGATTTAAAATATCTGTAGACATCTACCTTCTCAGTAGCTGTGACCTGTGGGTCACACATTTTCTTTAATGCTCAAGTTGTCATCAGCACAGATGCCAATCCCCACCTGTCCAGAGGACAAGTCCTCAGTGCCTTCCCAGAGTCTTGGTGAAATCCTGTGACTAATCAACAAGGATTTCTTAAGCTCTACCACAGACCAGTCAATGGTGCTGGGCTCTGGTAACCCAAGTACAAAGGATGAAAGAATCCTTCCTTGAAAGAAGCTTCCACTCAAATGGGAAAGACTTTAGTGGAAGAATCAAACATCTGAATGCACAAGTTCTCTTCCACATCTGACTGTAAAGGTCAGTTTACCCCCTTGTGCCTCAGTTTTCTGTAGGTCAGACGTGGTGCCCATTCAAGGGCATCGTAAGGTAAGGGAGATGCAATTAATGGCAGCATACTACAGTGGACAGAACACTGGAATTGGAATCCCGGAGGGTTCATTATCTCTGACATTTAATAGCTGGGTGAGCCTAGGGAAGTCATTTTATCTCTCTGTGCCTCAATTTCCTCATCTGTAAAATCAGCGAGCTGGACTCAATGACTTCTATGATCCCTTGCAGCCTATGAACCTATGTGAAAGGACTCTGAGAATGTTGAAAAGATGGTGGCAGATACACCTCAGTTAAACTGTTAGTTCATCAAAGCTGTGTGAAGTGCCACCAAGTATCAGAGTAGCAGATGGCAGATTAATGCAGTCAGCATGCTTGTCTTCTTCCCAGAGGCCCCCAAGGGAAGTAAAGCCCAGTTGACTTTTGTTCATGGAAGTGGCATCTCTCAATCTCTTCTGACTCCCAGTCCAGCACTTTGCCATCTCACCATCTGACAGGTTTCAGACCACTTGTTTAGGCCCTGTCCACACTTGTCCTCTCTGGCTATGAGCATCTTTTTGCCATATGGGTTTGACCAGCTCTGTGCTCATAGACAATATTATACTCCACTTTGGATATGTGTCCTTGACCACTGTGGCTGCCAAATTCCCTGGCTATTATCAAGCCTGAATTTGACATCATTTCTCTGATTATCTGACCTGAATTCAAGGCTGCTTGCTGTTCAATCTGTCCCATTCCCATAAGCTAGGCTCTCTGACAGGACACCTAATTAATCATTTCATTTAATCTGTGAAACTCATATTCTTATGTTATTTCAGAAAAATATATTGTGTTAAGATTTTTCTTTTTATTAGATAGTTGCCACCTTTTCTCAATTTCTTTTCTTTGATTTTATATTTGCAGGAGTCTTTGAGTCTAGGAATACAAATTATACAATATTAACATCTTTAAAAAATATTTCAATCTTAAAATGTACATTAAAATGTTATCAGTATTGGGATAGGGACTGCACCTAGGGTTTCATTAGTATAGGAAACTTCCAGGTGAGAAAATGACCTCTACTAATACAGGTCAGCACAATATCTGAAGCTTAGAGTCTTAAAGAATTACCTAGAGAACTGGGAAGTTCAGTGAGTTACATAGGAATACACAGTCAGTAAGTGTCAGATGAGGCTCTAAAGCCAGCCAGCTTTGTACCCAAGACTGTCCTTAGCATAATGACAACAGACAAATAAAAAGACAAACCAATGGAGTTTGGGTTTTTTTTTTTTGCATTTTGAAATGTTGTCTATTGCATGTAATATTGGGAGAGGGTCCCGTGCCTGGATCTCCTTCCTTCCTTGTCTCTGTCTCCTAGAACCTGGGGCTTCTTTCAAGGCTCAGTGAAAGTGGTGCCTTCCTTCTTTCCCAGCCCATCTTGATCTCAGAGCCTTCCCCCTGAGATCATCTCCAATTTACCCTGTAGATATCTAGTTTGTACAGAGTTGTTTGCATATGGAGCCCCTTGAGGACAGGGGCAATCTGTTGTCCTTCTTTGTATCCTCAGGGCTTATCAAAGTGCCCAGCACATAGTAGGAGCTTCATAAATGCTTGTTGAATAACTGACCTAGTGTAGTGGATATAGAGCCAGCTTTGGAGTCAGGAAGACTTTTATTATGCACTTATTATTTTCCAGGCACCTTGCTAAGTCTTGAGGATACAAAGAAAGCCAAAAGACAGTCCCTTTTATCAAGGTGCTCACAGTCTGATGGGGAAGAAAACATGCAAAGCACTCTGGACAAACAAGAATATGCAGATGAATTGGGGATGGGGGAATCAACAGAAGGAAGGTGCTAGAATTAGGGGCAATCAAGAAATGCTTCTTGGAGAAGGTCTTAACCTCCGGTTGCAGAGTTTGCCCATTGGGACAAGACTCTGGATTCTCAAAGACAAACTCAATCTCTGGCTGTCTCTATCAAGCTAGAAAGGCCTAGTGATTTTGTCTTAACCTAGCTCTACCAGAGAAACACTTGTGACCTCACAGACACCGAGTGAAGAAATTTTTGGCTGTAACAAATTTCAGATGCCATCTCCTAAGGCTCAGGAAGTTTCAGTCTGTGTTAATGAATGGACTACCCCACGATTGAACTCATGTATTACTCATTTCTCCTATTCATCCTCGCCGCCTTCCTCTGGACTGACTGTCATTGGTCAATGTCCCTCCTAAAACATGGGGCTCAGGATGAGAAACATTGTAACTTCTCATTTTGTGAAGAAAAAAGAATATCTGAGGTATGGAGAAAAGGGGACAGTATGGGCAAGAGGAAAGTCAGAGAACCTGGTATGAAATCCTGGTTCTGCTCCTTACAACCTGGGCGACTTTGGACAGTCAATCCCCATCCCTGGGGCTCAGTTTCCTCATCTGTAAAATGGATGGGGTTGGACTAGATGATCTCGAAGGTTTCTTCCAACTGTAAATCTATTAACCTCAAAGGCAAAAAATATTAAAAATATAAATCATGGTTTAGGTAGAAGACAGCTCCTTTAATACAGGACTATTTATTCATTCAGTCCCCAAATAACACAGTACCTGGCACATAGCAAGTGTTTAATAAATGTTTTGTCTGTCTATCTAAATATTGAGGCCCCACCATGTGTTAACAGAGGCACTGTACTCAACCTAGGCCACACTACCATTCTCTCACACTTACAACAGCAGCACCAATAAGAGGACATCAAAGCAATGCCATGGGTGGAGTAGGACTGCACCTGGTTAGGGAAGACCTGAGTTTGAAGCATCCCTCAGTTATCAGATGGGTTAGCATGAGCATGCTTCTCTGTCTGCCCCAGGTTTGCTCATCTGTAAAATGGGGATAATAATGGCACCTAATTCCCGGAGTTCTTACGAGGTTCAAAGAAGATATCATTTCGAAAGCATTTTGCAAATGTTAAAGGACTACCTGGATGCTATTCACTATTTTTTTTAAAGGATCAAAAATACTTTATGTTTTCTTGAGTATAAGCAGCATGTAAAATGTTTTGTTTGGGCCTCATCTGATTTATCGAATTCACTTTTTTTTAAATACAGATTTTATGACAAAAAGTACAAAGTATTCTTGAAGCTTGTTGAACACCAGAAAGAATATGCAGCCATCATGAATGAAGACATCTGAGCTGTGCTCGGTTTGTCCAGAAAGGTTCAGTTCTGGTCTCTGGTCTATTTGAATGACTTGTGATGGGGTAAGACCACTCCTATGTCATATTGAATAAAGAAGCCTGAGACGTAGAAAGCTAGAAATGGAGTCTTCTATTTAAAAGTCCTTGGCATTTCTCCACTAGCTGGGTATGGGTTACACAAGATGGCCACTGAGAGGGGCATCTAGGTGGCACAGTGGATACAGCACCAGCTCTGGAGTCAGGAGGACCTGAGTTCAAATCTGGCTTCAGACACAAAATACTTACTAGCTGTGTGACTCTGGGCAAGTCACTTAACCCCAGTTGCCTCACCAGGAAAAAAAAAAAGATGGCCACTGAGGCTCCTCCTACCTCTGCAAATCGCTGATGTGGTCCTGGGTGATGATTTTATACAAAGCACTTCATCGGTGTGCTCAGGAAAGAAAAGCAATCCTTATAGAAATATCAGGAAGCTGGACACAAAGGGCTGGGTTGTTTTTTTAATACCTAATGACCATTTCATTAGACATCACAAGCTTTAGACAGATGAGTTAGAGATGTCACTATGACTTTCTAAAGTGTTGTGCACACACAGAGGTACATATACATACCTAACCACCTGTCCTGTTTCAGTACGAGGTGGTGCCCAAAATTGATTCAAGGGATGTTGTATATATCTGTGCCCAAACACGTGTCCAAGAGAGACAGACAAAGAGAGAGAGAGAGAGAGAGAGAGAGAGAGAGAGAGAGAGAGAGAGAGAGAGAGAAAAGAAAGGGAGAGAGAGAGCATTCATTCACTCATCACCTCTCACATGGACTGTTGCAATACCCTGTTAACTGGTTTCCTTACAACCAACTTCTTCCCTTTCCAATCCACCTTCCATGAAGCTGTTGGACTGATATTCTCAAAGCAAAAGTCTGATTATATTGTGCCCTGCTCTAGAAGCTTCAGTGTTTCTCTGTTGCCAGTAGGATAAAATACACACCCCTTGGTTTGCCAGTCAAAGCCCCTCACTGTCTGACTAAAGCCTTTTTCAATGCTGGTTATTGATGTCCCCTCTTGCCCACTCTACATTCTAGCCAAGGTGATTGATTTATTCCCCATTCACAATATTATTCCACCTCCTGTCTCCTGCCTCTGAACAGACTTTCATCCTTACCTGGAATTCTAGCCCTCTTCATCTGTATCTTCTGGAACAATTATTACCATTATAATTATTTTCATTGACGAGGGAAGAGTCATTTTTGTTTTATTATCTCATTGTCTATCATAATGGCTGGTATACAGTAGGTATATAATAAATACTTATTCATCTAGATAAGCTGAGAGAACATGGGTACTCCCCACCACCAACACCACCTCTACTCCTCATCTTAGTTTCACTGGGCGTCTCAGAGGGTGGAGTGATTTTGGAGAAGCTCAACCAGGGGCATCGTTCCAAATTTTCTTCTTCTGCTACTTATTGGTACCTAGAGGAAGAGGAGTAGTAGTAGCAGCAGCAGCAGAAGCAGTAGTAGTAACAGTAATAGTAGTAATAGTAGTAGTAGCAGCAGGAGAAACAGCAGCAGAAGCAGCAGCAGCAGTAGTAGTAACAATAGCAATGTCCACTACATCACTTAGCTGCCCCCTATTGTAGAGAACAGGGCCACTAATTTCCACTGGACTCATCCATTTCCAGGTCTATAGAATCTGATAATCAATATTTCAATGACTGTAGTGCTCATCCTTTTTTGTCCAAGGGCAGGACTTTTTTTTTTTAATGCACATGAAAAGAATAAGCTGTCATTTCACTTTGATGAGTTAGAATACATAATATATATATATATATTATATATGATACATATATGAGATATATATGAGATATAGATAAGTATAGTTTTGAGAGAAAATAAAACAGTAAGGGGGAGAGGGAGAGAGAAAAGAAGGAAGAGGAGGAGGAAAAAAGAGCATGGAAGAGGGAGAGAGGAGGAGAGAGAGAGAGAGGTGTGAGGAAGGGAAAAAAGAGTGAGAAAAAAGGGAGAGAAGAGAGAAGGAAGAAAGGAAAGAAAAAATAAAGAGGAAGGAAGAAAGGAAAAACAATACTTACCTTTTTTTTTGTATGCCTGCTGTGTGCAGGGCACTGAGCTAGGTGTGTCTTGGGGAAGGTAAGGCACAACACAATTCCTGCACTCATGGAGCCTACAGTCTCATAAAGGGATTAGAGACTAAGATGAAATATACAATGTACGGTGTTGTGGTGATGAGTATATCGAGGAATGACAGAACGGTGAGTTATGTGCAGCCCCCTGGGATAATCAAGCAGAGATTCCCAGAGGTGTCTGTCTTCTGAAGGCTGGATAAGCTTTCATCAGGTAAGTAAAGGGAGGGCACAAGGAGTGCACTTGAGCACTGGGCTCAGCCTGGGGCCTCCGTATTTGTCTAGTTTGGATGGAGGCTGAAGTGCATGGAAGGGAATAAGACATAAGGTTGAAAAAGACAGAATTGTAAGAGGTGGGAGAAGGCCTTGAATGCCGCCCTAAGAAGTATGAATTCTATTTAGGAGCCCAGATGGAGTGATTGAAAATTTCTGAGCAGGGGAATGAAATGAAAGAATGAAATGAAATGAAAAAAAAAGGGGGGAAGGAGGCATAAGAACAAAAGAAGGAAGGGAAAGGGAAACTTTAAAAAGATTTAGTCAAGAAAAAGTGTGCAGTTTGTTATACCAGTGAATCATCTGGGAGGGAGGGGTGGGGGAGACAATGTATATTAAATATATCATGTTCTCTCTTAGTTTTCCCTTTCTTCCCTTCCCTTCATTCCTCTTCCCTCCCTCCCTCTCCTCCCCTCCCTCAGGTAGGCACTGAGCCTTTAAATCCAGAGCAAGGTCTCAGTTCTGTTAACACATAAGTAAGAGGCAGAAAAAGCCCAAGAAGAAGGGACCTTGTTTGGGGGGTAGGGGGAGAAGAGAGAGCAGAAGGAAGGAACTGACAACCATCCTAAAGTAGCCAAAGGCCACCCTGGTAGATGGGCTCCCCTTGGCTCTGGAGGGCTGAACTATGAATAATGGGTGGGGGGTTAAGCTTAATGCCTGAAAGCATTTCCCCATGATGAGAGCTCTTCAAAGTTGGAATGAAATGCCATGAGAAGTGATGGTTTCCCCTTCACTGAGGGGCCCCAGGTACACTCGGGTGATCTCTAGTTGGTTATGCTTTAGAGAGCATTCTTAGTCAGCTGCAAGAGAGAGCCTCTGGGGACCTTCCAGCTCTGAGATTCTGTGATTCTGTCCCAAATAATCCGATCTCGTGTTTACCAAAGAGGTTGAATTCTCTAAACAGCTAGTGGAGTACGTAGAGGAAGGCCAGAAGCATCTCTCCTGATTCTAGAGGAGTCATTAAGCACCTACTATGTGCCGAGCAATGAACTATAAGAGGAGAATACACAGAAAGGCAAAAGATAGTCTCTGCTCTCCAGGAGCTCACAGTCTAAGGGAAGAAGGAAGTAAAGTCAGACCAGAGTGAAAAACCAGACCTGATGGAGGAGGGGGCAAAATGGGGTGGCTGCCACAGCTCCCTGAGGATATCTTTTGTGTGGACCGAAGTGAGAGAATAGAAAATCTTCAATAGCCTGGAGACATACCACCCCTGGGAAGTCATAAGGATTGTAAAGGTCCCTAGAGGGAGGGCCAATGCCCACCGAGAAGGTAAAGCGATTTCTTAGAGTGTAAATAAAGCATGTTTGCACTTAGTGAGGGGTGAGCCTGAACGCTTGCAAGGGGTTATTAACAGCCACCCTTTGTGGAAATCCCACACACTGATTCTACTAACTGCCAGAGGTCCCCCTATTAATTCAGAATGGGGTCACAAAGGTTCAGACTTGACTGAAAATGACTCAACAATAACAAATTTTACCAAGGCCACAGAGGTGTTAAGTAGTGTAACTAGAGTTCAGCCAGGACCTGTGACTCCAAATTCAGCATTCTTTCCAGCACCACACCAAGCTGATTTTCATGGTTAGTGAGATCGTCTTTTCACTTCCACCCAGTTAATGTCACCCTAGAAGGCCTAGGTGGGTCAAGTGAATTCAGAACAAATCTGGAATCAATTTGAGAGGATTAAAGCTCTTTAGTCATTGGGTAAAGGCAGATGACTGCCCACAGGAAGTACCTGGTAGATGGGCTAAAAGACTCTGACAATCTCTGGGCCAGTTTGCAAATATCAAGCCAGGTTGGAGTCAGGCAGGCCAGTCTAGCGATGAAGGATGCCCAGCCAAGATTGTTGCCTATGATCTCTTCTCTCTCCCCTATTCTGGGCAATCACATAATTCTTGGAGATCCAGAGGTCTCTTTGGGTGTGCCACTGCTGGCCAGCATCATCAGCAGAGTCCATTGGAGCCTACAGCAGTGGTCAAGGAATCAGAAAGTGAACAAGCAGCAGGGGCAACCAGATAGTGTAACGGGTAGACAGAGGCCTGGGCCCAGAGTCAGGAAGACCCAAGTTCAAATCCAGCTGTGTGACCCTAGGCAAGTCACTTAACCCTGTTTGCCTCAGTTTCCTCAAGTGTAAAATGGGAATATAATAATAGCACTCTACCTCCCAGAGTTGTTGTGAGGATTAAATGAAATAATAATTGTAAAGGATTTGACAGAGTACCTGACACACAATAAGTACTTTATAAATGTTGGCTATTATCTATTATGATTATCTTGAGATGGTCATGCCCAGGCTGCTGGGAGGGTACATTTTGTGCCAGCTGTTCTTAATACCCTTCTCTAAAAGTCAATTGAAGTCTGGTTTAATAATTACTGTCAATTAATTAATAGGCTGTTATTAATTAATTAACTAAACTATTAATTAAACTAAGTCAATGGGACACACAGAGGTGGGGGCTTGTGAGTGCCAGTACCAATAATACAGGCCCTCATGGTTATGCCTCTTTCACTGAGCAGGGATAGCAGCTAGTAATCAGCAGCACCCTCTGGGGACCCCAGTCTGCCCACATGAATGCAGCTTAGGGGAGTGGCCCTAGAAAATGTTATCCAACATAAGTCACAGGGCTATTATTAGGTTCCAATAAAATATTATCTAGGTAAACCATTTAATTTTCCTAATATGTCTCCCAGTACCTAGCACAGAGTAAATGATTAATAAATGTTGAATTAATGAATGAGAGTGTCAAATGATATTTTTTTTAGTTGACTATTAAGGGCATATTCATACTCCTTGATTATGTGAGTCTTCTCCCAAACCTGGTCTATAAATCTGATATTTGGAGCTAAACACAATGAAGGAGCTAATGGATGAATGAATGATTGACTGAATGAATGGATAAGTGTATGAATTAAAGAAGCATTTATTCAGTGCTTACCATGGGAGATAAAAATGCAAAAGCAGGACAGTGCCCAACCTCAAGAAGCTTATTCTGATAAGCAAACATACTGCAAATGGGGATGTGGTGGCCAGGGAAGTGTGATGTGGTCAGGGGGTCACACAAATGATGAGTGGAGTCAGAGAATCAGTGGTTGGCATACACTTTCCAGTAATGGTCAGATAGACTTGGCTCCTGTTTCTAGAGTTAGGACTGGAAGGGGTTGGGAGTGATTAGCGGGATCCCAAAGATGTTGGGAGATCAGCAGCAGTCTGCTGCCACTGTTTTGGGTTAATTATGGTGAACACTTAGCCATCAGAATTCCAGAGGCCCACAACAGTAATGTCCAGTGTAAGACCATACCATCCAGTTGGTCAGAGAACAGCACCTTTGCGCTTGTCCTGGATAAATAGCAGTCTTTAAAATATTAACCTGTTTTTGAAACTCTACTTGACTTCAATGGCACCTCAACTTCAGAAACATCTGGTGGGTTTCCAGAAAGTAGATTTTTACGAACCATTTCCATCTTATGGAAAACCTCATTCCCCCCCTGGTCTCAGAAACACCCATTGTTTACTGCACATCTGCTTTTAGAATCCAGAATATTGCTTCCAGACAAGTCCTATCAAAAGATTCTGAAAGGAGGGCACGAGGAGCAAATGAAAAACTAATGCAAGGGAAAGAGAAAGGAGGGGAGTGGTGTAACATAATTATACTTAAGATGGAACTTCAATTAATTGCAGAGGAATCAGAACTGTTTCATGTCTCCATAAATACGTTTAACTGCTGTTGACAGCAATAGGAGGGGTTGGACCAGATGACCTCTATGACTGGCAGATTCTATCAATATCAAGAAAAGGATAGATTTTTACAAAACATTTCTGACTACTATACGGAAGATTAAAAACCAAATTTCTCCAATTTATACCTCTTTTCCCATCCAAGCTTGGTAGAAAGAATACAGAAGGATATTTATTAACAAAGGGAATGTTTTCCAAATAGCATTAACTTAGCCTTGAAATCCATACCCAGTTTTGCCATTATAGAAACAGACCTCCAGATTTATGTAGACCATAAATACTGAATGCTTAGAAATGTTTCCTTGTTTATAAATGTTTATATGCCTTAGTCATGTTTTATTCCTTAATGGGAAAATATATTCCCCAGTGTCAAATGGAAGGCTTATGAAAATCAAACATACATGGGAAATGCAAAGTACTATCCATTACTTAATGGCCATTAATGACCTTATGCATAGGCATTGGATCTTGAATAAACATACAGACTATCAGCTTGTTTGAAATGTTAACAGAAGATGACTCATTAATATGTTAATTGCTATCTTGGCTTAAGAATGCCTTGTAAACCAGAGAGAATAAATATCTGGAAAGCTCCTTCTTCTGTGCTCCTCTTAGAGCTGTTCAAAGTCATTGAAAAATAGAATCTCTGAGTTGCAGGGGACCTCAGCCGCCATGACATCTTACATGTACTGAAGAATATTCAATGCATTCTACCTGACAAGTAGTCACACAGGTGAGAGTTTGGTGACAGATGGACATCAAAAGTGGGTTGAATAATGTGTTCCAAAGGCTAAGAAGGTGGCTGAAGCAGGTGTTGTGGAACCTTTGGAGTTTGGTCAGACATCGAAGACACCAGGGTCATCCACGGAGTCCTGAGCCATCACCAGTCTTCCAAGCTTTTGTGCTGTCACTGGACTTAGATGACTCTGGAAGAGAGAGTGAGGAAGACGACTTCATCTCCTGCATTAACCCATTCCTTTCCAGTCAATTCCACTTTAGTTACTTCCAATTTAGGCCCTCACTGCTCCTTCTGCTCTGGCTTATTGTCATTTCCTATTAACTCATCTCTTTGCCTCCAATCTCTCTGTACTCCAATCCATTTTTTATGCCAAAACCATTTTTTTTTTGGCTAGGCAATGGGGTTAAGTGACTTGCCTAAGGTCACACAGCTAGTAAGTGTTATGTGTCTGAGGCTGGATTTGAACTCAGGTCCTCCTGAACCCAGGGCCAGTGCTCTATCACCTGCGCCACCTCGCTGCCCCCCAAAACTATTTTGAATCCAACATCTAATCATACCCCTCTCCTGGTCAAAAACCTTCAGTGGCTCCTACTAAACAAAACACAAACTCCTTTGCTTGGCATTCAGTCTTCCACCAACAGGCTACAGTCTAACTTTCCAGCCTTACCCTCTGTCCAGCCAAACTGGGGTACTCACTCTTCCTCAGTTTTGTCCTGCCGCCTTCTCTTGGTGCATCTGCATATAGTTTCCTCCCAGCCAGAACAGAGCCTGTAGCCCTCCTGTTCAAAGAGCCTTTTCTCTTTAGTGCCCAGCTTGGGTCCCACCCCCACCACAACTTCTCTATTCCTCATCTCTAAGGTCATTCCTCTCTGCTCCAGGTGTTCGTTGCTCCATTTGACCTTCCCTGTGAATTGAATAAATGATTTGCAGGATAATTATTTGCCTGCAAGTCTCCTATCCCCCTTAGTAGAGGGTGAGCTCTTTACACTTGGGGCCAGAGCCCTTTTTTTCCCCACTTTAAATCTCTAACAACAAACACAGTGCCTTTCAAACACTACAAGCATTTAATAAATATTTGCTTAGCTGAATAGTTGAAGTTTCACTATTCTTATATCCTTTCCAATATTGGAAGACAGCTACCATAGCCTAGTCACATTAAAGGTCTTCTTCTCCAAGCCGAAGATCCCGGGACCACCCACTGGACATCTAGAACTGGAAGTCCTATTGACATCTTACACTCAGCATCTTTCCCCCCCAAATCCTTCTCCTCTGCCTAACTTTTCTATAACAATTGAGGGCATCACTATGTTCCTACTCGCCCAGGGTCCAAACTTGGGGGCCTGAACTGCAGAGACCTCTCAGACTCCCTCCATATCTGGTCTATTTCCAAGGTCCGTCATCTCTATTTGGGAAACATTTTTTTATATACTCACCCTAACCCTAGCCCTCATTTCCTTGACCCTGCCCCCACCCTGGTGTAGACCCTCATTACCTCTCGCCTGAATTATTGCAATAGTCAGGAGAGGGTCTGCCTGCCTCCAGGCTCTCTCCACTTCAATCTGTCCTCCACTCAGGTGTCAGACCTGCCTTCCTAAAGCCCAAGGCTGACCAGGTTACACACACTCCCCCACTCAATAAACTCCAGTGACCCCACTATTGTCTCCTGCTTCAAACCAAAATTCTTCTGTCCCTTCCCTTCCTGTCTTCCCGTCCTCTTACACCTTGTTATCCAAAAAAAAAGAACATTGGATTTGGAGGCAAAAAAACTGGGTCTGAGGGCAGGTTTCAACTCTTGAATTGTTCTGTGGTCTTGGGCAAGACATTTCACCTAGCTCAGAGCCTTAGTTTCATCATCTGCAAAACGGGGATAATCATTCCACCACATCCACCCCACAGGTTTGAGGGATGGACAAAATCGTCAAAAATACCTGGAGTGATGGTCCAAAAACTTGGGCTCAGGTCCCGGTTTTATCCTTTACTGGGAAGGGGGGAGTGTTGGGCAGGCAAGGTGTCATTGCTTCCTCAATTTCCCCATTGATAAAATAGAGAAGGTGTAGATGAGCATTAAGGTTCCTTCCAACACTAACTTCTGCTACTTCAGTTCTTATGAATGTGAAGATTATGTCCCATTCTGGTCAGCCTTCTTGAACTAGAAGGGACCTCAGGGGTCACTTGGGCCAATGGTCTCAGGTTTGCAGATAAGCCAACTCGGGCCCAAGGAGATGACTTGTGCCAGGGTGCACAGGTAGTGAGCACCAGGGGGAGACTTTGAGGCCTGGCCTTCTGCTTACAGACCGTCTCTTGAAGGTAAGCTCCTGGCTGGCATCCAAGGATGGAAGTGGGCTTGGCTCATTCTTTACATTTATGTCTCCGGGCCCCATCCAGCACCTGTCACATAGGAGGCCTTTCATAAATCCTTGTTGACTGACTGATTAAAAGTGCTTTTCAACCTATAAATATAAGGAATTATGCTTATTATTCAGGTCAAATGAAGTCACACACTCACACATATACACATATATATACACACTAGCACCCATACACTCACAGCAGCACAACCGCAAATTCATACACACACAGACACACACCAGCACCCACATATTCACATATACACATATATACACACCAGCACCCACACATTCACACCAGCACACACATACACATACAAACTCATCTATACATACCAGCACACACACACACACACACACACACACACACATATATATCACACAAACACACACTCACCCCAAGTTTCCAAAACATGATACCTAAGGGCCCGGCACAGCTGTGAGGTATAAAGAACACCCAGTTCTTTCCCATATTCCCACATTTTAAGCCCTCCTAGTGTTTGTCCCATGAAACCTTTTTGTCAGCTGCTTCCTGCTATTTATATTAGAACTATAAATTCACTGCTGGGCTGCTTGTTCTGTTTAGGAAGAGAACTTACAAGAAAACTTCTGGGAGAGCACAGAATGGACAGGAAATAAATACAACATGGACTTTGTTATAAAAATGGCGCCTCCAGTCAGTTGGGAAGCCGTTGGACAAAGGCTCACACTCTGCACGCGAGCCCGTAACGCCAGAGTGGGAGCGGGGGTGGAGCTCCTCAGCTCTTTGCTGGCCAGTCCCCAGCCCCTCCAGCTTCGATGACAATTGAATGTGGGGCATTTTCAAACTTATCAAATGAGTGACTTCTGCTCTTGGAACCGAAGTTTCTTTCTCCAAAGAAGGACAGGCTAGATGAGGCCTGTGCTTGCCCCCGGTTCCCAATCTACAATCTCATGAACCCTTTCCTCATCGGGGCCTGTGTTGTTCTCTTTGAAACAAGAGAATTATATTAGATGGATTTCATGCTAATTCATACTCCACATCATGGCCAAATTAATATTCCTAAAGCACGTCTGACCACATCGCTCCCCTCCCTCCATCAATGGCCCTCAGTGATTTCCCATGGCCTCTAGGATAATACATACATATACGTGTGTATGTATATATTTGTATATATATCAGTTTGGAATAATAACTCACGTTTATATAGCTCTTTAAGGTTTTCAAAGTGCTTTACAAATATTATCTCGTTTGATCCTAGCAACAAGCCTGGGAGGTAAGTGCTGTCCTATCCCCATTTTACAGATAAGGAAACTGAGTCAGACAGCTGTAGTGACTTGCACGGGGTCACACGGCCAGTGAGTCTGAGGCTGGATTTGAACTTAGGTCTTTCTGCCTCCAGGGCCCGCGCTCCGTGGGCTGTACCCCTCCAGTTGTTAAAGCCGTCCAGAATCTGCTGTTAGCCGGCTTTCTTAGTTTTTCATGTCATTTCCTGACTCTCACTCTCTGTTCCAGACACACTGGCCTATTTTATGCTTCCTCAACTCGGCACTCCTTGTATTTCCCCATCTTTGCCCAGGTGCTCTGCCCCGCCAAGCTGCAATGCATTCCCCTCCATTTTTAAAACCCCTGGCTTCTTCCAAGCCTCAGTTACTGCGCTGCCTTGATCAGGGAACCTTCCTGGAGTCCTTTAAGCCATCGGCATTCTCTCACTCTTCTTCATAGTGCTGTTTGTACTCGTCTGTTTCTATGTCAAATCCCTCCTGTGCACTCTTGGAGGAGGGCACAGGGGCTGCTTAGTTTTCATATTTGTATCCTCAGTGCCTAGAACAATGCTTTGTATGCAGAAGGTGCTTAATAAGTGCCTGTTGGATTGAAGCTTAAGCTTCAGGAGAATGGGTAGAGACAAGTCTTCCCTACCTTGTACTAGTGTTCATAAGATCACCTATTTAGAACTATAAGGCATCCTTAAACATCAAGTCCAGCTCCTCGGGTGAGGAAAGTGAGTCTTAGAGAGGCAAAGTGAATTGTCCAAGCTCACAAAGGTAGTGTCAGAGGAAAGTGTATTTGTCTCTCTTCAGTCCCCAGACTGAGAGGACATTTCCTACTTCTTGTTTTTTGGGGAAAATTCTTAACAACAACAGCAAACAGCAATAATGACTCCAAATGGCCTCCTTCAACCAAGGATGAGGCCATGTCTATTTCACTGTCTAGTTCTACCAAGGAAGAATTCGTTTGGAATGTGGGTGGTCTATTCTCATTGTACCAACAGAAATCCAAGCTTGACTTCCCTCAGTCTCTGCATTCTTTCCCTGCACTTATATTAGAAAAGAACTTTGGACCACCTCCACAAACTATGGTAGGGCTTTAGTGAGAATTTCAATACTACAAAAACCTTCTTAATCCAAAACCGGTTGGTTTTAAATGGCATGTCATTCAAAGCAGTCTCCTGACTCAATGGGTACCATTTTTTCAGAGGTAAGAGCTAGGTTGGAGAAGGACAAAAGAAAGGGAGCTGGACTAGGACAAGGTGGGAGACCCAAGCTCAAAGCTGAGCTCTACTTCTTAAAACCTATATGACCATGCCAAACCATCTCAACCTGTCTTGCTTTCAGTTTCTTCATCTCTAAAATGAGAAACTTGGACTTGATGACCTCTAGACTGATGACATTATAATGGTAGTTTCTTCTCCTGTCCCATCCCACTCACCCAGGAGGTGCCAGTTGTCATCTAGGGCACTACCAAGGGTGTCAGTACCAAGGAAGTCATACCTCAGTTCCTTCTTCATTAATCAGAGACTTGACCACCTGAGAGGTCAGGATAGAACTGTAGCAGGGATCCGGGACTGAGCAATGACCTTAACTTCTTCCCATTGATCATTTGTGAACCGTGACCGTATCAGTTTCTGACTTTAAACTCAATCTTCAATCTCTTTGGCACCATATTTCCTGCTGGAGTATAATGGAGAAGTATGCCTCACCATTTCAATTCCTTATCAGAAGACACTCAGATAAAGGCCTCATTTCTCAAATATATAAGTAACTGAACCAAATTTATGAAAATAAGAACCATTCCTCAACTGACAAATGGCCAAAGGATATGAACAAACATATTTCAGAAGAAATCAAAGCTATCAATAGTCACATTAAAAAATGCTCTAAATCACTACTGATTAGAGAAATGCAAATTAAAATAACACTGAGGTACCTGTTTGCACTTGTTGACAATAGAAAAGGGAAATGACAAATACTAGAGGAGATGTGGAAAAACAGGGACACTCATGCCCTGTTGATGGAGTTGCGAACTGCTCCAAACATTATGGAGAACAATTTAGAATTACACCCAAAAGAATATCAAACTGTACATACTCTTTAACCCAGCAATACCTTTACTAGATCTGTATCCCAAAGAGACCAAAGAAAAGGGAAAAGAACCTATATGTACAAAAATAGTTACAGCAGCTCTTTTTGTGGCGGTGAAGAATTGTAACTTGAGGGGGGATGCCCATCATTTTGGGAATGGCTAAACAAGTTGTAGTATATGATTGTGACAGAATACTATTGTGCTATTAGAAATGGTGAGCAAGATGGTTTCAGAAAAACCTGGGAAAACTTATATGAACTGATGCAAAGTGAAGTAAATAAAATTAGGAAGTCATTGTACACAGTAACAGCAATTTTATATGATAAACAAATGTTAAAAAAAAAACCCAACAAAACTTAGCTACTCTGATCAATACAATAGTCCAAGCCGATTCCAAAGGATTCATGACGAAAAATGCTGTTCACCTCCAGAGAGAAAACTGATGAATTCAGTGCAGATGGAAGCATTTTAAAAACTTTCTTGTTTAAATGTGTTTCTATGTGTATGTGTGTTTTCTTTAGCAATATGGCTAATATGGAAATGTTTTGCATGACTTCACACGTCCAATTGCTTGCCTTCTCAAGGAGGGGGAAGGGGTGGGAGGGGGGGAGAGAATTTGGAACTCAAAATTTTAAAGAATGAATGTTTTTAAAATGTTTACATGTAACTGGGGAATAACAAAATAAATAAAAATATATTGGGGGAAAAAAAGAAGACACTTCAGAAAACATACCACCAGGCTGCAATTTTCCCCAGAATCTCTATAATGTTAGACCAGGGACAAACAACAAGAAAATGACAACTTCAATGCAACGACAAGGTTTAAAGTCTGATTTGTTGCCTCCAGGCCAGACACTGGAAAACACTTCTAGCGTTAATATCTTGTGATTGTGAGAGATCACTGAGTGTCTAGAGCTCCATGGAACAGATAGGATTTAGAACCATAAGCAAGACCTGCATTGATTCTGGGAAAGTCACTTACCCTACCTGTGCCTCAGTTTCCTCATCTAGAAAACAAGGGAGTTGGGGTTTGATGGCACATAAGTTCCCTAACAATTCTGCCTCTTTGATGCCAGGATGCTTTGATTTCAATAAGGAACAAGCCTCAGAGGTTGTCCTCTGACAGAGCGTTGGCTCCTTTGTGTTTAGAGTCGATTCATTTTCTCTTTGAATCTACAGCTTCTTGTAAAGTGGCTGCCACACACAGGAGCTTAATACATGCATGCTGCTTAGCATATAGTATGCACTAAATAAATCTTTTTTGATAGCTTCCCCCAGCCCAAACCACTCATTTTACAGATGGAGAAAATGAGACCCACAGAGGTTGTGATAAGATCACGTGCGGATAATTAGTTAAGTTGATGCTGAGACTTGATAGATGAACAAAATTCTGGTAACAGAGAGAGGAAGATGAAGGAGAGTATTTCAGTCTGGGAACGGCAACAGTAAAATCAACAAGCTTTTATTAAGCAGCTACTGTGTGCCAGATATTGGGCTCAGCAACACCACTCTGAAGATATGGCTAGGGAGCATATTTGATGCTCCCAGAGGAATCAGCATATTAATTGAGGAAAGTCTTCTGAGAAACCGCTGTGCAACTCCCCTTCCTTCCATTTACAAGCATCTTCTCATTGAAGATTAGAGACTCTTTGCAAAGAGGTACATCTCCCCTACATTGAGCAGAATGAACTCATTACAGCACAGTAGAAAGAGTAGCAGACTTGGAATCAGGAAGGGCTGGGTCTGAATCCTGTTTTGGACACTTACTAGCTATGTGAGCCTGGCCACACCATTTCTGTCTTCTGATTTCTAATCTCTAAACCTGATTTTCCTGAGCTTATTGATGGACTCAGTGCCCATCCCTGAATCTAGGCCCCTGTCATCTGAATGGAAGATGAAGAAAGGCCACCAAAGTTGAATACTTCCTTTGAGGAACCAATGGAATGAGCTGGTCATTATAAGGTAACTCCTTGCTCTCTAAGAATATTGTATTTATACTTTTTTGATACCAAAAAGGGCTAAGATTTTTATTAGCATGAATCCCCACCCTGCAACTCTCATGCAAATTACAATCCATGTATGCCTGGGGAGAGAGAGTATTTGAGAATTACTGTAGCTGAAAATATCCTCACCCTTCTGCTTGCCGGGTGATGAGCTCCACAGAGTTTAGTCAGGCTGGACTTTATATAACAGACCATGAATATAATAATTATATATATATATATATATGTAACATATAATATTATACCTAATATATGTTATATAACATATATATGTAATTTAATATTATATATAACATGTGCAACAATATTATATACAATATATGTAGCATAATATTGTATATAATTATATATTACATAATATTATGTAGTATATAATATTCTACATTATATAGAATATTATATATAAATGTGTCATCAATATATCATATTTTATATATTATATATATTTATACTGCTAGAGTCATGCTTCCCTCTACAGACTTAAAGGACCAAAGGTCACCTCAGCGCGCCCCAAGAGGGCTTTAGTTGAGGGCTGAAATACTGTAACAACAATAACAACAACAACAAACCCTTATTAATCCAATATTGGTTCACTGAAAATAGCCCATTATTCAAAGTAACAGCTGCTCGTCAGATGATAAGTTCCCTAATGCTCTTTAGTCCAAATGTTGGATAATGAGAACATGATTAATTCAAAGTCTGTTTTCCTCTGGGTCCTTTGCATTTCAGATTAAAGGGGCTTATTATATATTAAACACATGAGGAATAATATTTGAGTTAAATGCATATAGTAAACAATGGGACTTCAAGTGTAATTATGCCCATGGATGTGGATGGCATTTCCGGTTGTGGATAGTCGAACATATGCTTTACAATGCACCAAAGGCAGATAATTATGCCCAGAAGTCCATTATTATGACTGCTGCTTAATTGGGGTTTATTTTTCCTTTCTTCTCATCCTAATTAGGCATTCACTCGCCCACATGCTAAGTGATGCTGACACTTTAGTGACAGAATGTTTGCTTTCATTCACATAAAGCCTTCTGAATGCTTTTCCCATCCTTTGTGCCCTAAAGCAAAGAAATAAAAATGTTTCTAGGCCTGAACTGTGTTTTCTTGTTTTGATAGACTCAAACAACTTATAAGTCAGATGATTGGAGGGTAGTTGGATAATTGTAGAGATATTAGTACAATGTATGGGGAAACCATGAGTGGTAGTGTGGTACAGTGGATAGAGCACTGACTGCAGAGCAAGGAAGACCAAGGTTCAAGTGCCACCCTCTGAAACATACTGGTTTTAGAACCCACGGCAAGTCACTTAGCCTCACAGTGTTCCAGGAAATGCTCTAGGACTAAAGGAAACTAGCATTTATTAAGTGCCTAATGTATGCAAGGTACTATGCTAAGCACTTTACAGATAGCTCATGTACCCTCACAACAATACTTTGAGTTAGGGGCTATGACTATCCCCATTTTATAGTTGAGGAAACTGAGGCAAACAGGTCAAGTGACTTACCCAGGATCACACAGCTAGTAAGTGAGGCTGGATTTGAACTTGGGTTTTCCCGACTCCAGCACTCTACCCACTTCACTACCTAAATGACAATGAGTTGCAGAGGAGAGGCAGACCTTAGAAGTTTCCTACACCAGTGAAATCACAGGTCCATTCTCTCTCCACAATGGAATTGTAAAATGCAACAAATTGGGTGAAGAAAGAAATAAACGCCTATGAAATGCCGCTAAAAGAGATCTGCAGCATGAAAACAGTAAACTCATCATTATCAATAATAACTAACACTTATAGAGTACCTACTACGTGCCAGGCTTTGTGCTAAGTATGTTATCTCACTCGATCCTCACAACAAACCTGCGAGGTACCTGCCATTATTCTATCCGTTTTATGAATGAGGAAACTGAGGCAGACAGGGGTTAAGTTAATTTGGCCAGGATTACACAGCTAGTCAAGTATCTGAGGCCAGAGTTGAACTCAGGTTTTCCTGACTCCAGGCCCTAACCACAATACCACCTAGCTGCACCTTGACCAGGACGAGACAAAACAAAATTAAATCAAACCCAAGATAAGGGGCTTTCTAAGGACTCAGATTGAGAAAGAGAAAAAAAGAAAAGGTAGCATTCGTGTCTGGATTCTGCCTCAGACACTTAAAAACTGGGCCATCCTAGAACAGTCACTTAATATCTCTGAGCCTCAGTTTCCCAATCCATAAAATGAAGGGGTTGGACTCAATGACCTCTAAGGTCCCTTCCCGCACTCAATCTATAATCTTGTGATCTAAGGTCAAATTCTACCTCAAACACAATAGCTTTTGGATCATGAGTAAGTCAACTTCTAAGACTCAGTTTTCTTATCTATAAAATAGAAATCAAATAATCAGTAAATCAATAAACATGTAGTAATGAAGGTGCAATTACTATGTGCCAGGCATTGTGGATACAGACACAAAGGATGAAATAGGTTTTACTGACAATCTCTGTGTGACAAGGTAGCTATGAGGAAAGGTTTTTGAAAGTTCCTAAGTGTTATATAAAATATGTTATTATTTCCATAGGCAGAATATGAGCTCCTTGAGGGCAGGAACTGTTGTCTTTCTGTTGTTGTGTTACCAATTCCTAGCACTATACCTTGCACACAATGGTTGTTTAATAAATATTGTTTGTTGTTGCCATCTTTTTTTTAAATTAAATTAAATTTATTTATTTTTTTTAATATAAATTTATTTATTTTTAGTTTTCAATATTCACTTCCACAAGTTTCTGCGTTCCAAATTTCTCACCCCTCTCCCTACCCCAAGATTGCATGCATCCTGAATACCCCTTCCCCTGGTCTGCCTTCCCTTCTAGCTCTCCCCCTTCCCTTCTCTTATCCCCTTCCCCTTCTATTTTCCTGTAGAGCAGGATAGACTTCTGTACCCCATTTCCTGTATTTCTTATTTCCCAGTTGCATGTGAAAACATTTTTTTTTAAAACTTTGAGTTCTAAATTTTCTCCCTTCCTCCCTCCCCACCCACCCTCATTGAAAAGGCAAGCAACTCAATATAGGTTGTACGTGTGCAGTTATGCAAAACACTTCCTTAGTAGACATGTTGCAAAAACTTCCCAATCTGCCCTTCTCTCTATCACCCCCCCCCTGCTCTCTTGTCCCCTTTTCCCCCAATTTTCCTATAGGGTAAGACAGATTTCCATACCCAATTGAATGTGTATGTTATTCTCTCCTTAAGCCAAATCCTATGAGAATAAGATTCCCTCATTCCCTCTCACCTTCCCTGTTTCCCCTCCACTGTGGGAGACTTTTCTTTTCTTTTTCTTTTTTGTGAGATAATTTACCCCATTTTACCTCTCCCTTTCTTCTCCAAGTATCATCCTCTCTCATCCCTTAATTTTATTCTCCAGATATGACCCCTTAATCTTCAACTCACCCTGTGCCCTCTATCTATCTATCTATCTATCTATCTATCTATCTATATATATATATATATATATATATACATACATACAATTTTTTTCCTTCAACTACCCTAATACTGACAAAGTTCTCATGAGTTACAAATATCATCTTTCCATGCAGGAAATAAACAGTTCAATCTTAATAAGTCTCTTATGATTTCTCTTTCCTGTTTACCTCTTCATGTTCCACTTGAGTCCTGTATTTGAAAGTCAAATTTTCTATTCAGCTCTGGTCTTTTCATCAGGAATGTTTGAAAGACCTCTATTTCACTGAATGACCATTTTTCCCCCTGAAGGATTATACTCAGTTTTGCTGCGTAGGTGATTCTTGGTTGTAATCCTATCTCCTTTGCCCTCCGGAATATTATATTCCATGCCCTGTGGTCCTTTAATGTAGAAGCTGCTAAATCTTGTGTTATCCTGATTGTGTTTCCACAGTACTTGAATTGTTTCCTTCTGGCAGCTTGTAATATTTTCTCCTTGACCTGGGAACTCTGGAATTTGGCTACAATATTCCTAGGAGTTTTCCTTTGGGGATCTCTTTCAGAGGGAGATCTGTGGATTCTTTCAATTTCTATTTTGCCCTCTGGTTCTAATATTCAGGGCAGTTTTCCTTGATAATTTCTTGAAAGATGATGTCTAGGCTCTTTTTTTGATCATGGCTTTCAGATAGTCCAATAATTTTTAAATTCTCTCTCCTGGATCTATTTTCCAGGTCAGTTGTTTTTCCAATGAGATATTTCACATTTTTTTTCCAATTTTTCATTCTTTTGGATTTGTTTTACAGTGTCTTGATTTCTCATAAAGTCACTAGCTTCCAATTGCTCTATTCTAATTTTTAAGGAAGCATTTTCTTCAGTAATCTTTTGGACTTCCTTTTCCATTTGGCCAATTTTTCTTTTTAGGGCATTTTTCTCCTCATTGGCTTTTTGGACCTCTTTTGCCATTTGGGTTAGGCTGTTTTTTAAGGTGTTATTTTCTTCAGTATTTTTCTTGATTTTCTTGCATCACTCTCATTTCTCTTCCCAGTTTTTCCCCTACTTCCCTTACTTGCTTCTCAAAATCCCTTTTGAGCTCTTCCAAGGCCTGGGACTGATTCATACTTTTCTTGGAGGCTTTGGATGTAGGAGCTTTGACTTTGTTGTCTTCTTCTGGTTGTATATTTTGATCTTCTTTTTCACCAAAGTAAGATAATATAGTCTGACTTTTTTTGCGCTTCTTGCTCATGATCTCAGCCAATTACTTGAGTTTTAAACTCTTTGTTAAGGTAAGAGTCTGCTTCCAATGTGGAGAATGTACTGTCCCAAGCTTCGGGGGTTTGTACAGCTATTTTCAGAGACACTTGTAGGGACCTGTAAATTTTCAGTTCTTCCAAGGTGGTATGATAAGGGGTGAGGTGTTTACTCCTTTCCTGGCACAAGTATTCCTTTCTGTCCTGTAACTGTGAGGAGGGGTTCCTCTCCACAGCCACTCCAAGCTCCACCATGCCAGCGCTCCTCCTCACCCCAGCAATGCACCCAAAACTGTGACCCAGATCCACACACGGGCAAAGCAAGAGATTCCTGCCTCAGCACTGGCAAAGAGATCCCTGCAGTCCCTCTCTGATCAGCCACTGGATTCCCCCTCAGTGTGTGGGCCAGAAGCTCGGGAAGCAGCTCCCCCCCAGGACCAGGCTCTTGGGGAATGGAGCTGAAACCCTGCCTTCTTCTCTGACCACCGACAGAAACAGACTTTTCCCACTGACCTTCTAAGTTGTCTTTGGCATTCATGGATTGAGGAGTCTGGAAACCTCCACAGCTGCCTGCGATTCAGTCCTCTGAGGCCTGCTCCAGGTTTGCTACGGCCTGCGTACACACGCTGTGCTCCCAGCCCAGCGCAATACACCTTTCTGATCAATCACCCAGGTTGTCTTGGGCTGGAAATTTGTTTCACTCTGTCTTTTTGTGGGTTCTGCTGCTTCAGAATTTTAGAGCCATTTTTTATGAGTATTTGGAGGGGTTTGGGGGAGAGCTCAAGCAAGTCACTGCTTTCACTCCGCCATCTTGGCTCCGCTAAGCGCCCCCCCGCCATCTTTTGATGGACTAACTTTGTGAACTGTCCAAAAAATTTTTTTTTATATCATGGCCTGGGCAATAAGCACTCTTCATCACTTGGTTTTTCCAGCATAGATGTATGGACTAAACTCTTCTAAGCAATTAACAGTCTAACTTATGAGACTTTAAAATGTTCTGTGGTTTGATGCAATCAGCACAACGCCATTTACAAAGAGAAGCTTCCGTAGGACCTCACCATTTATAGAGAATTCCTTTTTCATTTTGGACTCTAAGCTTGAAATCTGCCATGACAGCCGCAAACCTTTTTGGTAAGCATATGCTTCCTTGGTTTATATCATCATCCATCTTAATAGACAGAAGGACATCAAACAAAATTATCTTTGTTTCATTTTTCAAAAAATGTTGTCTGATTTTAATCGATGCAGGAGGGAGAGCTTGCTGGAGGAGTGGTCTCTAAGATGACATATAGTTCAATCAAACCAAATGTGTTTTTTTTCCCTAGTCAACAAAAACAAGCACATAGAGATATTGTAATCACTGCCCCTTTCAACCATTTAAATGTCAAGTTTCATTCTGCTGTAGAGTGCTATTTGTAAAAATGGGCCAGCTTACGTTTTCATCAAGAACATGTGCACATTTTACAAAGATAGGAAAGTAAGGCTATGTGTTGCTAGTTATTGACATGCTTTGATCATCACCATTAGGGGTGGGCAGTAATAAACAGGGGCTTCTTTCAGAGGATCCTCCCTTGTTTCAGATTTCCTGAGAATTGCTCTGACACAACTGAAAAACAACTGAACGACCACTATATGGCAGACTGTGTGCTAGGAGCTAAGGAGATGAAAGAAAAAGAAAAACATCCTCTACCCTCCAAGAGCTTACACTTTACAGGTCCCTCTTTTTGGCCTTGCACCATTCAGCAGGGTTCTCAGTGATTCAAATGAGCAGAGATGATGCACTTTTGAAAGTTTGTAGATCACGGGAAGCTTGGAAGGAGAGCTAACCCTGTAGATGAAAGCCGAAATTCAAATATATTTCAACAGACTAGAACAATTGTCTGAATATAACCAATAGAAATCCAATGGGAACAAATGAAAGGTTCAGATAGAGTAGATAGATGATAGATAAATGATAGCGGTAGATAGATAGAGACAGATAGATAGATGGATAGATGAATGGATGGATGGATGAATGAATGAGGGAAGGAATAAAGTAACAGATCAATGAATGCATGTGCAGAAATAGTTTGTATTTGTAAGAATGCAGGAGGTAGACTTACATTGCAGTTGATCTGAAAAAAAATCTGGGGGTTTACTCTACAGCAAGATCAACATGAGTCACCAGTGGGATGTGGTAGCTAAAACAATGGCTGATTTCCCAGACTGCATTGAAAGAGTCAGTGTTCAGAATGATGGAGGTGGTAATTCATATTCATTCTGCCCTGGTCAGAGTATATCTGAAGTACTGTACTCCATTCAGCAAAGGAGATGGAGAAGGAGCAAGAAGAGGGTAGGAGGAGAACCGGGAGAACAATATGTCACAAAAACCTAGAGAACAGAAAGTATCTAGAAAGAGATGATTACCGAGTGTTAGTGGCTGCAGAAAGGCCAAGGAGAGGGAGGAATGGGAAGAGCCCATTAGGTTTGGTAACTCCTCTGCAATCCCACTTGCTCTCACTAATTTTCCAGTATGCTCATCTGAGAATATTATTAGGAATGTGGGGTTGGAGTGGGAAGTGGAGGGTGAGTTGGAAGAATGCTGGATTTGAAGTCAGAGGACCTGGTTCAAATCCCACTTCTGTCACTTACTAGTTATGTGACCTTAGATAATTAACTTCACCATTCTGGCCTTCAGTTCTTCAACTGCAAAAATGAGGAAGTTGAATTGGACAATTTCTAAGGTCCCTTCAAGCTCTACTTCTACGATCCCATGATTCTAAGAAGCCTAAACATGGAACAAGACAATGGAGTGAACCCAAAAGCATTCTAGGACTGAAAATAGGATGCCCTCAATGGCTGATCTCTCTGCTCTGGAGAAGCAGAAAAGCTTATACAAGCAAGATAACCAGAGAAGGTTTTTTGGATGGGTGATTCCCTACAGTAATATGTACAGAGCAGAGACCACAGCTGGATCCTGCTGGCCAAGAGCTTTGGGACTATAGGCAGAGTGTCCAGCTGAATAACTGAAGAGGTCTAGTACCATCTGCTGGAAGATGTTGGACAAAGCTAGGCTGCAGATAGAGAGAGGACATGTTAAAAAGCTATTGAGAAGATGCAACTGGGGAGCTGTTCTAGGAGGATTGAGGCAGCATCTGCCACCTGGATTATCATTCAATTGCCAAAGTGACCATGTCGCTTTGCTACTCAGTAAAAACCAGTGGCTCCTTATCACCTTCAAGAGGGCAACTAGGTGGTGCAGGAGATAGAGTGCTGGACTGGGAGTCAGGAAGACTCATCTTGCTGAGTTCAAATCTGGTCTCAGACCCTTACTAGCTGTGTGACCCTGGGCAAGTCACTTAACCTGTTTGCCTCAGTTTCCTCATATATAAAGTGAGTTGTAGAAGGAAAGGGCAAACCACTCCCATATCTTTGCCAAGAAAACCCCAAACGGAATCACATGACTAAAGCATTTCCACAGTGATATCATCTCCAGGATCAAATATAAAATTCTGTTGGGCATTCAAAGCCCTTTATAACCTTCCCACCATTCCGGTCTTCTTGTAGCTTACTCACCACTATATACTTTTCAATCCAGAGACAATGGCAATCTTTCTATTTGACAAACAAAACAAGCCTTCTCTCTGTGATGGGCATTTTCTCTAGCTCTCCCCCGAGCCTAGAACATTCTCCCTCCTCATTTCCACCTCCAATCTCCCTGGCTTGCTTCAAGTCTCAGCTAAAATCCCACCTTCTATAGGAAATCTTCCCCAACCACTTGATTCTGGGGCCTTTCTTTTTCTTCTTTTCTATTTTTTCCTAGATTTCACTTGTTTGAACATATTTTTGTTTGCTTGTTGTCTCTACCATTAAGACTGTGAGCTCTTTGAGGGAAGAGACAGTCTTTTGCCTCTTTTTGTATCTCCAGCACTTAGAACAATGCCCAGGAACACAGCAAGCTCTTAATAAGTATTGATTGATTAATTTTTGATGGACCATCTGTTGGTCATACAGTAGCTCTGTCCTCCAGAATGAACCCTTTCCCCCCAACACTGATGGATGCAGAATAGAAAAAAAAAGTCAGTTTGGAGCATGCCTTCTTTTTTTTTGCATCCACAACAATTAACATAGTGCCTGGTGCACAGTAGGTGCTTAATAGATGTTTATTAAGTGACTATCTGACTGGCTATTGCTGGGGAATGCTGGGATCTGGTTCTCTAAGGAAGCACGTCTCCCTGATAGACATTGTTTCTTTTCCCCCAAGGGGCTCTTCTACCATCCACATTTCTTTTCCTTGAAATACAAATAAATTTGTATCTGCTATAAACCTTGTGGCCCTTGTGCTGGTGACAGGAACTGAGAGCAACCCATTGGATGGATAAATAAATGGATAAAGATGTTCCCAAATCATTAGTAAATTATAAATCATGAGTAAAACAGAAAACTAAATGAGTTCAAAATCTACCCAGGTCCTTCAAGGTGTAAGAGAATCTCTAACAAAGGCATTACAAGACAGGTGCTGTGTGAAAGAGAATTGACCTCTGACTAAGAAACACTGCCCACTTAGGAGAATTTTAAAGAGACAGGCAACTTCTGCTATGACCCTTTCTCTTCCCCTGTTTTGAATGCATGACTTGGGGCTCCAGCAGTTCTTCCTTGCACTTTCTGTAAAGTGAGAGGAGGTGATTTCTCCCGTCTCTCCCCTGGTGCTAGAGTAGGGAGGCAGGTGTTTGTAGACATGAGCCTGAGATTGGATCTCAAGGCCATAGCAACCACTTTTTCTCAGTGTTTCTTTCCCTGACCATTGATGATCAAACACTGATCCTCAGATGGGAGTTTCAGTCTTCAGTGACCTCTCAAACTCATGAGGTTTCTTCTAAGGCTAGAAACATACACCCCAGGATTGCTGCTCGTTCACCATTGCTCAGAGAAAAAAAAAATTATCAGGAAGAGATTCAACAGAATGTGTGTGTATCTATGTGTGTGTACATAATACAAACATAATATAATGTATATTGTTGAAATATATATGTATGTGTATATATACACACACATGAAAAAGCTCCCTTGATCACTCCCAGGACACCTATTGTCTTAAATTGCTGTAGAAATGTGAGCTATTTCAATATTTAGATGCATTCAGGATCTCATCAATATGAAAATGGAAACCCACCCATGCCTCTCCATCTTATGTGATTTTTGCCCATATCTTTCCATAAATCAATCAAGCAATGAGCATGTATTAAGCACTTACTATGGGCCAGACAATCTATCAGGTATTAGAGAGACAAAGACAAAGCATAGAACAACCTCTCCTCTCAAGGACCTTGTACATTCTGTCTTCCACAGAAGAAGACACCAATGTGCTAGAGATGTTCCATTTGTCCTTTTCTTCTCTCAGGGATACCAAAGCAGCACATGGATTCTATGTTTTCTTTCTTTCATTACAAGATTGTCCAGACTTCCTTTCCAGTGACACATGCTCTGGATGGTGCCTCACATGACATTTCTCAAGTGTCAATCCTCTTTGGTAAGATGCTACTGCTCACTTAGACCACCACGTATGTTGTCAGTTCTTCTGGATTCCCCTAAAGCAGGCCTGCACAGCAAACGGCTCGAGGGTGATATGTTGTGAACTCCTGTTTTCACATCCTCTACATTTTTCGTGGGCTGTCAGAAATCCTTTGGCAGGCTTCAAGCGGCCCACACACTCTACGCTATGTATGTCTGACCTAAAGGCTCACAACTCCTCAGGTTGTTCTGGGTCCTAAGACTGGCAGCTAGATAACATTACCAGGATGATATTAGCGTTTAAAAAAAAGAACTTCATGGATTGTCCGTTGCCTAAGAAATGGTGCAATGTACATTTTTCATCTCGTTGTTTTCTTCTTGTCTGTATTGCTAAGCCCATCTCGAAAGAAGCAGCCTGCTGTAGTCAATAGACAGCCTGGAGTAGTTAAAGCCCACTGGACCTAGAGCCAGGGGAGAACTCCAATACACACTACCCATGTGATCACAGAAATCCTGTAAGTTCTCTGACCCTGTTTGTTTGTTTTTCCCTCGCAGTTATAAAATGCAGATAATAAGCTACTTTGTCTACCTCCCCTGGTTTCTTTGAGAGTTAAATGCAATGCCATATGTAAAGTACTATGCAAATACCAGTGATTATTATCTCTTAAGTGAGCTATGATATGGACACTACATTTTGTAATAGATTTGTTACAACCAGACGGACAGACCCTAAGTTAGGCACCCACCGTTAATAAGTAAATTCACAGGGTACAAGGTTGCCTGAGAAACCATGTCCCCTGCTTGCTTGTTTGTCTGTTTGTTTTTCCCTTTGTCTCTTGTTTGCGTGCTTTACTGTGCAGCCTCTACAAACTGTCAGATATCCTCTTCCTCCTCCTCTTCTTCCTCCTCCTATTTCTCCTCCTCCTCCTCCTCTCAGAGGTAAGTTAGGGCTCAAGAGTGAGGCTGACTGCATCTCCCCCTTAGCGTTCTAGTTGCACCCTGGCGGGTCAGAAATGGATTCTTGAATGCTATCAACTTGAGCCCCCAATGGTGTGCTGTTCCCCACAATTATCACTTGAGACTCATCGAGGCAGCCATCCTTCAGTAAGCAGCTTTTAGAATGGGTATGTACTAAGGTAGTACAGTAGGAACAACTCAAGCAAAATATTTCTCCAAAGATCTGAGGCACCCTCTCCCACAAGAGTCAGTAGTCTAAGGGATGGTGGGGTTAAGCTGAGGAGCAGATAAGGAAAAGGGCTATCTCACAACTTTCAGTTTCTGAAAATCCTTTTCTCCCATCAGTGAGTGGCTCCCGAAGTTCCCTCAAACATGGTGAATATGTTTCCATTATCCTTGGCTTCCAATGACTCTGAAGGTCATCAAATAATCCAGGTTTACCACTAGGACTCCAGTGGGAAGATGGCAGCCACTACTGTCCTGGGAGATATTGGGACACTGATAGAAAATGGCAAATCCAACATCCTTTAGACCGTTTAAACCTGGCAAGATGCTCCTCCACTCGAATGTGGAGGGGAAGGAAAGAGACCTGCCTTATGCTTGCCGTTCCTTTTTGGGGGATTAATTAGAATTCCATACTCATATCAATTTCCCCATTCTAGCTCCAGGGCCCAAAGAGTATAAACAATACCCATAGCTACTTGTCTAGTACCATTTCACTTTATTAAAGGCTTTCAAATACTTTTAGTTCTCAGTCTGAAACCTTTTGATTGACTGATTGATCGAAATGTGTTATTATCCAGTTAAGGTATCAGGCTAAGCGGCATGGACTGATTTCGACCCCACTCCTAACAGTATTTTGAGGTTAAATTTGCCAGCAGGAGACACCTCATGGAGCATGCTCAGAATTGCCATTCATTCAGCTTCTGATCAAACACATGGGATTTGAGGGCCTGATTTTAGACAGTACTGAAAAGACTTTACATTTTGGCATGAATGGAAAACCTGCAATTGTCCCATGGTCCTTACTAACCCATGAAAGATACTGCAGGGTACGATGCTACATCATCTTGTTCATCTTTCATTCTCAAAGAGGAGAGGGAATTAGGAGGGTTATGTCTTGACTTACAGGTGAGGCAAAACTGTGCAGTCATCAGCCTCTCTCCTCCAGAGTTATTGGAGTCCAGTGGCAAGACATAGGTCAGGATGACTGGTGATAGCCCCAGAGGATGCTGGAAGATGATGAAGATGGATGATGAAAGAACTAGCTCAGACTCTCTTTGCTTCAACTTAAGTGGCAAGTAGTATACTTGAAATTCTAGACTACCTGTGTGGGGCACTGGAGGATGGACAGAGCTCTTTCCCCCCATACCACCATGGTCCTACATCAATTCCACAGAGGGTGGACTTGAGGAAGCAAATTTGTGCCTGGGACCCTGTGGCCTTTTCTCCTTGGCATTCTTTCTGATTAGGTGTTTGAAGATCACCCTCCAGGTGAATGTGTCCAAGTCTGGAGGCCACCTTGTAGTTTCAAGATGGCTGGAGACCCTGGGTACAATGAGAGGAATAGTTGGTTTTGGCATTTGGAGTCATGTTTGCTTGTGGAAGTGTCTACTCATAAGGTTCAGAAGAAGTCCAGGTCTGGAGTGGAGCGATAATACAGAGCTGAGGTAAAACATAAAATGCCTTACTTAGCAGGCCCGCAGAGTGTTGTATGTTCTGATGACATTTAAGTATCAGCTGCCCACTGATTGTAACAGTCACTTTAAGTTAAGTTACTAAATCTTGTTTAAGATGTTTTGTTAAAATATGTGCCATGAACCCTTCATGTTTAACATTTCTTTGCATGTAGAATAAATTACCAGTCCCATACCTGATTCATATTGTACATTGAGTTCCTTTTTTATTTCCTACTTTTTGGAGAAAACCAAGACATGAGCCATAACCCAAAGCCTGAAGAAAATAATCCCCAGGGGTGGGGAGATTAATGCGCCACAGAGCATAAGCACAGGGAGCCTAGCCCCAGTCTAATTAGAGGCCAGGCTTCATTGGACAGAACTGGGTCCAAACCACAAGCCTGGGTACAGAACAGGGAATGGGAACAGTACTCTCCAGGCCCTATGGGCCCAGAAGTGGTTCCTCAAGATCAGATTTGAATTTGCCATGTATTATTAACATGCAATGCTGCTACAAATTTAATGAATAAAAAAGTACCCAGAGTTTAATAATGAGGTGCTGCATTAGTCCATTATGATTATTCTGCCATGGTCAGCACAGTGACACTTAATACTAACTTAAGGATTTGGGGTTTTAGATGGAGCTTTTCTCAAAATCTCTCCTGTATCCCAGATGTGACCTAGATTCTTCCTGGGAAATGAAAGCACAGAGCATGCTTAGTGGTATAACAACAAACCACACTCTGCATCTTGCCAGAAAGAAAGGTTTCAGCTATTCTAGGAGCTATTAACTCATTTTGCATCCAGAAACCAAATACCCAATGCCAGCTGTCCATGGAAGAATGTAGTGGAAGTTGGAGACCAGAGGCCATTAAAAGAACCACATCAAAACAATAGAAACGAGGGGACCCTTTCATTTAAAAATTGTCCAAACCATTATTATTTTTAGACATGAACAATATTCTCAATCTTTCTGTACTTCAAGGAGCCGTGAGTTCATCCATTTGGGTCTGAGTTGCACAGACACAGTAGAAGACTTCTCTACTTTTTAGGATGTGGCCTTATGGATCATTATGGCAGAGAAGAAAAAAAAAAATCACCTGGAGGACCAGGTCAGGTAATAAGCCTCCAGGCTGGTCTTTGGAATGTAGCCACAGAATCTGTCTCCAGGACCAGATTTAAATCAGCCCTTCCAATTTACTAGGCTTCATCATAGTTTATGCTCCACTGTCATAGCCTTCAAGGACCTAGTCATCGTCTTAGCTTTCAGTTTCCTCATGTATGAAATGAAGCAATTGGACTAAATGATCTCTTAAGCTCCCTCCCCCCTCCCAGTTCTAAATCCTATAACCTATGACTGTCTGGAATGAAAGAAAAACATGGAGCTACTCCACGTGTATTATATTTGTATATAACTTGGTGTGGCTTAGTGGATATGGAGTGGACCTGAGACCTAGACTGAAGCCCAGCCTCTGACATATACAGCCTACATAACCTAGAACAAGTCTTAAGAGTTCTTTGATCTTTCAGGCCTCCAGGAAATTCTAATTTCCTTATCCAAGTCAACAAGAAAGGGAAAAACAAACAAAAACAAACAAACAAAAAAAGACTGTCCCTGCCCTCCAGGAGCTTACAGTCTAATGAGAGGAAACAAGATGGAAACAACTATATAACATCAAAATACCAACAGGATACATTGGAAATAATCAATAGAGGAGAAACGCTACTGCTAAGGGAGATCTTTCAAGACATCTTGTAGAAATCGAGAGTTTAGCTGAGACTTGAGAGAATCTGGAGAAGCCAGGAGGAGATGAGAAGGGAGCCAAACATAAAAGAAAGCCAGTGAAGAGGGAGGTCGGTCATCATTTCACTACCAGAGTTCACTCTCCCCCAAGACTCTCCCCACTTCAATCTACCCCCGCCCCAGCAGCCAAGGTGCCCTCACACTTTCCCCTCAATTACCCCCAGGACCAAATACTCTGTTTCTGATCCCAATTTCTTTAGTGATCTCTGTACCCTAGAAGAAAGTTTCTGAGATAGCCTGGGCCAAATAGTCCTAAGCATGGATGTCAATAGCACAGGGCACAGAGTTAGTGGCTATCTTCCTTTGAGTTCCTATTCTATCTCTATTTCTTTTCAATATCTCCAGTTGGATGGAGGGCTAGACCTGGTGTCAAGAAGAGCTGAGTTCAAATCTGGCCTCAGACACTTAATAGATGTGTGATACTGAGCAAGTCACTTAACCTTTGTCTGCCTCAGTTTTCTAATCTGGAAAATGGGGGCCATAAACACTTATCTCCCAGTATTGTTGTGAGGATAAAATGAGATAATGTTTTTAAAATTCTTTGTAAACCTTAAAACATTATAAATGCTAGCTATTGTTTCTCGAATATGGGGAAGGAGAAGGCAAGGGAACAAACTTCTACTATATACCAGGCACTGGGCTGAACACTACAGATATTATCTCATTTGAATGAGGGTTTGGGTTCAGTCCTGAATAATTTCAAAGAAATAAGTGGAATGTCCTACTTATCTCTAGTCTGGTTTTAGGTACCTGACCAAAAACAAAACAAAAATACACAAAAATAGGTCTTCACAGAGGATTCTAATTCACCTCAGCCTCCACAATATTTTTAGATAGCTGCATGTTATCACCTTTTTTCCCTTTAGTTTCCCCAGTATGCCAATAGAAATGACCCTCCCCCACCTTCTACTTGACACACTCTACTTCCTAAAAGAAAACCAAAAGTCTTAAAAGTTTTCTTTTGATCACCCCATTTTTCTACCTCCATTCCTTCTCTTGCTGACTTCTCGAATACTAAATAAAACCCAAATTATAGAATCTAAAGCTTGAAGAAATCTTCAAAGTCATATTGGCCTCCAACCTCTTCATTTAAATATCATGACCCAGAAAAGCTTCGATTTGCCCAGCTTTACTTAAGGAGTAAATAACAGAGCAAGTGTTCAAATACAGATGTTTTGAGCCCAGATGCAATGTTCTTTGCATTGTTCCTCTTGCAATGCCTCCTCCAGGTCATCTCCCTCCCCTCAAGTTGGTCCATTTTGTCTCAGATACCCAACTCTATCATGTTTTAAAATCTTTCCAAAGCTTGCCTCTTTCAAAACAAATACTCCCTTTAAAAGCCTTGTTGACTGGCACAGGTTAGATAAAAGATGGCTCCCACTCAAAAGGGGCCTAAAATATGATCTTAGAAGGCCTCAGCAATGGAATTTTGGCTTTGGCATAGGAAAACCACTGTAAGGAGATGGGAATATGTGTAGGGAGGCATCTAGTTTCAGGGAGGTCCAAGAGTTGGTAGCAATGGGGTGTCCTGGCAGGTGGGAGGAACATGGCATCAAGCTAAGTAAATAGCAGGTCATGGGCAGTGATCCAAGCCAGTAGGTGGTCTTCCTCTGGAAGGTCTGGCAGGACACAAATCCATTCATGGGAGCTATTCCCTTATTCAGGACAGAGCTGACAAAGTCACTCATTGGAAATTTTCATATTAAAGCTACTAGAGAGAGTTCTTGGAGGCAATATTCCACTTTTTCAAAGTAAGCATAGTTAATGTTGCTAAGTTTCTCCATTGATAGGGATAGGGTTGGTGATGGAGGAAAGTGAATATGTACAGGTGAGAACATGTTCCTGAGGGGGAATGGACAGGATCCAAGTCATGATTGAAGCAATAACCAGAATCCATGTTGAATCAAGCCAAATACTTCCCAAAACAAGTCAACAAAATAGACATTAACACAATAGTCCAAAGTTGGAAGGTGGCTAGGAGAGACCAGGGAGACATGGCAACATGGAATGGGTAGGTAACAGTATGGCAGAAACAGCAAAATTCATTATATGCAAGGTTTCCAACCAAGATAAAAATCTTTCCATGTCACAGCAACACACCAGCCATACCCCATTCCAGCTCAGGAGTTAGGAGCCTTCAGAAGTCCTGAGCTAAAACACTGAGAGTTCTAATCTTGAGGAAATCACTTCACCCTTCACCCTTAAGCCTCAGTTTCATCATTTCTAAAGTGAGGTTGGAAAAGATAATCTATCAACTTCCATGATCTGTGATTTGGTTACAATGTATCTTTCTTATCTGTTTCTTCATGTGGACCTTCTAGCAGTGTATAGAACACTGGACCTGGAGTCAGTAAGACCTAAGTTCAGATCCAGCCTCTGATATTCACCAAAAGAGCGACACTGTGTAAGTCACTAAACCTGTCTTCCTCAATCGCTCAACCATAAATAATAATAGCACCTACCTCCCAGGATTGTTGTGAGAATGAAATGAGGTAATATCCGCAGAGCGCTTGGCAAATAGGCGGTAGTATATAAATGCTTATACACCTCCTCACTACGCAGACTAGACTTCAGCTAGTCCCCTGAATATACAATGTATAATACCTCCTCCCTTTTTCAATCAAATATTTTTCTCACCTGGAATATTCTCTCTCCTCTTCCCAGTCTATCTAAATAAAGCCCTTTGTTGACAGAGCAAGAGAGAACTTCAATAGAGGCTCAGGACTGAGTGGAGGCTATTTGTCAGAGAGGAAGCTCTGTACTTTATTTGGCTGCAGTCTGGTGAAACTTTTGAACTTCTCAGAATCATGTTTTCAAATGCATCAAAGAACATACATAGGCTTACACAAGAAACCAATTCTATGGAAATACTAATATCAAGATATTTAAAATTTTTTCCCATTTTTTCCATCTTTCCCCCTTTGTCCTTGCCTGTAACGTGTTCCATTTCGTTCTAGTTCTTGCTCAGAGTTCAACAAAACTTAGCTTATCTTTACCTGGAGACAAAACCCAGACAACAAATAAACAATGTTTAATTATAAGCTTGCCTGTTCCCCAGGTCACTGTGAAATAGAGAAGGAAGTGGAAAGGGGGTAAATTCATCCATACTAGTTCAGCAGAAAATTCTGTCCAGGCATATCACACCTTAAACAGCTTGAAAGGCAGACAAGCCCCCAGCTGTTCATGACCATATTAAATTCAGACAACTCCAGAAACTGCTGCTGTATAAGGGTCAGACAGAGTCTGTCTTTGAGCTAATTGTTAAATGTTCAATGTAAGCATTTATACCTTGAAAATCAGCAGGTATTACAAATCAGGGCTCACTACAGGGATGGAGAAACTGGCCCTCTAGTTCCTCAAGTGGAATCCAAACTTCGCAGGACAAATCTCCTTAATAAAAGGATTTGTTCTGTACAATTTGGACTCAGTCAAAAGGTTGCACCCAAGGACCTAGATGTCCACATGTGGCTTTGAGGCCTAGGTTCCCCACTCTGCTTGTTAGTTGTCTAGAATTTAAAAAGTGAAGAAGAAAATGTTAATAATAATATAGATTAATCTTAAAAGTGTACTGTGGCACTTTTTTTTTTCTTCAAAGAGAAAGTTAAACATTTACCATCTCCCCTCTGTATTCCACTTCCCTCTATCCTCTCCATGGGGCTTAAAAGTTGTAGGGCTTCCTGTTTGCCACCACCCTCCCATTTCACAGGTTTCTACATCATCTGATCCTTCAACCTCTCTTTCCAGCTGAGAAAAACTACTCCCCATCAGCCTCCTCTCTGATAAGGGACTGCATAAAACATGCCCTTTCTCCAGGCCTATCTCTCTCATTAAGGCTTTCTGGACAGGGTCAGCTAGTCATTCCCTTCATAGAAATTCCAGTAGCACTTATTATCTGTATTTTTTGTAATGCTAATTGGAATATGGCGAACTTGTATTATTTATCTTTTCATGTGTTCAACAAATGTTTTCTGAAAATAAAGCCAAAAGTGTCCTAGTGCCTGTTCATTCATGTTCTCAAGAGCTGATTGTTAAACTGTCAGAAATTAAAAATTTGTCACCTCAGAAATTGGCAAATGCTACAAATCAGAGCTTGATTCACTATTTTGTTGATTGTCTAGACTTAAGAAAGTGATGGAGAAAATGTTAATAATGCAAATTTAATTTAAAAAGTATGCACACATTTTTTCCTCAGAAAATTGTTGAACATTTATCAGCTCACCCCTGAGAATAATTCTTATTTATAGAGCACCATGAGGTTTACAAAGTATTAAACAAACAAACAAAAAAACCAAAGAGCATTTGTTTTATACTCTATTAAAGCCTTTGTAAGTTCTGAAGATATAACTCTGGAAAAACTGTCATTAAAAGGATTAAGTCCAGTGAATATTGTGAAAGTGATGAGTAGTTGAAGAGCTGTAACCAAGTGTTAATTAACCAAGATAAATTTTCAGCTACTTTTTAATTTTAAAAAAGAAAGAGAAATAGGAAGAGGGGGAGGGAGGGAGAAAGGAAGGAAGGGAAGAAAGAAGGAAAGGAGGGAGGGAGGAAGGAAGGAAAAAAATAACAGAGAAGGGCAGGGGCTTTGGATCAAACCAGACAAAATCCTATACTTTCAGCCTTGGCCAATTAGTAACAAAATAGAAATAAGGCTAGTATTACATATGACTTCCCTCTATAATGAGCTGTCTGAACCTGCTTTCTAAGCCCTTAGTCCCCACTCCCCAATGTTGCCTCCTTCCCCTCGTCCCCCCACCCCACCCCACCCCACCCTGCCCATTATTTGTTGGGTCTGGCCATGGAGAAATATGTCAGTCTTCTCTTTGATCCAATTTTTGTTATAGGGCTGATAGGTCTGAGTTTCAGCCTGGTACAAGAGGCAGCTAAGCTTGGCCGAGTCATCAATGAAATCAAACAACTGACTGATGTCCTAGATGATGGGGTTGTTTCTGGGATTCATTCTCTTTAGATGTTTTCCACACGTTTTACAAAACCCTTCCAGGCTTGATTCACAATCATACGTAAGTTCTGCCCTCTGGCCTCTTGGTGAGCTGTAACAGCTAAAGTGGTGTGAGCCATCATGGTGCACTCCATCAAGGCCACTGCCATAACTGGGCCACTCAGATGAAAGGCACGGAGTACTTTTCTGCTGAACAAGTCTGTGAACAGGTAATAGTAGCATGGCTCTTCTTATTTTATAGACAAGGAAAGCTGAGGCTTGGAGAATTTAAAGTCATAGCTTGTGGTCACAAGCATCTAGTTAAGTTTCACAGCCATAATCTAACTCAAATGTGTAGACTCCAGTGCTGGCCACTTTCTAATCTGACCCTCTCTGTCTCTAAGTAGGTAACGTACTGTATTGATGAGGCAGGTGAAACCTAGAAAGTTCAAGAGACTGGCCCGATTTAGTAACCTCTAGAATGGGGAACCCAGATTTTTACAGCTTTTGTGCAGTCCTAACTCCCCCCCCATTTTAAATCTGCTGCCCTCAAGCCATTCATTTTGTCCATAGAACAAACCTTTATTAAAGACCTACTGTGTTCTGATAGCTGTTGAGTCATTTCAGTCCTGTCTGACTCTTTGTGACCCATTTGGTGTTTTCTTGGCAAAGATACTGGAGCAGTTTGCCATTTCCTTCTCCAGATCATTTTTACAGATGGAAACTGAGACAGAGTTCAGTGATTTACTCAAGGTCACACAGCTAGTAAGTGTCTGAGACTTAATTTGAACTCTGGAAGATATGTGCTAAGCACTGTGTTAAACACTAAGAGAGAGTTATCCAGGTTTTATATATGTATATGTATATGTATATAGTTCCTGGCCTCACAGAGCTTATAATCTAGGAAGGAAGACAATTGCAAATACCAATGGGTTTGGAGGTAAGAGATCTAGGTTCCAATTTCCCCTTAGGTACTCTTTGTGTGACCATAGGAAGTGACTTGAAGGCTGAGAGCCTCAGTTTCTCCACCTGCTAAATGGAGCTAATGATATTTCTATGGACTGTCTTATGAGGGAGTTGTTTCTCCCTCATTGGAGCAGATCAAATAAAGAGTATTTAAATCATCCATCTGCTGTTGACTGGATCATAGAAAGATTCTTGGTGAGTGATGCCTCTTTGGTCCTTTCCAAACTCCGAGACTCTAGGATTCTGTTTATTATCCTTTGTGTTAGCGCTGCAAAACAAACCGTTCCATGAGGTCCTGTCAGCTTAATGATCTCATGTAAGCCTTGAAGATAGAGTAGTTCCCACAAGCAGCAGTAACCTCTTGGGCATCAGTAAGTAATAGCTTTGAAAAGCCTAATTGAGACTACATTCAATTGGAGATGCCTATCTATATCTTTTTAGACTCTGTCTGAAGGAGAAAGAAACAGAAATAGCCTTAATGAACATGAGAGAGGACGCACTCAGATCTTATCCTGAATTGCAGGACAATGCTCACGTAGTTAGCTGTGTATTCAATTTTCAAAGACCATCCTAAGGCAATATGAGGAGGAATAGAATGACAGCCCTCAGCTTTTTGTCCCCTCCTCCCTGCTTGTGGGGGATCTTCTTACTGACTCCCCCAGTCCAGATGTCCTGTGTTCTCAGGTTTTCTCAATCCTATAAAGACTTCTTCTCAAGAAAAGCTTAGATAAACACAGACCACAGCTCTTCCCAGCGCTAAACCAGATTAAAATGTAATTAGGAAATATCTAACAAAATAAATAGAAATGTAACAAAACACAGATACTACATTTTAACATTATCAATATGCAGCCCACAGGGCTCTTCATGTACGATTTCAGTCCTTTTTTTGTTTTGTTGTTGTTTTTTTAGTCGTGTCTGACTCTTCATGACCCTATTTGGGGTTTTCTTGCCAAAGATACTGGAGTGGTTTGCCATTTCCTTCTCCAACTCATTTCACAAATGAGGAAATTGAGGCAAAAAGGATGAAATGACTTGCCCAGGGTCACATAGCTAGTATCTGAGGCCAGAACTGATCTCAGGAAGAAGAGTCTTCTTGACTCTAGGCCCAAGGTTCTGTGCTATGTAGCTCTAACTAGCTGCCCTATGTGTGGTTTAGTGGTCCCCATTTCTATCTGAGTTTATCACCACTGAATAGTCCGTAGGGATATGGACTGAATTTGTAGTTTCATTGGTATAGGCCAGTCGTCCCCAACTTTTTGTACCTCAAACCCCTTGCAGCTACAACAAAAATGGGTGGTGAGGCCGCAGGGTAATTTAATATACTATCTGCATTGTTCTGCAATTATTTATTGCTTAAGGTATCATTAAATAATTTTTAGCCTGAATCATCCTGGAAAACTGCCATAAAACCCACTAACTGAGAATTAACTGGTAGAAGGAACTCTAAGGTGATGGGAGAGGGAACTCTGGTAATGCAGACCTGGTGTGCTTTCTACAACGTCTAGTATTGGAAAGCTGCCCTGAGCACAGACAAGTGATGTGACTTGACTAGATCACAGTCAGTATGCTCAGAGGCAGACTTGAATCCAAGACTTCTGGCCGGCTTAGATCCTAGGCCAGGTACTGTGTCTCTGAACTAATTTATACTAAGGTGGAAATGACTAAGTAGACTTTTCTCTCTCCTGGGGGTATGTGCATTTTAAAAGTAGACAAGTTTGCATTTGTAAGGGAATTTCCGGAAACAGCAGAATCTAGGGGAGCAACTTGAGTGGATAAATGGCCCTTCCTTGGCTCGAGAAATCCTATTACATAGGCAGCTATTCTGTCTTTTATGAGACAATCACATGAGGTATTTAAGCCATGCCACTGGCGTGTAGCCTTCTCAGATTTTTGCAAGGCTTAAAAGGAAAATGAGACAAGAGCCCTTTTTGCTTTCATCCTAAGATCACAAAGGTCAGTTTGATGATATTTAAATCACCCACCTATCCCTCCAGAGTGAGGCAACTATTCCCTTAAAAGGTAATAATAATTAATCTTGCTTGTCTAGGCACTGACTTTGCTCTTTTTCTTTTTCCTTATATTATACTTTTCACTATCTGCTAGAAATATTTCAATTGCAAAGGAAACTTTTATAACAATAATAACTGAAGAAAGGAATGTATAACAGAATTTTTAAAGCTCAAGAAGGTATGCTCCAACCCTAATACAACAGCAATATAGGATGGGTAGTCCAAGTATAATTACCTCCACTTTGCAGATGAGGAAACTGAGGTTTACAGAAGCTAGAGGATGCTCCCAAATGACAGAGCCAGTTCACAGTGCCAGTGTGTCTGCGTTAAACAATGGTGCCGCTCATGACTTTAGTACCTCTTAATTACTATCAAATATTGATTTGACCTTTTAAATTAACATGGAATTACTGTGGTTAATAATATTTTATATTTACTCAGAAGCTCCATCTGAGATGATTAAATGTTTGATTAACTGAAAATGATTATTTCTTCACAGAAAGAGCAAAGCTACCCTTTCCACCCAGACCACTTTCCCCATCTGTTTAAATATATTAACATAAGTCAAGGTGTTGACAGTCTCTTTTGGCAAAATATCATGGCCAGATATAGTATCAAGAGTTGTGTGGGGTGAAAAATTATAATAAAATATTGATTTGATTATAATTAGGAATGCAGCTGGGTGGCATGGGAGAGAGTATCTGGCCTGGAGCCAGGGAGGCCAGAGTTCAAATCAGGCCTCAGACACTCACTCAATGTGAAATGCTGGGCAATTAGCTTCACCCTGTTTGCCTCAGTTTCCTCATCTGTGAAATGTGGATAATAATAGCACCTACTTCCTAGGGTTGTCAAGAGGTTCAAATAAAGTGATACTTGTAATGTAAATTTTTCATGTATTTGATATCATATGAATCATGCTGAACCATATTATCAACTTTTTCATTGAATACCCATGGTCCTCACTAGCTGTTTTGTTTGTTCATTTGTTTTAATTTTTGAATAGATAATAGCTGCTCAAAAAAATCTTTTCACTTAAGGCATAGCTTGACCTAACTACATTAAATTATTGTAGTTAACCATAGTTTATATTTGTTCAGAGGCTTTGTCTGAATGTTTAACTAAAAATGATAATTTTTTTTTTTACAGAAAGAGCAAAGTAACCCCCCTCACCACCACTTTCCCCATCTGTTTAAATATGTTTATTAATGTAAGTCAAAGTTGACAGTCTCTTTTGGCACAGAATCATGCACAGATAGAATATCAAGAGTTATATGGAGTGAGAAACTACATAATCTCTCTGGGACATCAAATTGCCAATCCCATTGTAAATTTACTTTAAATGATGAAAACCCAGCCTCCCATAGCTCCTTGTCCCACTATCCAGCTTCTTTATGGATCAAATCCCCTTGCAACTACCTCTTTCAGCCAATCTTAGTGCTCAGCTGTATCTGTGGGTAACAGCTAATGATAAACAAAGGCTTTACGCCCACCAAATGATGGGGATACCAGGACTTAATGACCATTCTACTTGTGGGACTTGAATGTCACCTAGGGAATGTATTCATTTCAGACATTCTTCCCTGTTGTTCTCACTCTTTCAAATGCTTTTCTGGTATGTTGAAAGCATACTGGTAAAGCCACATCCAGCTGATTCCCTTTTAAGACTAGTGATAGCAATTTCAATAAGTTTTCTTGGATGAAACTCTGAAATGTGCCCCCACCACCACCACATTAATGCCCTCTTGAAGCCAGGAAGACCTGGGTTCAGGTCCCACCTTTGGCACATATTGTCAGTGTGATGGTGGGCAAGTCACTTACCTTACATTGTAGAGAAGAAGCCTACCTCTGTTGGTAAAAGGAGTTTGTATCCCAAAGAAATTCCAGGTCCAGTCCCTATCCTATTATTTACTTAAGCTTTGTTAGTTCTCCTTTGATGCAGACTGAAAACTCAAGAGCCCCCTTCGTGGGTAAAAACCTAATTTGCCTACCCTACAGGCCTCTTTCAGCAATCTGGTCATCTAAAACCAGTCCTTTACGGCAATCAGAGATAGACACAGGGTAGGGTCTCTCACCAAATCTCTCAGTGTCCTGCATCTACAGGAATACCATTACAGAGGGCATCCCTTCTCTCAGTGCTTAAGGCTCGGTAGTGGCACATTCCCAAATTCAAACATAGATCTAGTCGAGGACAAATTAAAAACAAAACAAGATAGGAGCTCTCCATGGTATTCAAATATATATAATATTAGTAAATTACATTTCTGCAGTGCTTTATGGACTTCAAAGAGCCTTTAAATGATTTGTTTTATTATCATTAGATGCTAATGACCCTGTGAGCCATGTATGGGAAGCAGTGGAAGCATTACTTTCCCATTTTACAGATGAAACAATTGAGGCTGAGGGAAGTTAACTTCACAATGACACATAGCTAGCAACTAGCAGAGATTGTGGACTCGGCAGGGGACTGCTGGTAATGGTTTATCAACTGGACTTCTGGAAAGGCACAAGATACTTTAAAGTTTAATCTGCATTATTTGCATTTTCTCCATCACTTTCTTAAGTCTAGACAAAACCACAAAACAATATATCAAACCCTGATTTGTTGCATTTGCCAATTTCTGAGGTGAAAGTGAACATTTATCAATCAACTGCTATAAGCCTGTCTGAGCTGACTCTGGCATACTGCAGTCTTAAGTTCAGACATTCTGATTGCAATTCTATATTCCTTCCACTTGCTTTAAGAGGGAAAAAAATGCATATCTTGTAAAGGCTTGCTGACAAAAAGCTTTGCCATGATGGAGAAAAATGAGCCCCAAATTTCCCCTGCCCTCAGTTGAAGTGTTTCTTGTAAAGGTCATTCAAGATTCCATGACTGACACAGCTGCGGAGGTCAGTTTGAATACTGGTCCACACTAGCTTTGAAACTAAACGCGACGTAAATTAAGGAAATAGATGATAGCCCAAGCCACCTGCAAATGTGGTCAAGGATCAGTCATCCAAAATCAAAATGAGGGAGGGATTCCCTATTGATCATGAAGGTCTTTGGATGGTCCTTCTCGTGGTTGATTTTGTGCTGATTGGATCAAGCAACAGGACACAACAGACTCAATCCTGCCTCTAAGAGTTTGGCCTGGCCAACCGCCTTGGCAAAACCAAGGGAACAAAGAATGCTTACTGCTTGGATCGTGACACAAAATTGGATGGAAAACATGTTGCATTGATTTGTTAGGACATGATGCATATGCTAGAGACAGGGCATAGAAATGAAGAAGAGGATGAGGCAAGGTTGGGTCCCACTTGGGAAACCATACAGAGCTTTCAGCCAACCCCTAATCTGCTCTCCATTGTATGACCCCACTTTTTATTGTTTCTTTTGTTGGTATCTTTTGCTTCTACATCACCTTCGTTTCCAAATACATCACTTCATCTCCCCTACCTGGAAAGCTATACACTACAACAAATAATTAAAAAGAGAGAAAAAAAGAGAGTCTGCTCAGCAAAATTAACCAACACATCAATTGAATAACACATTATATGCAAAATGCTGCAGACATAGCTTTCACTTCTACAGAGGAGGGAGGGAGGTGCATTTTCTCATCTTTTCTTGCGGGACACACTTAGTAATTACAATTACAGAGCATTCTGAATATTCTCTTCTCCCATCCCCCTTTGTACATTATTCTAGCTGTTGCTTATATTATTTTCCTGGTTCTTATTTCATTTGTATCAATACAAACATAAGTCTCTCCATGTTTCTCTGCATCCCTCATATTCACTACCATAGTAAGGACAGCTAGGTGGCATCATCGTGCATCGAGCTCTTGGTCTGGATTCAGGAAGATTCATGTAGCTGAGTTCAAATGTGACCTCAGACACTTCCTAACTGTGTGACCCTGGGCAAGTAGCTTAACCCTTTTTGCCTTGGTTTCCTCATTTGTAAAATGAGCTGGAGAAGGAAATGGGTGGTCTAGTATCTTTGTCAAGAAAATCTCAAATGGGATCACAAAGAGTTAGACACAACTGAAAATGATCTAGGTTATGCTGACCAGAAACTCAGTCAGATCCAAAGACTGATGCAAGGAGTTTTCTCATAAACATACCTCTCAAGTAACCCATATGTCTTAGCTGAATACGTCCCTTGTTGTGATCAATCAGTTATCACTTCCATGTTCCTTTGATTGTTTACAGACACTTCGGGGGAGTAGGACACCTATTTTTCTGAATTCAGGGAACTGAAAATCCCTAATCTTTCATATAATTAGAAATCAGATCACCTATTGTTGTATGTTTTTATTTTAAATTATTGGTCTTAATTTGTTTTTAATGTATAAAAATCTGTTTCCCTCTGTATTCGATGTCCAGCCCTAAGCTAAGGAAGGACTGGGGTCCTGATCTGTTAGACAATTGCCATGCATTGCTTCATAAATCAATGTGCTCAGAAGAACAAACTTTTGTTTCTTCCTCATTTTTTCATCTTTCACCTATCACAATATATAAATATACATACATATATATACACATGTATATACATATGTGTGTTGTATGTGTATATGGATGTGTGTATGGGTAGGCATGTATGTGTATATATGTGTGTACATTTATATGTCGATATATCTTTAATATCAGTCTTCTCCCTGTGATGATCTTTGGTTATAAACTGTGAATCGCTGTGGTTTCTAGAAAATTGGAACTTTGGATTAAACCTAATAAGATGAAATTTGGTAGAGATAAATGCAAAAAGGCTTACACTTAGATTAAAAAAAAGGTCAAATTCACAAGTATAAGAGGTGAGGGGTTGTTGTTATTTGTCCTTTGTTTTCAAGGAGGACCAAAGACATCAACGGTGATATCTTGACTAGCACATGAATTGGATTAAAGTGAGGCACAGTTGCACAAAGTCATTAACCTCACTCTCTCTTGCAGAGTCTTCAAAATCCAGTGGCAGGACAAAAGGTAAGACAACTGGTGATAGCCTGGAATGCAGTGGATGACCTTGGAATCTTTAATGCCTGACCAAGCTGTAAGCACTCCATGGTGCCTTCTTCAGCTGCCTCCTTGGTCATAGGAACAAATTGTTCTCATCTTCCCATTCCAAAGGGGTGTGTCTTCTAGAAATCCCAGATTCACTGACAGTGAGGGGTGAGGGCTGTCACTTTAGCCATATCTGTCTCATTGTCTTCAACTATAAAATGGGGATGATAATAGAACCTACCACTTAGGGTTGTTATAAGGATCAACATTTATTAACTACCTACTGTATACCAGGCACCATGCTAAACATTTGAGTCAAATAACATAATATTTGTAGAGGTGCTCAAGGCAGTCACTGATATACAATAATTATTTATTTATATTTATTCTTGTTATTTATTACTACTATTATTATTTTATTAATATTTATTATTATTATTACATGGAAGTCCTTCTATTCTGATGCCTCATTTTGGCACAGAGGTGATCTAGGCTTCTTGAAGATTAGACTAAGGGAGTGGAATCCCTGGTTTTAATCTGTAAAATCTCTGAGTCTGGGCTCAGTGAGTGAGTGGCTCTTCCTGTCAGGTAAGAACCACTGAGCACAGGACAGAGCAGGGCACTGGCCACCACCTACCAGGTAATGTTGTGTTGTGTTTTGTTTCATTTCTTTTCAATCACAAAGATTTTTCAATTTTCAATTCAATTCAATTTCAATTCAACAAGAAAGGATGAGATATTCAATGGTAGAGGTGATACTCTGCCTCTACTGGTGAAATCACCGCTCCTTCAAACAATAGGAGAGATAGTATAGTTGTGTTGGAGACAAGCTATGGGGTATGAGACAAGCTGCAACTCATCTTCTCAACTTTCACATCCCCAGGGGAGGATCAAGCCATGCCATTCTTGGAGTCATTCCATGGCATCCACTTTGGAGACCACTGGTCTGTTGTTGTTGTTCACACTTCATTTTTCTTTCTTTCTTTCTTTCTTTCTTTCTTTCTTTCTTTCTTTCTTTCTTTCTTTCTTTCTCTTTCTTTCTTTCTTTCTCTTCTTTCTTTCTTTCTTTCTTTCTTTCTTTCTTTCTTTCTTTCTTTCTTTCTATTCTTTCTATCTTTCTTTCTTTCTTTCTTCTTCTTTCTTCTTTCTTTCTTTCTTTCTTTCTTTCTTTCTTTCTCTCTCTCTCTCTCTCTCTCTCTCTCTCTCTCTCTCTCTCTCTTCTTTCCTTCCTTCCTTCCTTGCTTGCTTCCTTCCTTCCTCCCTCTCTCTTTTTCTTTCTTTCTCTTTCTTTCTTTCTTTCTTTCTTTCTTTCTTTCTTTCTTTCTTTCTTTCTTTCTTTCTTTCTTTCTTTCTTTCTCTCTCTCTCTCTTTCTCTCTCTCTCTCTCTCCCTCTCTCTTTCTCTCTCTCTTTCTCTCTTCTCTCCCTTTCTTTCTTTTTCTTTCTCTTTCTCTTTCTTTCTTTCTTTTTTCTTCTTTCTTTCTTTCTTTTTCCTTTTGGCTAGGCAATGGTGTTAGGTGACTTGCCTAGGGTCACACAGCTAGTAAATGTTATGTGTTTGAGGCCGGATTTGAATTCAGGTTCTCCTGACTCCAAGGCTGGAGCTTTATCCACTACGCCACCTCACTGCCTCCATCCTTCATTTTCAAAGAGGACCAATGGCATCATGAGGGTGATGTATTGACTTCTGCGTGCACTGGGTTTCAGAAGTAGGGCTGCACAAAGTTGTCAGCCTCACTCTCTCCTCCAGAGCCATTGAAGTACAGTGGCAAGAGAAAAGTTAAGACTGATGGTCTACAGAAGCAGTAAAGATGTCATTGGTGTTTGTTGAAGTGAAATGTTGAATTTCCTCATTTAAGAGCCACATCTGGGGACACCATAACTAGTATTAAAATCCCACTTAAGGGGCTATTTTTATATTATTATGCAGATAGACTACTATATAATATTTCATATTAATTGGCACAAATTCTTTGGACACATTTTATTTCACACTAGTGTCATGGTGGAAAGAGAATCAGGTGTTCTCCTTCTTATTCTGTTTTCAACATGAACTCATGTGATTTCAGCCTTTTCTAAGCCTCACCTTCCTCATCGATGAAGTGGAAATACTACCTGCACTGCCTATCTCACAGGCCTGCCATGAGGATTATTCGAGAGTATGCAGGTAACTCAAGCATGGAGAAAGTCACTGTCAAGAAGGAGAGAACCATCACTGTCAAACACTTCAGAGAGGTAGGTTAGGATGGCAATTGAGAAGAGGCCACCACATGTGGAAACCAAGAGATCATTCTGAAAGTACACTTTGCAAAACATAAAACTGTATGGAAATGTGAGCCACGTCTTGCTTGATCCTCATAATAACTCTGTGAGTTGTGTGCTATTATTATCCCCATTTTACAGATCAGAGAACTGAGCCTCATGGGACTTAAAGGGTTACAGAGCTAGGAAGTGTCTGAGATGATATTTTAACTCACACCTTCCTGCCTCAAAGTTCAGCACTACTCAATGCTTGGATAGTACTTTAAAAGCCAGGACAATATGCAAATGGCATGTATTACTTCTGTCTTCTTTCTTTCCTGCTTTCCTTCTTCAACTGAGGTTAAGTGACTTGCCCAGGATCACACAGCTGGTAAGTGACTGAGGATGTATTTGAACTCAGATTCTTCTGACTCCAGGGCTGGTGCTCAATTTACTGCACCATCTACCTGCCCCAATGTATTAATTCTCAAAAAGAAATTCATTCCATATCTCAGTCATATGTAAAGAGATACCAGGATATGGAAACAATCTGGGTAATACAATGAAAGATGGGAAAAAGAGCATGAAAAAATAGCCAGAAAGGATGCATTAGGGACAGAGGGAAGAGTTAGCTACAGAAATTTAGTATTGGAGTCAATTGCTAGACATCCTAGGAGAGAGACCAAATTGGGATGGGCCAGAGATAGGAGTGATTACACAAAATTATACACATAGAGTAAACACAGTCGTCAGATTTATTTTGACATTTGCGAATGACAGCACCGTGGACAGAGACTCGTAGCTGAACTGGACTTTAAATCCAGCCTCAGGCACTTAGAACGTGATGCAAAGCAAGTCTAAACTTAAGTTCTGTCTGTTTCCTCATCTGCAAAATGAGGACAATGATAGTTTTTACCACCCAGAGTTGTTGTGAAGATAAAATGAAATGTTTGTAAAGTGTTTTGCAAACTTAAAGTGCAATACAAAAATGCTAGCTATAATTAATATTATTATTATCCCCACCCAGCTGCCACCTAGGCATATCTGATTTTAGCCTAGTGGGTGTGTGTGTTATAGGAGGAAGGCTACTGTAGGAACACAGCATCATAGATTCAGAGCTAGAAGGAATCTTAGAGATAAGCCAATACTACCCTTTCATTTTACAAATGAGGAAATGGGGAGGGCCTAGAGATATTAAGCAATCCCCTCCCCATATCTCCGACTTCAGATCCCGGGCTTTTTCCACCAGCACAGATCCAACACCCTCACCTACCGAAATAAACACCTGAGAAGCTTCTCAAACAGACCTCAGAATGCTGCTCCACTTTTATTTCCAGTGTCTGGCAACAGCTACTTGTAGAGATGGTAGAATTTCAGGGTTGGAAAAGGACCTCTGGTCCAACCTCTATCAGAAAAAAACACACCCCCTGCACAATATTTAGGACAGATAGCCACCTAGTTTTGGTTTGATGATCTTCAGGAGCGACTCAGTACCACTGAGACAACCCATTACACTTTTGGACTGCTGTCACTGTTAGAAGGGTGTGGGTGGGTTGTTCTTTTGTTTTGTTTTTGGTGAAATGAAGCCCAAATTTGTTTCTTTGCTCCAAGTTCCATGATATATATTTTATGGCAGTGCCATACCTGGCAACAACAATCCATCATTCTTCCTCTCATGTGAGTCATACAAAGAACAAAAAGATGTGGAACAGGTTCTGAACAAAAGGACAAGTTATACATTCAGCCTCCCAGTGACTATCACCGTCCAAAACAAATAGAACTGCCGGCTTTGGGAAGACGAAGTAGATCTTCAGCCCCATGTCACTGGCAGGAACACTTGCCCTCGGCTTCACCCTGGGCCTCCTCTCCCCCATGGAAATGCTATGGTAGAGGGAAATTGTCTTCTTCCTTCTGTCAAGAGAAAAGTCTGGGATAGTTACAGACTAATACTGGCTCCAAAGTGGGAAGGGACCTCAGGGGCCTGCCTGCCTGCCTTTCCAATTCCCTCCCTTTACAGATGAGGAAACTGAGGCCCAAGTAACTACATTTTTTAATAACTTCCCCAGGTGGAGGTAATTTAGCAGAGAGAAAATCTGAACCCTATTCCTTCAATTCCAAAGCTAGTGTTTGAAATTAGCACAGTGCCTGGCACATAGTAGGCACTTAATGTTTATTAGACTTATTAGGTTGAAATTTCTATCATGCCATCCTGCCTTCATGAGAGCCAGAAGGGACTTTGGTTACTCAGGACCTGACACCCACCTGTTTTAAGAGGGGTTTTGTATTATTTACTGTACCTTAAGGCTGTGTGTCTGGCACTGCGCTAAGCACTGGGGACACAAAGGCAGAAGCAGCCCCTACTGTGTGCCAGGCACTGTGCTGAGCGCTGGGATCACAAAGGCAGAAGCAACCCCTGCCCTCGAGGAGCTCACAGTCAAAGGGAGGAGACGATCTGCCAACTACCTGTTACAAACAAGACGTGGGCAGGATCCACTGGAGACGAGGAAGAAGGAAGGCTGGAGCTTGAGGTAGCTGGGGCAGGTGTCTGCAGGCCCCGCCCCCGTCAGGTCACAAACATGCCACACCCCCAGCCGCCTGTCATTGGCCAGGGCTGTGGATGGGCGTGTCCAATACAGGGCTCCGCCTCCTCTCCACGCGCCCCTCTTCCCTTTTTCCCTCCCCTCCCCCCTGCTGGTGGCTGGAGCGGGCACGCGACACCTTCTTTGTGACTGGTGAGGGAGGGCGGCTCGGCTGCCTCGCGGGGAGGGGGGTTCGGGTGGGTGGTTCCGAGTGCAGAGGGGGCTGGGCGGGCGGGCCATGTGGGGGTAGGGAGGCGTGGGGCCGGGCAGGCGGGCGGCCGCGGGGGCGGGGGAGGGCCCGGGCGCGCGCGGGCGGGGGCGCGCCGGGCTGACGCCGCCCACGTAGCGCGCGCTCGCCTCGCGCCCGAGCCGGCGGCTGCAGCTCCTCGCTCCCCAAGCTCCCGAGCGCCAGCACCGGCCGTCGTGGACGCGGACTCCGGGCTCCGGGCTCTGGCGGCGGAGGAAGGCGGCGGCGGCGGAGGAGGAGGTCACGGCCACGGTCATGGAGGGGCAGCAGCTGTCCCCGCAGCCCCAGCTCCAGCTCTGCGACAGCCTCATGATCTGGGTGAGCGCGGGAGGAGGGGGGAGAGGGGAGGTAAGGCACGGGGCGGGGGGGGGAAGAGGGGAGGTAAGGCACGGGGGGGGGAGGTGGAGGGGAGGTCGGGGCCGGTGGCGAGGGGTCTGAGGGGGAGGCCCGTGACCCCTGCCCTCGCTGTCGTTGCGGCCGCCACGCGCGTCCCCTGTGCTGCCGCGGGGAAACTGAGGCCCGGGGGCTTCGCGAGGTTCCGGGCCGCCCCTGCTCAGGACACTGGTGGACCTGGGTCCGGGGAGTTTGGGGGGAGTGGGCAGGACACGCGGGAACCCGTGCGGGGCGCCCGAGCCGCACACCTGTGCTCCACACCTGGCGGGTGACCTTGGCCCGCCCGAGCTCCGGCCTTCAGGGCGGTGCATGCGGGGTCCGGACCAGGCGTGGCCCTCGGGGGGCCGGAGAGGGTGGGGGCAGCGCCCCCTGCCCCTGTCCGGGGTGGGGGTTGGGGGTCTCAGCTGGCGGCCCCGAGCTGAAGCGGGATCAGTCGGTCCGTCTGTCTGTGCGTGAACGTGCCTAGGGACAGACAGACGTACACGCGTGTACGTGTCTGTCCTGTGGCCCGCATATGGGGTAGCGGAGCCGACGTGGGTATGTACGTGTGTGGGTCACCTGTCCTCCATAAGGGCCCGGATGTCAAAGGGCAGGTGGCCTAGGTGTGGCCTTGGGCAGGAACGTGCCCTGGCGTTCTGCATCCCGGTGATGCCCAGCCCCGTTCCATCTGTCGGACGCTTGCAAAGTGTGCGTGAAATGGAACGTTTTGTGTTCAGCCCTGGCCGGCAAGGCAAGGCGGTCACTGCTGAGATTCCCTTCAGATGAGAAAGTGGACCGAGGGGTCTTAAAACATGTCCGATTTTTTGTATTAAACCTAACATATATTTAATGATTTGGTTCAAAAAAACTGAAATGCAGGCTATTTAACTATAATAATCACCTGGCAAATAAATATTTGAGTTTAGAAATTTAGTCAGTATCACTTTTAAATACCTGTTTTGTTGACTAGAAATAAAACTAAAGACCATGGTCTGTACTTACTCCTGACACAGGTGAGGAATATAAGTCTTTATGATGTCATTGGGTTATTAGTATGCTCACTTTCTCTAGCTGTACTTTAAGACTTTCAAATAGTATTAACTCTACAGCACCCAACAAATATATTGAGTGTCTACTTGTGTAAGGCACTCACCTGGGTGCTCTGAAATAAAATGTGATCTCTGCCTTCAGGAAAGCTAATACTTTTATATGTTCTGTATATGTGTCTATACATATGTACATACACACACATACAAGATACAAAACATATACATGTATATATCTGCATATGTATGAGACTGCAACACTAGGCAGTATGTAATAATTATAGGAATAGTTCTATATAGGAGATATAAAACATATGTATATGTGCATATGTGTGTGTATGTATAAAACTTCAATACTAGGCAGTATGCAATAATTATTATAAGAGTGGTCCAAAATGTTACTGGGTTTTTTAAAAAGGAAGAAATTCTTAAGTGTGAGGTCATAAGTAAAGACTTTGTTGAGGAGATAGCATTTTAACTGGGTCTCAGAGGCTAGGTTGGATTTAGGATTTTATTGATAGAAGGAACTCCTAGATGAGGAGACTTCCTCTACCAGTGTTAGTCATTCAGTCACCAAGTATTTATTAAGCCCTAATTTTGTGCCAGGCCCTGTTCCAAGCTTGGTGAATACGATGAGAGGCAAAAACAATGTTTGTTACCAAGGAGTTCATATTGTAATGAGGGAGACAGTGTTCAAATACCTGTATGCATACAAGATATAGCCATTTTAAATGGAAAAATTTCAGGGCATTAAGGCAGTAGCATTGATGGGTAGGGGATGGGAGACCAGGAAAAATCTCCTTGAAAAGGTGGGATTTGATTCTTGAAGGAAGACAGAGGCTGGAGTAGGAAGAAAATTCCAGGCACAGGGGCTGACAGCCACAGATGCTAAGAGACAAAGTGACCTGTTCCAGGAAATCCAAGCAGGCCAGTGTAACTGGATTGGAGCGGAATGGGAGGGGAATGCTAGATGTTTAGTGCTGAACAGAACTTTTTTATGTTTTGATCCTGAAGGTAAATAGGGATCTAGTGGAGTTTATTGAGTATTGAGTGAGGGTGGAGTGACATTTTAGCTTTTAAGAGGAGATGGATTGGAGTAGGCAGAGACTTGAGGCAGCCAGGAGGCCAATCAGAAAGCTTTTACAGTTAGTAGTTGAGGCACTCTGATAAAGGCCTGCACCATGCTGGCAGCTTTGTGAGTAGGAGAGATGGGTCTAGGAGAGACATGAAAGGTAGCAGCTATTAGCGGAACTTTGGCAATGGATTGACTAGGTGGGAGTGAGTGTGAATAAGGAAGGAGCTGAGGATGTTGCTTCTCCATGAGCTATGATCTTAGAGAGTTCCCTAGGGCACTGAGAGGCTAAGTACTTTTGTCGGAGGGGAATTCCTATCTTCCAAGGCTCCAAGGCCAGTTTTGTAAAGAGCACCCTGCCATGCTGCTGCTCCAGTAAGATTTAGAGAGTTGGGGAAAGCTTTCAAGCAGAAACGTATGAAAGGCATGAAAACACCTCTTTGGAATAATGGCAAGTGGTGGCTGGAATGTAAACTCTATAAGGGACTAGCAGGAGATAAGCCTGAGAAGGTCCAGCAGGGCCACTTGATGGGGAGGGCATTGGATGCTGGGCAAAAGAGTTAGGGATGTTCTTGGTAGTCACTGCAGACAAGGAAACTAGCCTGATTAAAGCCAGTGCTTCTACTCTGGTCAGGTAGCATTGATTACAGAACCCCAAGTCTTCTCATCACCAAGCCAAACCACCCCTGGTTCTTCAGTCCAACTCCATATGACGTGGACTGAAGGCTCTTCAGCATCTTGTTTGTCCTCCTCTGGATAATCTCCATTTTATCAATGGCCTTCCCAAAATGTGGTGTCTGGAACTGGACACACAGTCCTCTACATGTCGTCTGGCCAGATCTGCATCTCTTTAGGTCTGGACATCTGCCTAGAGTGGGCATGAGCCTAGGTGGATGCTGTCTCTCCATGCTGTAGACTCATTGAGCTAAACCAACATCCTTATATCATTTTCAAATGAACTGTTTTCTGGTTCCTCCTCACCCCAATCTTGTCTTTGTGAAGATGATGCTTTTTAACTGAAGTGTAAGATATATTTGTCCTAAGTTTCTTGTTAGATTGGACCAGTGTCCTGGCCTGTTGAGTTTTTTATGGTTTTTAATTGCCCTCCATGTGGCAGCAATCCCTCCCCACTTTGTGTCTTCTGTACAGCTGATGGTTGTAGAGGATTGCATGTGAGGAGGGGGCCAAGAGGAAAGCATCTACCTAGACATGATGTAGCAAAGGTGTAGGTCATGGTGGTAGTGGCATTTGAAAGGAAGCAATCCATGGGAAAGAAATGAGACCTGGGGTCCTGGCACCAAGTGGGTGACGAGGGGAAGGAAAGAACAAAAAGATGACTGCGGTTTTGACTTTGGGTGACTAGAAAAATGATATCATTACTAGAAATAAAGAAGTCTGGGGGAAGAGTAGGTTTGGCAGGGGTGGGGTGTGAGCAGGAAGAAGAGTGTAGATATTTGGTTGTAGAGTTTGAGATACTAATGGGACATCATGGTGTGTACCAGGCACTTTCAAGTACGTTGGAGCCCTGGAGTGAGGGAGGTCAGAGCCTGAGAGCTCAGAAGTGGGGTGTGTGTGTGTACGTGTGTGTTTTATGTATAGGTATGTATATACATACTTTCCAATGCATATATGTATATACACATGCACACATATGTATTCACACACATTTGGATGTCAAACAAAGAGGTTGGTGGAAATCATTGGAATGGCTGAGGGCTCTGAGAATCCCTGTAGAGAGAGAAGAGCTGGCAGCACCAAGGACAGCAGAATGGTTGGGTGCTCAAGAGGGCGGCTTCTAGCCAGTGATACCCACTAGTGGAAGTATTCCAGGGCCAGGTAGGGGAGCTGTCTGTCAGGTTCAGGCTAATGAGAAGGGAATAGATTAGAAGCAGCATTTCACACTCTTGACAATTTATTTTCAATGTTATCTTAGAGTAAAGCAAATAAGATCAGTTCCCAGGACTTGATTGTCCTTTGCCTGGCCACTGGGATTAATGGAGGACCTCTTTTGTGGCCTTGTTAAGCTATCTGTTATTTTTGGGTCACACACTAAAGAGGCTTTGCTCTTAAATCTCATTGTTAAGGAGTAAGAAGTCTGTTCCCTTCCTCCCTCCCTCCCAGCCTTTTCTCTCACCCTTCCCCCCTACTCCCAGTTTTTTAATTCATCTAGTGCACTTGGTTATATAATCTTTCAATTTACCCAAATGAAATTACATTTTACTCTTATCTAATTTATTTTGTAGCTAAATTAAGCTCTGCCAAGAGGCACTTCTATCTTGTATGACTGTCAGGAGGAGAAACTGACCTCAATATGGGCATTGTGGGCATTGAGGCAGATTCTTAGGTAGGGGAAAGAGAAATTAGCTCATCATATTTTACATAATATCATACCTGTCCAAAATGGTCTGATTTTTTCCAACAGATTTCAGCAAATAATACACTAATGGGGTGGTACATACGTTTGTAAGAGTAAGGCATTTAAGCTCTGTTCCATTGACTCCTGTGGAGTTCAGAGTCTGTCCTCAGGGGTTTATTGATAATAAATAAACCTTTTTCACTTTTGTCTGCACCATCATTTTCAGATTCGGCCTTAACTGTAGAGAGAGGGGCAGGCTCAGGCAGCTGGGCGGTAGAATGGATAGCTGCACGTGGAGTCTGGACTACTGAGTTCAAATTAACTTTGTGACCCTGGGCAAATCACTTAACCTCTCCCAGCCTCAGTTTCCTTGTTTGTAAAAAAGGGATAATAGCACCTACCTCACGGGTTTGTTGTGAAGACCAATTGCCATAACATTTGTAAATCACTTTGCAAACCTTAAGGCCACATATACATGCTATCTCATAATTCTAGCTTAACAGTAACAGCCTATTCTCAAAAAATAAGAAGACACTTGGGGGAGCTGAGATGGCAGTAGGATTTTTACGAGAGTTGGGAAGGTGGTAAACTAAGGAATTTGATCCTTGGCCAAAAGATCATTTGAGCTGGAGGAGATGGGAGAGTGATGCCTTGAAAGGAGATATGGTAGTTACGTTTGAGAGGGAATTGGGATCAGATGAACAAGAATGGAGGTCGGAAGAGAAATACCATCACTGAGTTGTGGAAATTTGGAGAGAAAGTCTTGCCAGACTAAAAGGGGGTCACAGTGAAATTTCCCTGGCAGTCATTAATGCTGATTTTTTTTTAAAGGGGAAGTCCTTTTCTCACTTTAATCATTTCACTGTAAGATTTAATTTCTCTGTGTGGTAGAGATCAACCTATAAAGTGCCCCCCTTCCCAGGTCACTGTGTAGAACAGTGTCTGCGTGAAGTGTCACATTGAAATGGAACAAGAATAAAGTCAGAATGATTACAAAATGGAAGTCACCACAGAGGAGGCTTGATTTCTCATGCCCTGAGGAAGGTTGCCAAAGGCCCTGTTATAGGTTAACTAGCCTCAGGCTAGCCCTGGCATTGGGCCAGTTGTGGGAGAGCAGCAGGCATCTTGTCAGACTGCTTTTCTGTCTTATTTTCAGAACTAAATGATATACTTTGCAAACAGTTTTAGACTTGAAGTTTCTAGCCTTGGGCATGTCATAAGGGGGTAATGTGTGAGTGGAATTTTAAAGTCACAAATGGAGAGGAGAGAGGGACCTACTTTTTTACAAGTTTACTACTTAAAATATGATATTTCCGTTGATTCGTTTTCAAAAGTCACCTTTGTGGGGCAGGGGGATGTTTTGAAAGATCATATGAGCATTCTCAGATTTTTTACCCTTAGGTTACTATAAAAGACCCCCACTCCCCACCAGTTCTCTAGCCAGAGTGGCATGTTGCTGTTTGGCATAGAAGAGAAACGTACCATAAAAATGTGTGTGTGTGTTTTACTGTCTCTCTGATTTTTACAAAACATATGTGGATTATTCTTTTTATTTAATGTATTTTGTAACCAGGCAAATATTTGCTGATTGAATTTTGTTGAAGTCTATTTATAATGAGGTACTTTTTTTTTTTAATTTGCCTTTCCCCCTTCTCTCCCCCTCTCTTGTTGTAAATATAAGATTGATTGTAGGTATATTGTACTGGCTGCAGAAGGAAAACATCTCATTCTGCTTTTTTGTTGTTTAGTTGCAGACATTTAATACTGCTGCCCCTTGTAAGAATGTCCGACAATTAACGAATGGGGTTGCCATGGCCCAAGTTCTTCATCAGATGTAAGTAGCCATTGGTGATTGTTGTTCGGAATATTCAGGAAGGTATTAAGATACATGCATCTTCCATACCTGGTTATCTTCCTTTTGAGCATTTTCAGTGTTCTTTCTAATAAGGATTGTTTTAAAGTCTCATTTTTTTTTCTTAAAGACCTTTAAAATTCACTTCATCTCAAGCAATATTTATTGCATTAAGTATCTCCTATGTGCCATGTACCATGCTAATGAGGGGCTGGGGATTCAGGGACAAAACCACAAACCAAATAGTCCCTGCCTTCAAGGACCTTAGGTTCTGATGGAGAAATATACGCCCAGAGAAGTAAGCACAAGAAATGTATAACATCATTTTGTAGGCCTGGGAGAACACTTATGGGGCAGAGGAAGGGTAGGAGAGGAGAAAGAGCCAAGGAAGGGCCTTGTGGGGAGGTGAAGTGGAGTTGTGTCTTAAGGGGAGCTAGAGAGAGAACATCCTAGGCACAGGGCACAGCCTAGGCAAAGGTGTAGAGGTTTGGGAGATTAGCAAGTGGGCTCGGGAGAGTACATGGTAGAGAGGGCTGGTAATATGACATTCAAGCTAGAAAAAGAAACTAAAGCCACATGGAACAGATAGTAAAAGGCTTCTTAAGTCCTAAGTAGAGAAGTTTGTATTTTGGCATTTGGACCAAAAAATTACGTTTCTTTTCAGAAAGAAGTATAAGATTTGTAATCACTATGTAATGGGGAATCATTGGACAGAATTTAAGCTCTTACTGTGTGTTAGGTATTGTGCTAGGTACTGGGCATAGAAAGCCATAAATGAAATAGTCCCTTCTCCTAATGACTTTGCATTTTATGTGGAGAGACTACACATAAATGTATAAATATATGTAAATATATACCAAATAAATACAAGCTGATTTTCAGGGGGTGGCGTAGGGAGGTACTAGCACCTAAGGCTATCAGCAAAGTCTCATGAGGGAGAACAGAGCTTTGAAAGAAGCTAAAAGACAGAGGGGAGGAGAAAGAGCATTCCAGGCATCAGACAAAGCTCCGAGTTAGCAGATGGAAGATGGATGAGAAGAACATGAAAGCTGATTTGACTTGAGCAAAGATTACATGAAAGGGAAGTGTAGTGTATGATGGGCCTGGAAGGATTGGTTGGATCCCCACTATGAAGAGCTTTAAATACCAAATAGAAGAGTAGGTCTTTAATTCTGGAGGTAAGAGGAAGCTACTGGAGTTTCCTGAAGCATGGATGTGACAGGTGAGATCGGGACTGAGTATTGCTTCAGCAGCTGTGCGAAGGAAGGACTGGAGAAGGGGAAAATCAGGGAAATCAATTAAGAGGCCGATACAAGAGTCCAGAGGACAGGTGGTGATGGCCTGAATTAGAATGGCTGCCATCTGAGTGGAGAGAAGGGGCTGATGGGAGAGATGGCATCCAGGGAGAATCAGTAAGACTTGGCAATCAGCTGAGTGTTAGGATCAAGAATGACATTGATTGGAAGGTTGGATGGTGCTTTCTAGAATCGGGAAGGTTTGAAAGAGAGGTGAGTGTGGGCAGGAAAAATAACAATCTCTGCTTTGGACATGGTGAGTTTGAAATGTATCTAAGATACCCAATTGGTGATGCCGAGCTGAAGCTCAGAGGAGAAAATGGGGCAGGGGATAGCTAGCTTGGCAGACAGACCGACAGACAGAGAGATGGGTAGCTAGGTAGATTGACAGAGATAGGCAGATCCAGTAGATGATGATTGAGCACAAGGGAGGTGATGAGATCATCATGTAAGAAGAGGGGTCAGGACAAAGCTTTGAGCTCTAACCACAGGTGAGGGGTTTTACAGGAAAATGATCATGCTGCTTTAGTTTTTATTGACACTTTACCTTTTGTCAGCGAAGGTCAGGAGCATATTGCTCTGCCAGTCTTAGAACTAACTGATGAAAGACAGAGAGGGTGGAGGTCAGCTTTGGCAATGTTACTGGCCTTTGCAGATTTTGATTTTCAGTGTTATTTAAATTGTCTTCCTATGTTCCTTTCAGTAAGCTAGAAAAGGAATGAGGCAGGGAGGGGTTAGGAACCCAAGATTTCAGTTCAAATGCATTTTTATGATTATGTTTAATAATATTTAACTTGACAAATGAAGGGGAATAGCAGAGTAAGTCTTAAGAATCCTGTTGGGTTAGGAATTGAATGAAAGAAATGTGACTTTGTTGAAATAGGGAACCATAGCGCATCTATAGGAATCTACAGTTGATTCACCTCTCACTGGCTGGCACAGGAGTTGCCCAGGTATCAGGGACCATTCCCAGCCAGCTGCACACCTTTGGATATTACGTGATTACAGTGTAAGCTTCTTGAGAGCAGGGACTGTCTTTGTTCTTGTGTTTGTATCCGCAGTGCCTGACCCAGTATCTGGCACGTTGCAGATGCTGCGTAAATATTTACTGACTCACTACTTCATGGCTTGTCACTGGCAGTTTCATCCATCAGCATAGATGGCAGCCTTCTACTGCCTCAGGCCAAAGTTTCACAAGTGACTGTGGCAACCAAGGGCTGAATAGCTCATCCTCATACGATTAGTAGCCTTCATCAGCCCTGTGTTCAAAGGTTGTCCAGCTCACTGGGACCTCTGTGTGTGTATGCTCCATGATTACAGCCTTCAGACAACCCTGGTCACTTCTAAACCTCACTCAGGCAATGGAGGAAGACTTGTGGAATCATTCCCAATGAAGATCAATTAAAATTAGGGAGGGAGGGAATGAGGGGGAGGGAGAAAGGGAGAGAGAGAGACAGAGACAGAAAGAATATGGGTTAGTTCACTCTTTTGCTCAAAGAAACATATCTAGCATGTGCATATAAGATTTTTACAAGTAAATACTCAGCTCCCTCATCTGCAAACAGATGTTTATCAGTTCATCTTTAAGGCCCTTCTGATGCTAAAATTGTGTGATTTCTTTATTCTAGAATTGTAGTTTTCAAAACATTTACATTTGTGAAGTGGAGTGCATCTATTATAGATTTTTTTTTAATGGGAACTAAATAAGAGGCGTGTAGCAGAAGGCGCCTTAAATCTGGAAATTAAATGGAGAAATTTGAGATTAGGTAAGGTGTGTGGGATGACGTCTGTAGGAAGCTATAGTTAATCATTTCTCTGTATGTCAAATTTTTATTCTGATGGAAATGTCAATCTCATAAAGTAAAATGAGTGGTGGTAAAAATATTTGGATAACTTTTATATGGCCTTTTGTTTTTTTTTTTGAATTTTTTTTTTATACTTGATAAAAAGAGAAAGGAGGGGAGCACCAGGTTAGGTATGTTTCACCTAGCATTCAAATATAAATTTGTTTTTATTATTAAAATAGTTAAATTTCCATTTTTTCTAGGACTCTTACTATTATAGAATAATCTTAGTTCTAACTCAGTTGATAAAAATAGGATTTTATTGTTCTGCTCCACCTCTAGCAATTATGATATTGATAGTTGCAGCCCCAAAGAAGAGAACTAGAGAGTTCAGAGTTTTAATTTTAAGTGTGGGGTTATCATTTGTTTTTGTTCTTTCTTGCATATTACAGACAACCTGTCATTTGTTAATATTCACTCCTCTTTTGTTCTCACTTAGTGTAGCTGGTGACCAATGGGGGAGCTTTTGTTAAGTGGAGAAGCTTCATCTATTTCTGGGTTAGATTTGGAATTGGAAGAGAAGAAACCGTCATGGGGAAGAAAGCAAAGTCCCCTGGAGGAATTAAGAGGAAGTTGAGGGTAGCGCGCTGCCTCCCCCCGCCTCCCTGTCCCCCCCTGCCCCGGCCCTCCGTGTTTAAAGCTGTTTGTACAGCTTTGTAGCTAACTCTTAAAATCATAGCCACCACCAGCTGATGCTATTTAATGTTAAACTTCTCAGTACTTAACCACAAAATCAGAGAGAGCGCGTGTCACTGAGTGTCATAAACCACACTGGATTGCAAGCAGTCAAGTTGATTTGGTTCTGCTAAACTGCTTATTAGTAGGCTGCTTTTGTCAAAAAGTTTTAACTGCCTTGTACATATCATGGCCATGATGTCTGGGTTTTGGGAAAGAGTTAAGAAAACTTGATATTATTTCTCTGGAAGTGGAGAAGACCTAGGAGAGAGCATATGTTTGCAGAATGCACAGTTGCCACTGAACAGTGTTGGCTCCCATTTTGCTCCAGGCAACTTTTCCCAACCTCAGAACCCTGATGACTTCTGGTTTGTCCCAGTCCCTTGGCAGATCACAAACACTTGTATGTGAGCCACTCTGTCCTTGAGGCAGAGATAGCATCTTATTCATTTTTATATTCCCCCTTTCACATGGTAATTGGTCAATAAATATTTGTTGAATCAATAAATGCATGGGAATTTTATTAGTTATAGAGGAGCAGAGTCCCATGGTGCCCCTCCAAACCTGGATGCATTAAAAGGCTGTGACAGAGCAGGAACTAATCTTCACCCTAGCAGTCATACAGTTACGGGCCTGTAATTTAAAATGAACTTGTCCCTTCACGTTTTATTTATGAAAGATATTAATTATATTGAGAGATTTATACAAAGAGTAGCTTTGAGGGGACCCTGGAGGGCATTCAGTATATATGGTTAAGTATTTGAAGGTACTATTTGTTTGACAAATGTTTGCCCTGAATATTAAAGTGATTGCTTTCTTGGTGAAGTGTTGGGCGTTCTTGACCCATTCTCACTGCATTCACATGTTTTAATGGTTGGCTTATGTGTGTGTTTTATTTCAGAGATGTTGCTTGGTTTAATGACTCTTGGTTAGGCCGAATCAAAGAGGATGTTGGTGACAATTGGAGAATAAAGGTATCCATGAGAACATTGACTAGCTTGCTGAAGTTCAAAGACATTTTGGTACAATGGAAGGAGTACTGTGTTTGGAGCCAGAACACCTGGATTCAGATCCTGCCTTTAAAGCATACTACTTGGTGACCTCTGGAAACTCACCTCATCTCCCTGGGCTTTTGGTTAAGCCTCATCAGTAAAATTAGGGGGTTTTTCTAGATTGATTCTCAGTTCCCTGCTAGCCCTGGGTATATGATGCTGTGCTCTCAAGAGTTTATGAAACCTGATCTAAATTAAATTTCCCCCAAAATTACAATGTGGTCTTAAAATAATTTGAATTTATCTAAAAGTAAAAATTATTATTTCATCTATTCTCACCTAATTTAATTATACAGACTCATCTCAATTGGATAGCATGATCAAGGACTGGAATTGAATGTACCAGTTTATCCCATTCTTAATCGTATCAACAATTCAAAAAACAAAGCAAAAAAAAATTTTTGCTTTTTAGAAGGAAAATACTAAGAACCCTCCAAATGGGCATTTCCTTCTTAAAAATTACAAAATAAAAGTCCATGTTTTTTTTCTCATTTTCCCCTTTCTAAAGAAGGAAGTTGGATTTTTTCCTACTCTTCATATGAAAATGAGGGAAAGATAGAATTTCACTAAGGCTTTTCTCGTAACACTCATATTATATGTTGAGTTCTTTGTATAAACATGTTCCGGCTATTTTTTGAAGTCAGAGTTTTTTGTATTTTCAACAAACAGTATTAAGCAAGCTCAGTGTTAAGCTTAGTATCTGCCATGCAAAAGGCTTTTCACATGAATTCTAAGCTTTAGAGCCTTTATGAGTTAATTGGCTTTAACACAGTGAATGAAATTTCACTCTAGTTTCTAGTGGCTGAAGGATCAGTAATGGAGGGATAGGGAGGAGAAAAGAGATGGAGGAAATGAGAGTCTGCTCTCTGACCTGATGCTCCGTGGTACCTTGAGGGCCAGTTGGGGCTTCCTGGAGGAGCTATCCTCTCTCTCGGAGGTGGCTCCTGGAACAATCACTTCCCTCTCCCTGGGCTTTCTGCCCAGCCTGCCAGAGCTGTTGGGGAACTGTGGGAAAGCACTGCACACAGAGTGGGGGGACAGGGCAGATCATTAGGGTCATTTGAGGATTCTAGTGAACCAGGTGCTTGACTCTCTCTGCCTCAGTTACCTCTTCTATAGAATGGGAATGGTGGTACTTACAATTTGACCTCCTAGGGTTTGTCTTGAGGAAAGTACTTTAGGGCATGGAGAGTGCTGTTGAAGTGAACCTTGGGCTCCTCAAGTCAGTTAAACGTGTTTGTTCTCCACCTTTTGCAGGCAATAGGTGATCACTGTCCTCAGGGAGCTCCCCTTCTGTGGGAGAACACACTGTGAACACAAATACAAAGGCCCAAGATATTTTGAGGATGGAGAGGGCATTGCGGACTTGGCTGATCTAGTAAAATAGCCCAGGATATATTCCTCGGGCTGGTCTAGGAGGGAGGGAAGAGAGCCTTGATGATGAGCTGAGAGCTGTATCAGTAGGGAGTGCAGCACGAGCTGGCCAGTGGTGGAGTCTGGTCAAGATGGGCTTCGACTGAGACGAGGACAGCATGAAGTGTCCTGTGAAATCAGATTGAAGACAGATTGTAAAGGGCTGTAGTTTGAAGTGGCAACAGGGAGTCCTGGGAGAGCTCAGAAGCAGACAGTTCAGTCTAATAGCCTGGTCTGAAGGGGAAGAAATCCTAACTTGGGAGGGGGCTCAACCAAATCAGTTGATCAACAAGCATTTGTTAAATGTCTGCTATGTGCCAGGCAGTGCTAGGCCTGGGAAATGTTAAAAAAAAAAAAATATATATATATATATATATATTTTTTTTTTTTTTTTTTTTTTTTTTTTTTTTTTGCTAGGCAGTGGGGTTAAGTGACTTCGGATTTGAACTCAGGTCCTTCTGAATCCAGGGCTGGTGCTCTATCTACTGCGCCACCTAGCTGCCCCTGGGAAATGTAAATATTTTTTAAAAAATACTCTGTCTTCTCAAAGAGCAGGCTTTCATTGTCATAGGAGAGAAAACTTGTTCTAGACATAGTAGGAACATAGTAGGTGCTGTATAAATATCAGTATTATTATTATCATTCTAGAAATTGATGATAGGAGAGTCAGGAGTGAGCAGTGTTCTGGAAGGTGGGGGTGGCCCTCAGTGTCCTAGGTCTCCACGAGGGTCTAGAGACTGAGGCTAGAGAAAAGACCACTGGCATTTGTGGTTCTTGGTGCCTTCCACCTTTTCAGAACAGTCAGTGGGGTTGGGAAGTGGGGGTTATGCCCAAAGACAGTGCTGGGAGTTTGGCAGCAAAAGTGAGTGACCGCTTTGTACAGTGGCTAGGTCAAGTGAGGGATTTTCAAACATGGTCCCATTTGGGGAAGCTTGGGGAAGTGGAGAAAGTGGAGAGATCTATTACTGATGAGCTCTTTAACGAGAACACCCGTAGCCCCAGATCTGTGGCTATCCTGTGGGAGTGCAGAGCTCTTCCTTCTGTTTCATGTGTGTCTTTATGACCACATTAAGGCATCTGGCATTGAGTCCTTCCTGACTCCACCCCTGCCATCCTGTCTGGCCCGGGGCAGTCAACCTTCCAGCCACACTGACCTTGCTATTCCTTATACATATTACCCTTGATCTCTCTTCTGAGCTTCTGCATAGTCAGTAAGCATTTATTGAGCACCAGTAGGTGCCAGGCACCGTGCTAAGCACTAGGGGTACAGTCCCTGCTCTCAAGGACCTCACAGTCTAATGAAGGAGACAGTATGAAAATAGCTATGTGCAAACCAGATGAATACAGGGTAAATTGGAGATAATAAGCAGGGGCAATAATAACAATAATAATAATAATAATGATAACTAACAGTTATATAGTGCTTACTGTGTGCTAGGCACTGGTCTAAGTGCTTTGTAAACATGATCTCCTTTGATCCTCATAATAACCCTAGGAGGCAAGTGCTGTTATTATCCCTATTATACAGATGAGGAAACAGAGGCAGACAGAGGTTCGTGGAACTTGTGCAAGGCCCCACAGCTAGCCAGTGTCTAAGGTCAAGTTTGAAATTGGGCCCTTCTGGATCGGGCCCTCTGGCACCCTTTGGCTGAATGTAGGCACTAGCATTAGGGACATTAGGAAAGGCTTCTTATAGGAGCTGGGAGTGGAGACAGACTTGGGGCCAGGAGATGGATGGATGGGTGGACAGATGGACCAGAAAGTTCTTAAAAGAACTTTGGACATTGGTGTTCTGACAGCGGCCCACAGCTCATGAGTGCGGCCCAAACCAAATTAAAATTTACTTGAGGAATATTTAAAAAAATACGAATACAAAAGGACGTAGCTGATGGTGACGTGTTTTTTAAGTGAATGTGTGACTGCATGGATCCTTATGTGGGCTTGAGTGCTGAAGAGCCACCATCCCCTGTAGCCTTGCTGGCCATGTCCTGGTGCCTTCCTGCAGAAAATTGCCTCATCCTTTGTAGTTCTGTGCACACACTTAGCTGTGAGGGGCAGCATGGCACGGCGGAACCAGGAGGCCCGAGTTCAAGTCCTGCCTCTGACACATCCTGGCTGTGTGATTCTGGAGCAAGTCCTTTCAGGCTCAGGGCTCTATAGTGCTAGAAGGTACCCACTTGTACATTCTTTGTCTGGGTGTCCCCATTCCTTTTCTTAAACATGGGCACATGTGGCCTCTCAGGATAGAGTGTAAAGTCCTCCAGGGCAGAAACTCTTGTTCCTAGCACCTTGGACAGCACCTGGCACAGGACAAGCTCTGATGGTAAATGGTGGCTCGTGGATAGGTATTTGTGGAACTGGACTATTACAGCTTTGCTTTAGGAGGAAAATTGTGACGTTGATATGAATATCAAACGGACAGTGATGTATGTCATTTGTTTATCTTTGTTGTCATCTTTTTGCATTTTAGGCTAGTAATTTGAAGAAGGTTCTTCAAGGAATTACGAGCTATTATCATGAGGTAAGAGCAGTGAATGATTTATTTTACATATGTATCATGTATCACTTTTAATTTTGCTTTTCATTCAAATCTGGTCATAACTGGAGTACTAATAGTAACATTGCTGGTTTTTAGTGGCTCACTGTGTAATGACACAATCGTCACTTGTGCTTCATTTTTTTTTCAAATGACCTGCATTTTCATAAGTCGTGGTGCACAGCACTCTGACGTTAATCTGTACGCTGCCAGGCAGCTTGGCAGTTAGGGGCCATCATAGCGCACGGAGCACCAGGCCTAGAGTCAGGATGCCCTGAGATCACATCTGGCCTCAGACATTTACTAGCTGTGTGAGCCTGGGCTAGTTACTTCACCCTGTTTGCCTCAGTTCCTCATCTGTAAAATGAACTGGGAGCAGCTAGGTGGCGCAGTAGATAATTCGGTCTCAAACCAGACACTTGACACTTACTAGCTGTGTGACCCTGGGCAAGTCACTTAACCCCATTGCCCAGCCAAAAAAAAATGAGCTGGAGAAAGAAATGGCAAACCACTCCAGTATCTCTGCCAAGATAGCCCTGAACATCACCACCACCACCACCACCACCACCACCACCACCACTACCACTACCGCTACGAGGGAGGTTGTGTAATGTGATCATGGTTGACAGCATGATGAGAGTGTCTGATGTCCCAGTGTCTAGAAGCTCAGAAATGTCAGGAGGTAATTTCCACAGAGTTCTCTGGGTCGAAGAGCCTTGTATCAAGAAACTGAATTAGACTGTAAGCTTCCTAAGGGCAGGAACTCTGGTCTTTTCTGTCCCTATCTTAATACCCAGCGTGGAGCTTGCCCACAGTGCTGGCACTTAGAGAAATGTGTAATGGATGACTTATTGCTTGCATAAATCTTAGCCTCAAGGTTTGGGACAGGAAGCAGCACATTCTCCTGTGAGCTCCAAACACGGGCTTGGCTAGCCTACTGCTTATTGGTATGAAGAATATTGCAATTTTTGCTGTCAAGATACTTTTGATGTTCTTTTTAACTTGTTACACAATTATTTGTTGTTATTGTTTAGTTGTTTCAGTTGTGACCAACTCTTCATGACCCCATTTGGGGTTTTCTTTGCAAAGGTACTGGAGTGGTTTGCCATGTCCTTCTCCAGCTCATTTTATAGTTGAGGAAACTGAGGCAAACAGGGTTAAGTGACCTGCCCAGGGTCACACAGCTAGAAAGTGTCTGAGGCTGGATTTGAATTCAGGTCTTCCTTACTCCAGGCTGGCATTCTAGTCCTAAAAAGAACTGTTTTGGAGGATTCTTTCCAAACTGTCTCTGAATTTTATCTGAACTTATTCTGTTTTCCAGAGTGCTTTTACATTCATTTGAAAAATGAAAGGTGAACTCTACTACATTTCCAGATAGGTCCCTGCAGGTTATCCTTTCCCATTATTCTACAGGTATTACTCTTACACCAAGAAATTGTGGCTCTAGGCCTCATTGACTTACACTTTTTTACATCTAAGACTCTCTGTAATACTACTTTATTTACCTTGCATTGATTATGGCATATTTTTGGCTGCCAAGAGTCACACAAGTGGATGTGATAAAGTTTTATAGGTTTTCTTGGTGGCAAGGATGTTTAAGGTACATATATATATTTTTTACTTTTCTAACTCATCCTTATTAATAATTTTTTGTTGTATGATCTCAAATTTTCTTTTACCTGTTTGTGCTTGCAGTCTGTTAATTTCTTAATGTTTTCTGTACACTGATCAACTGTGTATTTATGAAATGACATTGAAAGTGCCATTGATTCGTTCTGTTCATCACATCATGTTAGAAGCCTGACTCAGTGTCCTTTGATATCGCAGTTTTTAGGTCAACAGATTTCTGAAGAACTTATACCTGATTTAAGCCAAATCACTGAACGCTCAGACCCCACAGAGCTTGGCAGGCTACTGCAGCTTATTTTAGGCTGTGCAGTCAACTGTGAAAAGAAACAAGGTATGTGTGGGACAGTGATGTTTTTGAGTGGGTGTTTGGTTCCTGGAAATGGTCCTTGTGGTACCTCGCTGGGCTCATCCTGCAGGAGGAGCTGAAATACTCCATCATTCTAGGACTTTGTTTACTCTCCAGATGGCTTTCTCTCCCGAGAGTTAGGAGGCACACATTCTCCTCTTACCTTTGCAACTGCCTAGTAGAATGACCTCGGCAGGTTACTTCTGAAAAAAAAAAAACGGCAATGTCAAGGGACGAGAATTATTTCTAAACTTGTTCAGATACTTTGCACGTAGCTGTCATTCAGATACTTGCTGGTTGTGGAGGTATTTTTGTGTGCAGGTAGGCATGTGTGGCTTTGGCCCCTCAGTTCTTGGAGATAAGGCTCTGGGGACTCTGGTGCCCTTTGCTAGTCGTGGTTGCAGAGAATCAAAAGATCAGGGTCATTCTTCACCTCAGCTTGTGAGGAAGAGCATCCGTTCTGATTCTCCCCAGAAATGCAGACTTGAGGGGTGAGATATGTGGCATGCAAGCCTTCGTAGGTACCAGTGCAGTACTAGTCAATCCTGGTGAAAAGAAAGGACTGACCTAAGTGACTCTGAACGGCACTGAAAGCTCTGCTCCTCTCTGTTCAGTCATCTTAATAAAGTCTCCCCTTTGGGTTCAAGTGACAGACTTCCTGAATACAAGATGGGGGAAGCAGGATTAGATAGCAGTTCATCTAAAACACATCTGAGAGCTTTCGTGGACAGTCATCTCCGCTTGAATCAGCCAGGTGCTATGGCAGCCAAAGACAAGTAGGGAGATATTGCTGTCTTCTGGCCTGTCTTTTTTCACCTTGTTGAAGTCCTGACCTCCTGACTATAGATACTCCTCCTTGTCCTGTAGATGCTACCTCCCTCGTCCATTTCAGTTGCTTGTTGACTCCTCTTCTTTACCCTTTAAAAGGAATACATCCTTGCAAGGCTCTGTTTTGTCCTCGGCTTTCATTCATTTCCCTGACTTCAACTTCTGAACTCTGCATAAACAAATTCCGAATCCATATATCTCCAGCCTGCCCTCCTTTCCCGGTTCCAGACCCATTTGTCCTTATACGCATGGAACCAGAGCATCAGAACGTTCAGGTGAAGTCTCAGGCTTAGCATGGCCAAAGTAGAGCTTCTTCCTCATTTCTCCTTCTGACTTATTAACCAGTTGTGTTAATGGCATGGGTACTCTCTGATTCTCCATTGTTTAAAATCTCAATGTTATGTATAACCTATATCAAATTGCTTACCTTCACAAGGAGGGGAGGGGGAGAGGGAGAGATTTGAACTCAAAATTTATTAGCTTTGAGTCTTCCCTCTCCCTTACTACATCCCAGATAGTAGATTTGCTAGTGGCATCTTGCTGAGTCTCCCTTCTATAACGTTTCACACCTCTCGCCTCTTGTTGTTAGCTCCCACCCCTGGAATTGTTAACAGCTTCTATTCTCTTTGTCCTGCCTGATCATCCCCTTTCCTCCTTGCTGACTGGCAGTCTTTCACTATTCATACCAAGACCCTATTGCTCCTCTCCTGCAGAACTCTGCACTGGTTTCCCATTGTTTGCTGAACAAAGTTCTCAAGGCCTTGCTCAGCCCAGCTCGTCTCTCCTCCCAGCCTTCCTTTGGTTCATGTGCCTTGTGTTCCGCCACCTGTGTTGTTGGTCCTCTTGTGTGCACTTCTGTGGTCTTGTTCCTTTGCTTCTGCCGTCCCCCTTTGCCCGTTTGTGGAGATGCTGTCTCTCGAGCCCCTCATGAGTCAGGGGCACTGGCTTCTCATGGCTGTGCTGCAGTTTCCCTACGGGTTCGTCAGCCTCGAGAGACTGGACTTAGATGATCTCTTACACTTGTAATCTTAGGAAGGGTCATCTCCTTCATGAGCCCTTGCTCTTCTTCCATGCTGTCATCTTGGGCCTTGGATCTGCCTGGGATCTTGTGCATTGATTTGTATGAAGGTTCTTTGTCGTTTGATGTGTGTGGGCCAGGTCCTCTACTACACTCTGAGCTCCTTGAAGGCTGCTCCCAGGGCTGCTCTCAGTGAAGTGTCCCCTGGGATAGCTGCTTACTCTTTGGACAGTTCTTAATGTAGGCTGGGAAAAGGCAAGTGTTTCTCAAATACATTTATGTATTTTGTGCCCTAGAACACATTCAGAAAATTATGACCCTCGAAGAATCCGTTCAGCATGTTGTGATGACTGCTATTCAGGAGGTAAGCAGTGGTCTGGTTATAACAGGAAGTGGAGGGTAAGAGTCCCAGGGAACATTACATGTATTTAGGAAAAGGGAGAAGAATCAGGCTTACATTGTATCTGTTAAGGTAGAGATATGTGTTTTGTGTGGCTCTATCTTTCTTTAATTTGTAATGGAGAAGTCTTTTGTGTGTATAGATACACACATGCATATACATGTAAACACACACACACACACACACACACACACACACACACACTCTCCTCCTGGAGAGAATAGATTGTTTCACTCTTTGTATTTATATCCTCAGTGTTTAGCATAGTAGCTGGCACATAGTAGGCATGTAACAAATACATACTTGTTGGTTGCTTAATGAAGAGAGTTTGCCTGATTGGTGGGGCTCTGAGCTGTGCGTGGGCCACTTCTGTAGCTCCCTCCCTCAGGAGTGCTGGCTGTTCAGGCATCAGCTCAGGATCCCATAGGTACCTTGCAAGGAGGGAAGGGGGGTGGGTGTCGTTCGGAGGCAGGCACCTGACCAGAGGCCCCGGTCAGGCTGACGGCTCGATTTCTGACCGGGACTGCTCTAGGTGTAGAAGTTCTCAGAGAAAGCGCGAGGAGCAAAGAAATGGTCTCACTGCCCGTCCGAGGCCTCTTGGACCAGGAAAAGGGAGGTCAGCGAGGACAAACCAGGAACAAAAAGCCAGTCGTTTTCTGGACAGCAGCAGACCCGGAGTGGGTTTTGGGGTGTGCAGCAGGGCCTCCTTTTGGGGGAGATGATATTTAGGGAATCCTCAGGCAATCAACCTTTGTCTGGCACGTAGTAAGTGCTTTAAGAAATGCTTTTGCAGTCATTGTCATGTAGCTAGAGTTTTCTGTAGTTTGTCTCCAAAGCACTACATGAGGTAGTCTTTGTCATGTATGTGTGCATGATATATACATACATATATACATATGTATACCTAGGTGCACATATATATCAAAGATTATTTCATAAAATCTTTTTTTTGTCATTTTAGTGTAAACCCTATTGAAAATAGTCTTTCCGAGTAAACAGTTAATTAGTCATTTAGCACATTGTATATTGAAATGTTTAATGCTGGGGTCTAATTTTATTAGTATACTTGACAAATATATTCTCTTCTATGAATAACGTTCTAAAGCTAGGCTTGTGATTTTCAGTTAAAAATTGTAATTTTTACCAAAATAGGGAGTATTTTGCCTTTAAATAAAGGGATTTATGCTCTGCTTTTACTTGATTCCGTTGGTCAATGTACGTTATTTCCTTAGCCTGTACAGATCCCAGGTACACACATCTTAGCATAAATGCTTTTGTGACTTGCCATGGCAAACAGTATTTGTGGCCTAGACTCCACTGTTCCCGTGGCTAAGCCCCTGACCTTCCTAAGACTGGTCCTTAGTCTAGCAGTGCAGAGCCCTAGCCCGGTGCCATGACCAGTGCCGCTGGCAAACCCTCCTCTTTGGGGGCCCTGTGCCCAGCCTCCCACCTCCTGCCCTGACCGTGGGCTCCCACACTTTTCCTTGTCTCTTCTGTGTGGCTGTCGGTCCAGAGCCACCAGGAGATTGCTATAGGAGCAGCGTGTATTCTGAGAGTTGTTTGAATTCAGGCTGATCCCACCAATTCTAAATTGTTAAACATATGTTGCCACTTATCTTTTATATTGTAATTGACTCATTTTGACACTTCTCTTTCATAGTTAATGAGTAAAGAAATAGTGAACTGCGCTTCAAGTGATGCTGGGGAGCTAGAACACCAGGTAACGAACACCCTCCTACCACAGCCTGGTGCAGAGTAGGCGCTTCATAGTTACCACAGCATTAGCAAAGCACTTACTCTCTGCCCAGCACTCTTCCAAGAGCTTGATGCATGCCTGATGATTGTGTTTTCCCTTGGAAGGTGGCTGGGCCACTTCAACAGAATCAGGTCCAGGTGATGTCAGAGGTAGCTCATTCCCTGGAGACGGTTATGAAGTGGCAGGTTAAGGGTTCTGACGTCAGATGTCTAAGGAGCTACTAGCTGAGATGAAGCCTCCCATAAAAATCCTTGTACCTTCTTTTCACTGCCTGGTAACCAGCAATGTGAGAAGTAGAAAAGATTAATGCATTCCTAGGTGACATGTATTCGTGTTATACAAGGTCACGTGGGAGCAGCGTGAGGTGGGGAGCAGAGGGTGGTTTCACAAGCCTCCCTCCCTCCCGGGCTTGTTGGGGTCTTTTCCTCATGGAAAGTGGTCAATGCAGTGGGCTGTTGGCAAAACTGATCATAGGCTTATTGATCTTCTGATTGACAAGTGAGATCATTTGCCAGAATGCTTTTGGTTGGGCTGCAAGAGCCAAATATAGCATCTACTTTTCCTCTGCTCTGTTCTTAAATATGCAAGTTTCAAGCAACCAGAGGAAGTACATATTCTTCTCAGTTTGCCGAACTAAATAACAGGCCTCTGTTGTCCACTGTACTGCCTGCCTGTCAGCTGCTCTGCTATCACGGGAGAGCCCACTTATCCTTCTCTGCTTGACTGCCTTCCCTGGACTCATCATCGTACTTTCTTGTCCACCTCCCTTCTCCAGCATCTGCCCTTGCTGCCACTGGCCTGTGCAGTTTGCACTCTGGGAACTGCCTGTGTGGCCCTACCTAAGGGCTCCTCGTGGTCTGTCAGGTCATGAAGTCATCTCAAAAGCATTTGACTTTGAACTCTTCTTAATTTTTACAGTACTATTGGGTGTTGTGTGTGTATGTGTGTGTTTGTATGCTTTAGTGAGGTTGGATTGTGAAACCAGACAATAAGAAATTCATAGGAATTCCTTAAATCAGGGATCACTGTGTTGTGATGTTTTCTAAGAACTCTATAAAATTTTAGTACTCACTGTTGATTTTTAGTCAAAGTATTACATATGGTTCCTGTGGAAGTTTATTTATAAATAATGAGGCTCTTTAAGTATTGTTTTCATTAGGCACTGAATTGCCTCTGTGTGCAGATCTACTGAAAATTTAATAAGTACATAATGTATTTTAAATTATTCTGAAGCCTTGTATATGTTTGTTCACATTGTGTGTAAACCTTGCGGGTTTACGTAGAAAAGTCCATCTGTCTGTCACATTGATATGTGTGTGTGTGTGTGTGTGTGTGTGTGTGCGCGCGCGCGCTCATGCGTACCAGGCAGAATACACATTTTTCATTTTAAAAAGGTATAAACTTAATTTTATGCCTTTTCCTGTTGTAGCTTAAAAGAGCCCTAGAAGAACTTCAGGATGCATTAGCAGAGAAAGAGGAACTAAAGCAAAGATGCCAAGAACTAGACATGCAGGTAAATGTGGAAGGGGCTGGGCAGAAACTGGGTGGGAGCAGGGCAGATTTACGGGCCAGTCCTGGGGGAAGGGGGATGCCCTTTGTGTGACTCACACCTGGACACTGTCACTTGCTGCCCTTTGACCCACACATTTTAGCTGCCCATCCTCGTCCCCATTCCACAATGTGTAGAGGCTGAGATTTTTTTTTCCAACTGACTAGGTAATCTCAAACCTATCATCTCTATGATAGATAAGAATATGGGGCCTAGAGTCAGGAAGACCTCAGTTCAAATCCAGCCTCAGACACTTACTAGCTATGTGGCCCTGGGCAAGTTACTTAATCAATATCTGCCTCAGTTTCCTCATCTATAAAATGGTATTAATAATAGCATCTACCTCCTAGGGTGGTTGTGAGGATCAAATGAAATCATATTTGTAAAGCCTTTGCAACTTTTTAAGCACTATATAAATGCTAGCTGCTGTGGTTGTTGTTTTTATTATTTCAAAGCCACATTTGAAGAGTTGAAAATAGAATTTGTAATGCAACAAATGGTTAGAGATATTTTCATTTTAAACAATGAGCTAAAATTATTTTCTCTCTTCATCAGTGATCCCTCAGAATATCAGCCATAGATGGAAGAAGTTGGGGTGAGGGTAGTGAGATAGTGTTTGCTTTAAAATCAGTGTGTGCCTGTTATCTAAAGATGTACAACTTTGAATGAAGTGTTAATCATTAAAAAAGTGTGCGCTCTCTTGAGCCCTCTGGGGGTGAGGGCAGAAGACTCTTTCCTGGCTGATGACTGGCTGTGTATTTGGTGTCTTCTTGTGTTGAGTTTGTGATGACCTGGGAGTCTTTGTTCTCCAGGTGACCGCCCTTCAAGACGAGAAGAACACACTGGTGTCTGAGAACGAGATGATGAATGAGAGGCTGGAGCAGTTAGACGGCTCTTTGGAAGACCCAAACACAGTGGTGGCAAAAAAGTATTTTCATGCCCAGTTACAACTAGAGCAGCTTCAAGAAGAGAACTTTCGGTATGAACTCATTGGAGTCTTCATTAAGACTCTTGCCTGTCCTGGTCTGTGTCCTTGGTCACATAACCAGTGCCGTCACATGTGGAGGAAGGCGCCACTCAGGGAGTCAGGAGCCCGGGGCCACTCTTCCCCTGGGGACACGGGCAAGGCCTTCTCCTGTCTGGCTCGCAGGACCCTTGCCTGTAGAATTGGCCTCTTGGGTAACTCCCAGCCCAGGAGGTTTATATTTGTGTGCTGTGTGTGGGGCACCATGCTAAGACACAGGAGGGACAAAGCCCTGGTAGGCATCTTTCCTGCCCTCAGAGGGCTTGCGGGCAAGCTGGGAAATGGGGCTGCACAGGAGGATAAAAGTCCTCCCGTCAAGGTAGTATGTAGTGGTATAATGCCAACCAACTGCTAAGGAAAGCACCTTGTAGAGGCTCTCAGAAGAACAGACCATGATGGAGGCCTGGGATGTCCTGGGGAGGTAGGGCTGCTGCTGAACCTCCAAGAAAGGCCGGTGTGTGGGTGAGCCAGAGAGAGAGGCTGTCCTTTTGTGACTGCTCTTCGTCTTCCGGTGTCACTTGTCGTATGTATAACCACAGCTCATATTTATACAGCACCTGTTATGGGCCAGATAGTGTGCTAAGTGCTTTACAATTACTATCTCAGCTGATCCTCACAACAGCTCTGGGAGAGAGATGTTATTATTATCCTCATTTCACATTTGAGGAAACTGAGGTAAGAGAGCTTAAGTGACTTGTCCAGGGTCACACATCTACTGAGTGCCTGAAGCTACATATGAACTCAGGTCTTCCTGATTCCAGGCCCAGCGCTCTACCTGCTGCACCACCTAGCTGACCCATATGTTTTATTTACGTAAAATATTTAAATGTATATGTACACAGATATTTACATATGTATATGTATTTCCATTAAATTTAGCACAGTTTAAATGAAATACCTGCTAGTGTATCTATCTAGAAGTGTCTGCCACAGGATGCTCCCACTGTTTTTCTACCCTGGGTGGGAGACTCTTGTCCAGGTGTGGTTTGGGCCAGCTGGCCTCTGAGGGCCTTTCCAGCTTGGAGGGCTCCCAAGTAACTCAGTAGCTAGTCATGCCCAGGTACTGCTGGTAACTAGTTATCTGGCCAGTGTGTCTACTACATCTTCACTTGGATTTTTCTGTGAGAATTACAGAATAAGCTAAGCCTCCAACTCCTCCTAAGATGTAAAAGTAAAAATCATAATTTCCATGCTCAAGTGTCAGTGAAATACTTTGCTCATACCAGGCCCATAAGGTGGTGGAGTAGATCTTTTTTCTCTCTCTCTTTGGAGAGAAAGGAAGTGCCCTTAGCTGGTGTGCTGGGCCCCTGGTCACCCAGGCATGACTCTGAGGCCACAGATGTGCCCACAGTAGCAGCACTGGGATTGAAGGCGAGGGGCTTCAGCGCCAAGGTCCGTAAGATCTCGGCCTGGTGCTGTCTCCCTGCAGGTGGTCACAGGGCTTCCCAGGTCATCACCGCCCACAGTGTTCTTCTCTTGTTGGATGTTGGCTTTGGGCACATGCACTGTGCACCAGATAATGCTTTGTTTTTCTTTACAAAAGGCTGGAGGCAGCAAAAGATGACTACCGACTCCACTGTGAGGAGCTCGAGAAGCAGCTGATTGAGTTTCAACACCGGAACGATGAGCTGACGAGCCTGGCCGAGGAAACAAGAACCCTCAAGGATGAGATCGACATTCTCAGGTGGGCGATGGCTCTGCGATTGGTTGGTTTGGGGTCCTTCTCCCATGACCCCAGCCTAGGGCCTGCTTCTCCGCCCCTCCTGCACACTGCTCATTGTGACCCTTAAAACTGCACTGCACCCCTTCTCAACAACGTCCGCCCCAGCTGAATGTTGGTCAGGTGATCTTCAGTTCCATCTCAGCTTAGGCGTTAGAAGTCCCCCTAAGTTTTGTGTCAAGCAGGCATGTGCTTGGAAGGATTCCATTTACAAAATGATGTGAACACGAGGCCTCCTGGTTTTCCTCAAGTGAAAATCTTCCCCTTAGAATCCTAGCATGGTTTCGTCTGCCTTTGAAAAGGGGAAGATTGACTTTCCTTTTTGCACTGGGCCTGATCCACACCCAAACCCCAGTGTTTCCCGTGGACGTCTCCCAACTCCATAGCTCTGGTGGTCATCAGGAGGCAGGACTGGGGGAGGGGGCATAGGGTGGGGGCTTTGGGACTCTGCCTGAGCTGCTGTGCTCCCCCTGGGCCTGGGGGGCCGGGGCAGGGCTGTAGGGCTCTTGACAGAGCCCCTTCCATCAGGTTCATCACTGTCTGAGAAGAAGCTTCCAGTGTGTGTGTTGTGGGGGTGGCAGTGTTTGAAGGTGTATCGGTTTGTATTTGCCTTGGTAGTGAGCATGCTGTGGGCCTTGTTGGAACTTCCCTGGGTCTCTTGGCAGACCCAAAATGCAAGAAGGGAAGGGGGGGAGGCTCCTCAAATCCTTGCTCTTTATTCCTGTAAGTAGGCAGGGTCAGCCTCCTGATTTGAGGGAGCAAAACTGATCTGTCGGCTCTAGAGGGGCTTTTGACTCATTTCCTTGTCTTAGCGAATCACTTATTAGAAAGGATTCTTCTAATAACAAAGTAGAACTGAGTTTTAGGGAAAAACTACTATAAAGGTCTACAAATGAGTATTTACATGTAGACTAACAGGAGTTTTTACAGAGCGCTCATAAAACAAAGTTGTTCATTTTGAGCAGCCAGGGCTCTGGCTGACACCCAGCATCATCTGCTGCCTCTAACCACGACCCCAGTATTTCTCCCACCTCTTCCCTGTGTGAAGTTTGGGGCTCCTCTTAACCATCAGCTTTTGCTTTTTGTTGTTTGGGGCATCATTTCATGGTGAGAATAAAGTCCATTGTGCGACTGTGATTGGCCTGCTCTAATTTCTCACTTTTTTGTTGTAGAACTACTTCTGATAAAGCGAGTAAATTGGAGTCCACAGTAGAGGTTTATCGTCAAAAGCTACAAGATCTGAATGATCTAAGGAGGCAGGTGAAGTCACTGCAGGACACCAACATGATGTACATGCATAACACAGTCAGCTTAGAGGAGGAGCTCAAGAAGGCGAATGCTGCCCGCACCCAGCTGGAACTGTACAAGAGGCAGGTGAGGGACGCTTCTGGCTCCACCTCCTGTGTGGCGGGAGAGCTGGGGAACACAGATGACACTTCGGGGGGACGTGGGGTGGCCAGCTGGGGAGTTGTTCTTTGAACAGTGAGTCTTATTCGGGGACTGATGGTCATTCTTGTGCATCACCCCTTCCTTTTGCTTCATGGTTTTCCTTCCTTTCTGTAGTCATCTTTTTGACATTCAGCCATTTATTTGCACTTCTGCTGACTGGTGGTCAAACCCCTAGGGAGAGCAGACGAGATCGTAGCCCAGAAGGCCGATGCTTTTGGCTTTGGTATGGCTCGATGGTCACCTCTCACTTCCCATGATCTTTGTGGCCCTTCCACGGATCCTTTCTCGTTGCTGGGGGTAATCGCTGCTTCGATGCGGATTGTTCTACTTCTGGGCATAGTTATTCGAGCTGACTTGCAGGGATCAGTCCTCGGTTACTCTCCCTCATATGGCCTCACCTCTCAAGCCCAAGGTCACCAGAGGGGCCTCTTTGTGCCCACCACAGGCATTCATCTCTGGCCCTTCTGGTTGCTTGGAAGCCTGGGGTTTTACGTTGCATAGCTACATCACACGACTGGGAGAATGCTGGGGTTCAAAAGGCCAGAAATGGCTGCAGCTGGGAAACATTTCATGCCAAGTCCTAGCCTAATGAGTGTAATCTGATTTGATTATCTTCTGGATTTATCCTCTTCTCTTATCAATTCTTGAGTTCTTTCCTTTTGCCTCAATGTAAGTCCACGTCTTGTATCTTAAACCTTGTTTCGTTGTTGTTTTTTAAACAACAGGTTCAGGAACTTCATCTTAAACTCTCTGCTGAATCCAAAAGAGCTGACACATTAGCCTTTGAGATGAAATGCCTGGAAGAAAAGCATGAAGCTTTACTTAAGGAAAAAGATGTGAGCGTTCTTCCTTTATTCACTGTGCATGTGTATGAAGTATGGTGCTGGGCCCTGGGGGTCGTCTGAAGTCAGAGTAGGACGTCATGGCAATGTAAACCAGTGTTGAGAAAGCTGAGCTTCTTTGTCATTTTTTAGAAGACATCCATTGTGGACATGAATGTTAATAGTGTCTGCTGTCTGTCCCCCAAATTGAAGCCAAATAGGTCTAAAGGGGAGGTGCCGTGGATGACCAATAATGGTTGTCTAGAGAGAGAGAGGGTTTTGGACATTCTCTGATTTGATCATCACAAGCTAGTGATTTTTTGATGCAATTATATTAATTTTTTCCTTAAAAATAAGGGGTCCCAGGGCCAAGAATGTGTCTAGAGTATAGATAGGTCATAGCACTGCTTCTGTGTGTGTGTTGGTTTTTCCTTGTAAGCCCACAATTTTATTTTTTTAATTTTTTTTAAATTTTATTAATTTATTTTGATTTATCAACAATTGCTTCCATATGCTTTCGAGTTGAAAATTTTTCTCCCCCTTCCTCCCCCCACCCTCCTTAAAGATGGCGCACAATCTGATATAGGCTTTACATTTACATACCCATTAAACATATTTTCACATTAGTGAAGTTGTAAGTAAAAATTAAAACCGATAGGAAGAACCATCAGAAAGATGCAACAAAACTCAACAGAAGGTAAAAATAAGTGATAGCGATTCGGCTTCCATAGTTCTTTCTTTGGATGTGGACAGCATTTTCCATCCCGAGGCCTCTGGAGATGTCTTAGATCCTTGTAATGCTGAGAAGGGTTCAGTTTAACAATCTTAATCATTGCATAACGTGGCTGTTATTGTGTACAACGTTCTCCTGGTTCTTCTCACTTCACTCAGCATCAGACCATACAAGTCTTTCCAGGTTTTTCCAAAGTTAGCCTGTTCATCATTTCTTATAGCACAATAGTACTCCGTCACATTCATATACCACAACTTGCTCAGCCATTCCCCAATTGATGGGCATCCTCTCAATTTCCAATTCTTTTAAGCCCACAATTTTAAAATAACTTATGATATGAAGATGTACAAATAGCCACTGCCACCCCATGCCCAAACATTTCTCCAATGACACTATTTCTGCAGTTTTCCTCCACCTCAGAACCCTATTCCCCTCCTCTACCATTGCATTGGCAGGCCTCTCTTGTTGTAAAATTGTCCCCTTTGCTGCCTTGAATGCTAGCAAAACTTATGGTTCAGAGTCAAGGCTTAAAAGTTCTAGGCTGAGCTTAGGTGTGGGACACCATCGGTCTTATGTACAAGCTAGGTTAAGGGAAGAATATTTGTTTCAAGTTCCAAAAATCCTGGTTAGAGAGGACATGAAAAACCCCTGTCCCTCCTGCCATATGGACATTGGTTGGAGGAACTGAGGACATTTAGCCTAGAGGAGAGAAGACTTGGCCATGGTAGCTGTTTTCACGTGTTTGGGGGGTGGGGCTTCCACATTGAAGAGGACTCGCTCCTATTCTGTTCTGTCCCAAAGGGCACGGTGAGCTCTCTGGGTCAGAGGTGGCTAAAAGCAGAAGAAGCTGCCTCAGGAGGCTCAGGGGGTCAAGGTTAGAGTGGCTGGTACCTGTTTGGTGGGGTCACAGGATAGGTGGGGCAGGTTGTCCCAGCGGGCCCCTGAGCTCTGGGATTCTTGGCATTTTGAGGACACACCAAAGGCCTTAATGGGCCTGCATTCTTAGTAATACTGTTATTAATAGAAAATCTGAGGTAGGTAGTGGGAATATTGTTATCTCCATTTTACAGAAAAGGGAACAGAGTTCCCAGACAATGAAGTCACTTGCCTATGGTAAACCACACAAATGAAAAACATGTTGGGCTTGGGACTCTGCCTCTTCTCCTTAAGGCAGCTAGAGGAAGGACAATTCCTTCAGTAATTGGGGAATGAGGATTCAGCCAGAAAGTCCCCCCTCAGAGCCTCCCCATGGCATGGAAGTGAACCTGATTCTGTAATGCTCGGCAGGCAGAGCCGAGGCTCAGGCATGGCTGGCTGGCCTCCTGGGAAGGCTTTGAGTTTGGGCCCAGTGATGAGCGTCTGAGGGCCAGCCAGCCTGGCAGAGTCCAGAGGTGCTCATCCCTGGGCTGTCACCCACAGCTGCTGGTGAAGACCAGTGAGTAGGGTGGATTGGAGGATGTGCTGAACACTCAGCCCCCACTCCCACCCACCGGAAGTAACAGAAGGTTATGACTTCATGAATGCAAACACAGTCCAATCCGTTAGGGTCAGAATTGTCTGAAATTGGGGGATACGCATTTGCTGGAAAGAAAGACGAACAGCAGCATGGGCAGTGGGCCCCAGCCTGGCTCAGCTGCACTGGTTCGGGGGCTTTGGGCAAGTCAGTGGAACTTCCCAAATCTCAGCGAGTTGTTCAGTCCAGTGGGGGTTGTAGCAGCTTGTTGAAGGCTGCTGTAGAGATGCCAGTGACTCTGGGGAGCAGAGCAGGCCTCACCCTGAAAAGAATGTTAAACCCTAACCTACTTGTTTTCAGAGACTAACCATACAGCGTGATGCCCTGAAAGAGACCAATGAGGAGCTCCGGTGTTCCCAGGTGCAGCAGGATCACCTCAACCAGGCAGGTCAGTGCGCCCACATGGCGGCAGGTCTGCGATAAACAGCAGTGTTTGACCAAATAATTCCTTGGGGGAGTGTTTGCTTTTCACCAGCTCTGTCTTTGCAGGTACCTCAGTCTCAACAAGTTTCGAGAACCTTGCTGCTGAAATTATGCCAGTAGAATATAGGTAAGAAAATGGAGAGTGGAATTTTTATGTCTGTTAATTTTTGTGATCATTCAAAAAAAAATCATCTCATGATCATAGATAGAATCATGGAGCTAGGAAAGACTTCAGCACATGATCTGGTTTGCCTGAACCTTCCAAAATGTTGCTGTCATAGTTTAAAAGGTGATCAGAGGCAGTCCTTTCCTAGCTCCCACAGTCAGCATATCCCAGTTTTTAACATCAAAATAAGTTTTCTGTGAGCACTTCCTATTTCCTTCTGTTCAGTTCCGTGCAGCTTCTCACTTTGCCCTGGCCCATTCAGGAGCATTCAGACTGACCATATTAAGCATCTGACCTCCAGACTAGATTCTGGAGACCAGTGTCTGCTCCTGAATTATTGAGCTCTCCCCATTCTCGTGACATTGGATAGAACAGCAGACGCTGTCAAGTGCCAAGGTCATGGGAGCCAGGCTTAAAAGCCTTCTCAGGTTCTAGAGGAATGGCATCTGCTGCTTCCCATTCATTTACTGGCCTTTTCATGGCTCAAATTAATATTTTCAGGCATGGTTTGCTCTTCGTAGATCTCTATCAGTTGCTATTCAGAATTTTGAGTTCTTTTGAAAATGGAATATTTTATAAAGCCTTAATTGAGAGGGTAAAATATTTCAAACTCCCTTTTTCATTTATACAGAGAGCTTAGAATGCGATGTGGTTTTCTTTCTTTCTTTCTTTCTTTTTTAAATCTTGATAAAGCATGTCACATATCATAGCTCATGAGGACCTAGTGAATTTTCCAGGGGCTCTTATGAGTCAGAATTCTTTGTCAACGTTTTCAGGCAATAGTTTGCTTCTTTCAGAGGGTCTCACCACTTTTGCTAGGTTGTATAATAATTGAAGAGATGGAACTGAATTTTTAAAAACTTCTTTACATGTTAAGAACCAAAGGGAAAACTTGTAAGACCTTTAAAATTAAACTGAAGCTTCTGCTTTTCAAAAAACAGAGAAGTGTTTATTCGCCTTCAGCATGAAAATAAGATGCTTCGATTACAGCAGGAAGGGTCTGAGAATGAACGGATTGCGGAGCTTCAAGAGCAGTTGGAGCAGAAACACCGGAAAACCAGCGAGATGGAGACTGAGCAAAGGTCGCTGGGCCCTTGGGTGCTGGTTTTCCTGCCACTCTCTTTCTTTGCCTCACTCCTTCCCTCCCTTGCTCGAGGCACCAAAGGGAAAAATGGAGCATTTAATGTGCTGGAGGAAGAGTCAGGGCTGTTTATTTCTCAACAGCAGATGGACTGATGCTGAATTCAGGGTGGGAGAAGTATGGACTTGGCCACAGATGCTCATTATCTGTCCAGCATCATGTGCAGAGGGGTCTCAGGAGCCACACAGAAAACCCTGGGCTGAGGTTCTGCTGCTGACATAGACTGGCTGTGTGGCCCTGGTGGGCCCCTCTTGGGGAGTTTCCAGCAGCTCCAGGAACCCACTGCCTGCTGGCCCTGATCTGCCTTTGTCCGAGGGTGTTTCCTCTTTAGGAGCAGCTCACTTAGCAAATGAAATCTTTGTACTGGCCTTAAAAAAGCTCTCTAGGACTTAGTCACAGTGCCTGTCACAGAGGAGGTGCTTAATCAATGCATGTCAATGTCATTCCCTTTAAGAATTAGTGCTGATGACCACTTAGTTCACTGGCTTCAGCTCCAAAGACACCTGAGGGAAGTGTTCCTGGCTGGCTGTCCGGCTTGCTCACTGATGTAGGGGTCGCACAAGTGAATATCCATGTATCTGGCCAAATCTTATCCTTGGGAATGGCTTTGTTCCTGAGATCGTCAGCACCATCAGCTGGACTGAGGTTAACATGATTGGCCATATCTGGCAGGCCCACCGATACCTCGTGACTCACATCTGCCTCCCAGTGCTCACTGCTTTCCTTCCTTCCCTCCTTTCTCCCTGCTCCTCCTCCATTCTATCCCTACCCTTTCCTCCCTTTTCCTTCCCTCCCTCTCCCTTACCCTCATACCTCCCTTACTTCTCTATCCCTCCTCCCCCACAGACTGTTAGACTAGTCCTGTATGTGGTGTCCCTACCTCCAGGCCCCCATCACCCTTTTCCAGGTTCTCCCATAAGATTTCCAAAGGAAGCTTGCTCATGTCCCTCCCTCTTGTCAGCACCCTTCAGTGACTCCTGGAAGAACCTCGAGGGTGAATTACAAACCACCCAGCCTGGCCCTTTGCGGTCTGGTGCCTGTCTGCCTTTCCACATTGATTCTGTATCACTCGCTTCTTTACCCTCTACACACCAGTCACACTGTGCCCCAACTTGACAGTCTTATGAGGCCATACCTTGGTATGTTTGTGTACACTGTCTTTCATGCCTGAAACATGCTGTCTGTCAAGTTGCCTTTTGAGATCTTTGCCGCCTTCAAGGCTCAGCCCAGGTATTACTTCTTCTAGGATGTCTTCCCTGATTACTACAAATCTCTGCTTTCCCCCCAGCCCAAAGTATCCTTTGTGGACATGAACAAAGTTTTACATATAGTAGGCATTTCCTGGGTATTTAATGGGGAAATGGAGTGAATGAATGAAAAAGCATTTATTAAGTGATTACTGTGTGCTGAGCACTGTGCTAAGCTTGGGATGGTGATAGAAAAGTGAAGATAGTCTGTGCTGCCAGTGAGCTCACACTCAAATGCGGGGAAACAAGCCCACAGAGAGGGGTCCGGGTGTGGGAGGTAGAAAGGCCTGGCAGCCCCGAGGTTTCCCTGGAGTGGGGTTGGTGGTGGATGACAAGGCCCAGGGACCCTTTGAAATAAGGAGTTGGGGTGTTTCACCTCCAGCAGGCTTCATAAACCTAGTCAGTGGAGAACACACAGGGAAGGCAGTCAGCAGGCTCGAGTTTGAATGCTAGTCCAGCCGTTTGTTAGCGCCTTTGAGCACATCACTCTACCCTGAGCTTCAATTTCCTCATCTAGAAAATGGGTCAGAAGCTCCTTCACAGGGTAATTGTGATGAGAGTGCTTTTGAAGCCATTGTGTACGATAGAGACGTATGCTGTAACAGGCTCATGGAACTTTCATTTGGGGTTAAAGCTACTCTTGTGTGACACCAAGATGTGCCATTTCCTGCTCGCACCCTTGCCCCCACCTGTGGTTACAGTGGTCTTCCTTGTCTCAGACCGGAGCCAGGGTCTCCTGCCTCTCTGCTCCAGGTCGCCCCCTGTCGTGCCAGGGTGCCTTCTTTGAATACACGTGAGTGAGAGTGGTTTCTTTTTGACACAGGCTTAGCAAAGAGTATATTAGAGGTTTGCAGCAGCAGATTGAAGACCTTCAGAAGACTCTCCAAGAACAAGGTCCCAAGCCCGAAGGGGAAAGCGTAAGTAACTTTAAAAGCTGAGCACTCCAGTGTGTTCTGAGCTACGTTGGGGGCAGGGAGAGGCTCTTCTTATGCTTTCACACCCAAATTAATCTGTCTTAGAAAGGAGGCTACCATCAAATACCGTATATATCTGCATACCAGATGCAGCAGTTTTTCAGACTTGGAGCTTATCAATTGACCATATGTATGATAAGCCAATTCCTCCTTGGGCTGATACTCCAGCTGCACCTCGGGTCAGAGTAGTGCCAGAAGATGATGGTTAGAGGTGGGGCTCGCCACACCTGAGGTTTCTTCTGTTCTGGAATTCTCACAGAGCTGGAAGGTATCTGGGGCTGGTGGGCTGATGGGTAGGGAGAGGCAAGGCAACCTCAGAGTTGAGGACAGAGATGAGTGATCTTCAGTAGCAGAATGTCTCCACGAGGTTCCCTATGCTCCCAGTTCCACAGACAGCCCTTGAGTTCCCTTCCCCATCATCTTTCCATGACCTTCCATGAATGTGGCTTTCCTTTGTCAACCACTGACACAGGGATAAAGGACTTTGAATTTTACCGAGATCTTCCTCATAGCAGCCCTGTGATGGAGCTGGTGTGGGCTCTACTGTTCCCATGTTAGAGAGGAGTGTCTGAGCTGGGCTTTAAACACAGGCCTGCCCCAACTCCAAGGCTTTTTGTCCTACAGGACGCTGCCTGTCAGGCTCCCCTTGCCAACTGACCTTCTTGTTTTCCAGGGGCTTCAAGGCCCAATTTCACTGAGCCCTGAGCTCACTTAGCTTTGTCTTCAGTTTGGTCTCCTTGGCTATATGGGGAAAGGGGCAAAAGTCAGGTACGAGGAAGGGATTGACTTAACCTGTAGAAAAGAAAGAGATGTGTCTGTGTGTTGTCTGTCTGTTTGTTCTTGTATGTGAGAGACAACTGTCAGGGGCTAATTCCTAAGTTAGCATATCGGGGCTCATGGCGGAGGGGAGGAAACTTAGTGGGCAGAGTAAGGGAGTGGTAACCCTGAAAGGGAGGTGAGTTTCCTTTCTGTCTTGTGTGCACTATGTATGATTTTCTTTTTTTTCCCCTGGGGGCTTGGAAAATAGAGAACGTCTCATACGTGGCGGCATTCATATGTGCATATATACGGTATTGTAACCTCTCTAATACAAATATTTGTTGTTAAGCCGTGCCTTTTGGGGTGAAGTCTCTTTTAAAGAGTTGAATAACTCTCTGTCTTTCATTTTTAACTCCCTTGGTATTTCTGTGCTGTTTCTAGCTGTAAAGTGAAGGGCCCCAGTAGTGACAGTGCCTTCCCTTCCTGCTGAGCGGGGCAAGCTAGAGCTTACGTTGGTATTTTGCTTTTTCCAAAGCCCCATGAAATATTTCATGAGGATGTTAAATTACAGACTTTAAAAATGCTCAGGTAGGTGCTAATTATGATAAATGGAGTCATTTCAGTCTAATACTGAGATTTAAAATCAAAATTGTAAGGCAGTTGAGTAACAGCACATTTTGTAGTAGTTGACATACATGTACCTTGTTGAGCTCATAGTGAGCCTTCTCATACAGCATCAGCCTTTCATGAATGATGCTCATTTTTGTTATGGATTTTCTCTTTAGCTTTCTTTATTTTCTTGTACTTTCCTCATTTCATCTTTTCTGTGGTACACTGAAGTAAGAAATTGACAACTACCAAAAATTTCATTTTATGACTTTAGCCACGAGCATTGGGCATAACTCCAAGTCTTTATAAATGTGATTTTCATTAAATGGTGCATGTGCCACAAGTAGAGAACTCGAATTTGTAGTTGGTGTATGTGTGGCAAGGCCATAAACTAACACTGATTTGTGTTTTATCTTGTAGTCCAGCAAATTAAAGCAGCAGCTGGAAGCTCATATGTAAGTCGGACTGATCAGTATTGCATTTTCTGTATACAAAGAAGAAGGTTACATGCTTATAAAGTTTATGTCTTTTTTGATTCTGTTTGCCAAAGTTAGTACTCCAACCTTAAATTACCTCTTGCATTATAAAAATAAATGATCACTTCAATTGAAACCATCCAGATGAAAAAAGAGAGTTTTTAAAAACTATTACAAAGCCTGTTTATCCACAAAAATGCTGAGCCTCCTACTGAGGTCCCAATAGTGAAATTATAAAAATACCATGTTTTAATGACATTTTAGAAATTACAGACATTTTTCCACAAGGCAGTTTATTTCTCTTGTTGGCTTTTTAAAGTCTTCTCTTAATTATGACCAAATTTCTGACAAGAGACATTTATTTGAAGCCATTTTGCATTTGGACAGGTCTGGTCCGCCAGCCATTCTCAAATATGCTCCTTGATTATCACATGCAGAGCTGGGAACTTGACATGAAACAACAAAATAAAACCTTGTACCTGCCCTTGCAGACCTTGCGTCTCTCAGGAAAAAGAGAAAGTGCGTCGTCGCCTGGGTACTCAGAGTGCTCTTAGTCCAGGCTTCGTAAATATCCCTATTTCCCCAGAAAGCCCCGGGCTTCAGGCATGGTTGGAAGGCAAGTGGGGACTCTCCAAGTCCCAGAACTGCAGGAGGGTCGAGTGTGACTTGAGCCGAATCCATCAGCCAGGGTCCCCTTATTGAACTGAATGACGGGCAAATGTGAATGCTTAAAAACCTGTAGTGAAACGCATCCTTTGAATTCTTAAGGGAAAAGCTTACGGAGGTCCATGAAGAATTACAGAAAAAGCAAGAACTTATTGAAGACCTGCAGCCTGATGTGACTCAAAATGGTAAAGATCCAAGGGCAGAGATGCCTGGCGGGGGCGGGCTGTCGGGCTTCGCTTTTCTGACTCTCCACCCCACCCCACTCACACTGCTGCCGATGAGGAGAGTGAGCCTGGAGGGGGCAGGGCAGCACGCAGGAGGAAGTCTCCTCCGCCCCAGCACTGGCAATTTCTTCTCTACCATCTTAGTGGTACAGAGTGGGTCTTTTGGCTCATAGGGCACAGGTGCTGATTCAGCTAGAGCATTTTAGCTGCTCCAGTGGTGTCCTGTTTTTCAATTAAACAGTTTAACATTTCTGTCAGATTTTTTTTTAAGGATTGTTGATTCCTTTTGTTTTTCACTCAACTCTTATTCCCTGGTTTAACAGCTTCCTCATCCCCTGCCATCCCCTCAGTGCTCCATAGTATCCTCCCTTGTAACACAGAAAAAAAGTGAAGCAAAGCAGACTTACCGAGAGACTGTGCCTGTCCTCAGCCCCCATCTGGAGTCCCCAACCCCACCTCGGGGCTTTCTCTCTTGTCTGTGCCATGGAAATCATCTTAGCCATTACATTGAATGGTGTGTCTGAGTTCTCCTCATGGGCTGGGCTTCGTGGTCACTCTGCTCAGGGTTTTGTTTTCTTATTTGGCATCATGTCTTCGTTGTCTTAAATTCTCAAAGCACAACAATGTTGTATGACATTCGTAGACCAGAACTGGTTATTGGTTCAGGTGGTCCCCCATTCAGGGGCAGCTACTCTTCCAGGTTCTTGTTTTGTTTGGTTTTTTGCAGGGGTGCATTGCTACCAACAGAAATTCTTGCTTTGAATATTTTGGTATAACTGGGTCTTTCTGTCTTTGACCTACTTTTGTGTTATGTGCACTGTAGTACAATTGCTAGGTCAAAAAATATGAAGAATATAGTTACTTTACTGTTTTATTAACATCTTTTGTTTTTATATTGCCTTCATTTCTGAGTATATTCCTCCCTGGCCTCTCTATTCAGTAAGATGTCCCCTGTGAAATATTTTTTTTAAAAAGAAGAGAAAAAACTTAGTTCTAAAAATAGAGCAATAAATCCAATGTAATTAACTAATAGCATATGCCGTAGTCAGTAACCATGGTTGCCCCTCACCTCTGCACAGAAGTTGGAAGGCACATTTTCTCAGCTTTTCTCCAGGACTAAGCCTGGGTATCATAATACCAGTGTTTGTTGTTGTTCTTTATCTTTTTATTATAATTACAGTGTCTATTTCCTAGTTTTCCCTATTTCTGCATCAGTTCCGCTATATCTCCCCATCTGTCACTAAGTTCTTGATATTCCTTGTTTCTTAGGGGACCTCAGTAGTCCGTCGCGTCCCAGTACCGTGAGTTGTTTGGCGTTTGCTCAACCACTTGAGCATCTCCTTTGCTCCCAGTTCTTGGCTATGGTAGCGAAAACTGCTATGCACATTTTGGTGTTTGTGAGCCTGTCCATGACAGGGAGATATCTCTTTGGCTTGGGGAAGGCAGCTAAGTCCCTGGTGGAATTGGGCCAGTCTACACACACAGCCCTGTGCTCTGTCTATGGCCTGGTGACATTGTACAGGCACACAGCCCCATGCTCCGTCTGTGACCCCGACTCTCCACGGCCGACGCCAGCCCATTGATTTCATCTTGACCTGTGCCCTGGGAGGTCACATCTCCCTGTTGTTTGGTTGGCTTATTCTCAATTTGGAGAGCTTTCTTTCCTACAGTTGTTCGTTGCTGGTGGTCCTCCAGAGACCTATATATTCTCTTCTTGGATCCCTTCTCTATTAGAAAACAGCTTTTCATCTCATACACCCCTGTTACAGTCAGCATTGGTAGGGAATGCAGACCCTAGTCAGAGAGATTGGATTCCACGATTTTTCCCCTTGTTAATTTTTTCCCTTATCTAGATTGTTTCCCTTATCTGAGCTGCATTGATTTTGTTCATGCAAAAGCTTTTCAGTTCCATAAAATTTAATGTCCTTTCCTCCTCAGCTCTTATATTGAGGAGCAAATCATAACATTGTCTCTTGTAAATGACTAGTTACGCTTTAAAATAAATTGGATTAATTAAAGAAGAAAGCCAAATATTCAATTTTTAAAAATCTATAGTTTTTTTTCTTTGTCAGCTTTAGTCTTTCAGAAGATAAATAAAGTGTAAAATATTTTCTTTTTTCTGTTCAAGTAGTGGAAGACCATGAATGAAATTTGAAATGGTTATGTTTTTGTTCATTTTTATCAACAGTACAAAAGATAAATGAACTTGAAGCCGCCCTACAGAAGAAAGATGAAGATATGAAAGCAATGGAAGAGAGATATAAAATGTACTTAGAGAAAGCCAGAAATGTAAGTAGATCGACAGCTGCCCAAACATCATTGCATGTGTTGCTTTATCAGAGCCCTAGGTTTGTGGGCTGTATATTTGTTTATCTGGTTTTTTTTAATTTTTAAAAATTTAATAGCTTATTTTTTTCCTAATTACATGTAAAAACAATTTTTACCCACAGTTTGAGAAAGCAAGCAATTTGTTATAGGCTACACATGCAAAACATTTTTCATATTAGTCATGTGAAAGAAAATACGGTCACAAAGCCCAAGCAAAATAAAGAAAAAAATATGCTTTGATCTGTATTCAGACTCCCTCAGGTCTTTCTCTGGAGGTTGATAGCATTTTTTATGTCACAAGCCCTTCCGAATTATCTTGGACCATTGTATTGCTGAGAATATCTAAGTCATTCAAACTTGACAATCAGACAATATTGCTGTTTCTGTACAATGTTCTCTTGCTTCTGCTCACTTCATTTTTCATAAGTTCATGTAAATCTTTTCAGGTTTTTCTGAGGGCATCCTGCTCATCATTTCTTACAGCAAAATAGTATTCCATCGCAATCCTGTACACCAACTTGTTCAGCCATTTCCTAATTGATGGACATACCGTCACTTTCCAATTCTTTGCCATCACTAAAAGAGCTGCTATATTTTTATACATATTTTTGTTTTTATCTCTTTGGGATACAGACCTAGTAGTGGAAGTGTGTGCATGAGTTTATAGCCCTTTGGGCATAGTTCCAAATTGCTCTACAGAATGGTTGAATCAGTTCACAACTTCGCCAACAGTGCATTAGTGTCTCAATTTTCCCACGTTCCCTCTAACATTTGTCATTTTCCTTTTCTGTCATATTAGCCAATCTGATAGTTGTGGGGTGGTACCTGAGAGTTATTTTAATTTGTCTTTCTCTAATTGATAATGATTTAGAGCATTTTTTTCATGTGACGGTTATGGACAGCTTTGATTACTTCATCTGAAAATTGCCTGTTCATATCCTTTGACCATTTATCAATTGAGCACTGGATCTTATTTTTATAAATTTGACTCAGTTCTCTGTATATTTGAGAAATGAGGTCTTTATCAGAGCAACTTGCTATAAATTTTTTTCACAGTTATGATTATTATGTATTCCTCTGCATCCTGTTGCCCCCCATTTATGTGACTCTCTCTCCTTTCACCCTGTCCATCCTCAAAGTGGTTTGCTTCTGACTTTTACCTTTACCAATTCACCCTTCCTTCTGTCAGCCCTGCCCCACTCTGTGCCCCACTATGATTCTCTTCCCTTCCTATTTTCCTATAGGGTAAGATAGATTTCTACAGCCAACTGAGTATGTGTGTTACTCCCTCTTTAAGTCAATTACAATGAGAATAAAGTTCACGTGCTTCCCACCTCATCCCACATCTTCCCCTTCACTATAAAAGTTCTTTCATGCCTCTTTTATTTCAGATAATTTACCCCATTCTACCTCTCCATATCCCCTTCTCCCAGTGCCTTCCTCTTTCTTACCCCTTATTATTTTTTGAGATGTCATCCCATCCCATCATCCCACCTGGGACCTCTATCTATGTATACTCCTAGCTGACCTAATAATGAGAAAGTTTTTAGGAGTTACAAGTATCATTTTCCCATGTAGGAATGTAACAGTTTAACTTTACTGAATCCCTAATGACTTCTTTCCTGTTTACCTTTTTATGCTTCTCTTGAGTCTTGTATTAGAAAAGTCAGATTTTCTATTCAACTCTGGTCTTTTCATCAGGAATACTTGAAAGTCCTCTGTTTCATTGAATGTTCTTTGTTTTTTTTTCTCCTGAAGGATTGTACTCAGTTTTGCTGGGTAGGTGATTCTTGGTTGTAATCCTATTTCCTTTGCCCTCTGGAATATCATATTCCAAGTCCTCCAGAATTTTAATGTAGAAGCTGCTAAATCTTGTGATATCCTGACTGTGGCTCTGCAGTATTTTAATTGTTTCTTTTTGGCTGCTTGTCAATATTTTCTCCTTAATCTGGGAGCTCTGGAATTTAGCTGTGATATTCCTGGCACTTTTCATTTTGAGATCTCTTTCAGGAAGTAATCAGTAGATTCTTTAAATTTCTGTTTTACCTTCTGGTTCTAGAATATTAGGGCAGTTTTCCTTGATAATTTCTTGGACAATGATGTCTAGACACTCTTTGAAACCTACTCGGAGGGTAGTCTGAGGTTCCACTGAGGTAATCTATCGTAGGGGCCTGTTAAATCTTAAAGTGTGTCCTAAATGCTAGCTATTATTAGCTATTATTAAAAAGAAAAGGAGCAACAGTCTATTTTGTGGACCATTTGCAAGCAGTAATATATATGTTTTTAATAATATTCATTGATAGGAGAAACAAAAGGCACTGTATTTCATTACCCTTATAACGAAAACTTTTGCTTTTTACAAAAATAAGTTGTTTGCACCTGCGTGTCTCATAGCCTGTCAAAGGTTACTTCAGATTGTATAGCCTTGCTTTTCAACATTCAGCAAGCAATCACATCTTGCTCAGATACTGAGTGTGTCCTGGCAGGCTTTCACTATATCATGTCCTTTAAAAAATTTCCTACAATTTTATTGAAATGTCTGCAGGGCCTTGATTGTCTTCCTAAACAATTTTGTTATAAGGATTTGTCTCCTGTTTACATTTAAGCAACATTGTGCTTTCTGGGTCAAAACATCTAGGAAACATAATTGGGGGCTTCTCAATTATTAAACGCTGTAAAGAATTCAGGGTTGGCTTTAGAAAGAAGGCCATGTTGTCCTGTCCCCTTTGACTCTTTGTCCAGTGGTTGATAAGTGACAGATTATGGACTGGGAGATTTCAATGACCTCACCAGACACATGCAGCGGACCCACAGTGGAACATTTCCATGGTCTCCTAGCTCCTGGATGTCCTGGGCAGAGCCCCTCTGCCCTTTATCTGCCAGTGAGCCTGGCCTGGGCTGTGGGGATGCTTGCTGCTGTTTCTGCCTACCACCCATGAGATTCTGATTATAACCCCTGAAAAAATACTGAGGATGCCTAGAGCAAGGCTGTCCTGGCAGGCTTTGCATTCTAGGAGGCCCCTGTAGAAGCTTTGTAAGGAGACCAACGTAACTAGGCATGCTGACCAATTAAGTGACTATGTCACTTAACTGAAGTAGGGGTGGATGTTTGTAATGCTCATTTAGCAGGAATTTGCATATCAGTCATGATAATGATAATAATACTTTCCAGCACATGTGCACTACTTTAAAAACATAATAGCCAGCATATACATAGTGCGATAATAATAACCAGCATATGTATGTATATATGTGTGTATATATATGTATATATGTGTATATATATATATATATATATATGTATGTATATATATACACACACACACACACAGCCCCCTTCCCCTCTGCCCCAGTTGCCAACATCTCTCCTGCTTGGACGACCCAGAGCACTGATGCTTTGGTCTGTCTCTGGACCCTGTTTTCATGAAGCACGTACTCTGAACTGTGATGGCTGCAGAGACATGGCGTGTGGTCCATGCCCAAAAAGAGATGACAGCCCAAACTGGGGAAAGGGGGGACAGTAACTAGCCTAAGAGAGGCCATCCCTCTGTGAGCCCTGTGAATGGGGCCAGCCCCGTTATCGAGGGGGAGTCAAGGGCAGCCAGGGTGTAGTTGTGCTCGGAGCCTCTGCTCATTGGGAGGAGATGGGGGGAGGGGAGTGGCTGCTTGGCTGGGGAGGGCCTGGAAGGGTGGCAGGGTTACCAGCAGGCAGCAAAGAGAAAAGAGGAGGGGACTGAAGTGGTGGGATCCTCCCAAGCTGGAAGTGCCCAGGGGTGCAGGGCAAGGGCATCATGCCCTCCTGGAGTGCGCACTCTTTTTCAAAGATCTCATTGATGTTGAAAGACAGAAAGAGGTTGGGTGGAGGGAAGGATTTTGGTTCTGGGTGGGTGCTTGTTCTATCATAAGCTGTGCCTACTTGTATGTCCCTACTCCATGCGTCAACCCTCAGAAAGATGAGGACCCCAAGGCCAGGCCTGGACTCTTTCTCATAGTCAATTGTGTCAGCCTCATAGGGCTATTGCAGTGCTCTTGAGAACTCTGTGGTCACCTTCCTGGCCTGGGAGACACTGAAACTGGACTGACCACTTGGGTGTTGAATTGTGCCTGCCCCATGCTAGACGCTGTACCAAGTGCTTTACAAGTGAGAGGGAAGCGCTGTGATCGTCCCGTTTCACAGATGAGGAAGCAGACAAGTAGAACTGTAGTGATTTGCCTGAGGTCACTCACCTGGGAAGTGTTGGAGGCTGCACTTGATCTCAGTGTTCCTGACTCGGGATCCAGCATGATCCATTAAGTCACCCTGCTGCAGAGGGTGTGGTCCATTTACAAAGACCTTGGTCTTTGTCTTTTTCACTTAGCCAATTTTACAGTGGGTTAGTGTAACTCCTGAACCCCTAATTCCCCAACAGTTACCCTATTTCCGTAATCATTGATCATTTTCTCTTCAATTTGTTTATCATGTTTTTGTTCAGTTCTAGAGTGTTTTTCATCTATAGATAAATCCTGATATGCAGTATTTGTTTTCTCTGAACAGGTAATTAGAACCTTGGATCCCAAATTAAATCCAGCATCAGCTGAAATAATGCTACTAAGAAAGCACCTGGCAGAGAAAGACAGAAGGATTGAGATACTGGAGGTACATTGGCCATCCTTGTTCAGGATCTGTTTACTCTCTGCTAGCTCCCAACACAGAGTTTGGACTCTGGGAGCTGCTTTATGTGGGTGTTATAGAGCAGGGGCACTTGGCCCTCATGACCCAGTTAATAAGGGACAGGGGTAGGGCCAGCATCTGGGCCGGGATCTGAGCCCTGATCTCTAGGCCTTTTTCCTACTTTGCCCTGCACCAGTTATCCCTGGTTGATGGTTCATGATTGAATTAGGAGGAAGCGTTTCTAAAAATGTTCTAGATCTCTTAGCAGATTGTTGGAGAATCATCTAGGTTGTCTGTGGGTCAGCATCTGTGTCATGTTAACAGCCTCAGAAGTAGAATGAGCCCAGACCTGCTGGAAGACCTCCCGAGGAACAGCTTTGAGCCCAAGTTGTGGTTCCTCCAGCCAAGCTCTGGACAAATGGGGTCACCTTGCTGACTCCCGGGGATGGCCAGGGAGGACAATTAAAGAGCGCTTTCACCCTCACAGAGCCCTTTAAGAATATTCTCACAGCAGGAATTCTTGTTACTCTTCTGCATGTGATATGTCTCCCAGATCGCTCAGCAGAATTCAGTGCTCCCCTTCAGGGCTTTAGACTTGCACTCAGTGCTCTCTGCCACATGCAGTACCACTCACCACTTTGTCTGAGGGGCCCAGGACTTCCCTGGCTCCCTCTGCTCCCAACAGCAAGTCCAGTTTGGTGGTGATTCTCCAGGGACCCTTTGATTAGTACCTTTGAGTTTGGACTTTAAATATTGCCTTTTGCTATCAATATTTTGAGGGAAGCAATGTATTCTTAACTCACAGCTCACTCTTCTGATGAAATCACAGATCAGATTTAAATGAACAACACTACCTTTTGATTTATTTGATTCAGTATATTAAAAAAATAAATCACGTACTATGTGCCAGGCACTATGCCAGGCTTTGGGGATACAAAGACAGATGAAAATGATCCCTTCTCTCAAGCTCTTACATTCTGTTGGCATGTACATGTACACATGTAAACATATCAAAAGAAATCAAAACTAATTATGGGAAAAAGGCATTGACAAGAAGGGAATCAGAGAGGGACTGGGGATCAATATGATATTAGCTTTGCAAATTTTATAAGAGTTTGGAAATAGCATATGTGCTCTATTCATTTAAAATCTTGCAAATCCCTTTATTAAAAACTATATACATACATATATTTATACATGCATATATATGTGTGTGTGTCTATATGTCTGTATCTATAGCTATCTATGTATATGTATATATATATACCTCTATATACATGACTTTACAAAACCTGTCCAGTTCTGTTTATTACATTAAGAAATACCTGAGGGGCAGCTAGGTGGCCCAGTGGATAGAGCACTGGCCCTGGAGTCAGGAGGACCTGAGTTCAAAACCAGCCTCAGACACATAACACTTCCTAGCTGTGTTACTTTGGGCAAATCACTTAACTCCAGTTGCCTCATTAAAAAAAAAAAAGGAGAAAAAAAGAAAAGAAATACCTGAGAACTATAAATGATCATTGGTTTCCTTTGGTACTTGGTAGGAAGCTTTTAGAAATTGTTTATATGTTTTGTTATGACATCACTTATACTTCCCAGTGTGTTCCTCCCTCTACCCTCCCAGAAGCTCTGCCTTAAAGCAGAGAAGAAAAGCTCAGTTCAGCAATGCTAATCAGCGCATCAGCTAAGCATGACAGCTTGTGCAGTATTCTGCGCTCTGGTTCCCCATCACTACCACAGAGAAGAAGGGGCCACATTCATCTGTCTTTCTTGGTCATTGTGATTTTATACCATGGGGAAGGAAAGGGAACGAGCATTTACCCAGTACTTCCTGTGTGCCATAAGCACTTTACAGAGATGATTTCATTTGACCATCACTGCAGCCTGGGGAGAAAAGTCATTATCCCCATTTTTCAGATGAGGAAACTGAGGCAGACAGCAGTTAAATGACTTGCCCAGATGGTGACTGAGTTCCTGAGGCTAGATTGAACTCGGGTCTTCCGGAGTCCCTGTGCAGCACTCTCTCCTCTCTGCCCCTCAACTGTCTTGTGTTCTAAGGCATGTGTAAAAGGTGGTCATGTTCAAGCTCTTCAGTTTTATATACAATTACAGGCTAATCTTTTATATTATCAGGAATAAACTTTATTGAAATGTTTGGTAGAAGTAACTCATTCTGTTCATATTATCTCGGACAGTGATCTTTCTAATATTTCTTGTATCTTTTTCCAGAGTGAATGTAAGATAGCAAAATTCCGTGATTATGAAGAGAAACTCATTGTGTCTGCCTGGTATAATAAGGTGGGTTGAAATCTAGCTGATTTGATTCATTAGGGAGAAAAATGTTAACCAACTTCATTTTGTTAATATTTTTTAAAAACGCTTTGATCAGAAACAACTTCATTCTCCATAAGCATGTTCCTAAACAAATCTAAATTCTCCTTTCACCAAATTCAGTTCAACAAATGTTTATTCACTGGTTGCTTGTGTTTAAAGCACTTTGTTAAGTCCTGGGGATACAGAGGTGAAAGGCCAAATAAGCCCTGTCTTCTGTGTGCTTTAGTCTCTGGGGGTTCAGAAGTGTGATGGAATGTGGGAGGAGTGAAGGTTGGAGGCAAATGGGAGTGGGGGTGAGGCCTCCTTGGAAAACTGGAAAAGAGCCCTAGGGGCCTGAGGAGAATTGGAAGGTACAGTGGGGGGGATATATCTGGAACCCACCCCTAAGTGTAATACAAGATAAAACTTGGCGGGAGCAAGGGTTAGAAAGGGTCCTCAGAAAACCATGGGACAGAGCTCTGGGCACCTGAGGAGGGTGGGAGGGGGACATTCCCTGTGTTAACTCTTTCTTTTATGGGAGGTGTTACTTAGAGATGTACCTAGGAGCCATCAGCCTAGGCTATTTGAGGATGACACTGGTGATTCTAGACGGTGGATAAAAACCAGAGAGATGTGAAATGGTGCTTCTTCGAGTGGACTTTGACAACACACTTTCTTCATCATCGATGACAGTGGAGCCATAACATCTGGACTGTGATGTCACACTGCTGGATCTGCTACCAGAAGAAATGGAAAGCACAATGAAGAGTGCAGAGACAGGCAGAGCCCTTGTGCTCGGTCAGTGTGTTGGGAGGAGATGCATGCTGGAAAGGACACCTTTGTTAGGTCACTAATTCTGCCTCTTATCGTCAAAGAGGAAAGAATCCCTAAAACTTGGACAAAATCTCATGACATATCCAGGCATCCTTGATGAAAGTCTGTGAAGGCAATAGGTGAGCTTTCACTACTGGTCTCCTACAGCAGTCACACTGAAAGGTGTCAAGAATGTGAGGGCCCACTGAGCTTATTGTTTGATTCAGGGGAGTGAGCAAACACGCACAGAGGAGGTTCTGCTTCGCAGGTAACGCCATCACGTGTCAAAGTCATACAGGGCTCCATGAGAGAGACAACAAACCCCTCTGATGATTATCATCAGGAAACGCACAAAATGGCTCAACAAAGGGGTTTACCGTTGATATGAGAGAATCCAGACGGGACGTCCCCTGGATATTCCTGTTTGAGGAGCATCCTCAGTGTTGGTCTTGCAGCCCCAGAACACTGCAGAGCCCCATCTAGGAGGTCATGATCATTCAGAAGCAACGGCTCTGAACAAAGACTGATGCTTCATGTCCCCGGGACCACGAGGGTCACTTGATTTTACCTTGCAAAAGCCCACATTGTATATAGGAGAAGCTTTGGTTATGGGAAGTTGTGCCCCAGGATCCCAATCTTATCCCTGCAACAAAGGCTCATCTTTTTTTACTGCTTTTTTTTTTCAAGTAAGCACTGAATTTTCCTCCGTTGAAGAAATAAAAGGAGGAAAACCATGGTAAGATCTTTCCACAGGCTAATGAGAAAGTGCACTCCTCATTTCTGGTCAGAGAGGCAGTAGACTCAATAAGCAGAATGAGATGCACAGTTTTGGACATAATGTGGGAGTTTCTGCCAGAAAGGCCCATGTTCTTCTGGTGATGCTATATGGTTCTGAGTCCTGTAATGCCACATTCTTCAAAGAATTAAAGTTGAGGGTCTTCTAAAAGAAAATGGATATGTGTGTGGCAAATAAGAGGAAAAATGAGACATTGTGCAAGAGGACATAAAGGATGACATTGCCAAGATTTGTGAGTAGAAAAAAGAGTGAGAAGGGAGGATGATCAGTGGGCAGCCCACTGGTGTGTATACACACCACAACAGGAGAGCCGCCTCCTGTCACTTCAGGTCGACTTGAAGATATTATGTAAGGAGTCCTCACGCTATGGAGATTATAGATCATGGATGCATAAACAGGGTAGCTTTTAAAATATCTTTGGGATAAAAATCCATAATTGTCTTTCTAATTTAGATAGTTAAATTTGAAACTAAAAATGTTTTTTCTCTATTGAATTATAGTTTTAAAATTTAGATTAAGAAGGAGAAAAGTAAATAGAAATAAAAAGAACCTCTCCAATCTTTTAATACTTTCTTCCTAGTATCATTAGTACAATAATACTGGCATGAAGACAGTCAAGTATTATTCACATAATCCAAATGTTAGGCATTATACCTATTGGAACCAGAAATGGAAGTGTGGGCTTCAGCCTGCCTTAAGATTGGAATGATTAGAGAGTGTGAAAGATCCCTTTAAGCAGTGGAAAATGGTATTGAACCAATAATCTCCTCCAGTCTCCACCATTTTGGCACATTCATTCACTGTCCTGGTATCTTTTGTATGCAGGACCCTAAGCTAACTGCTGGAGGAAAGGCCAGATTAAATTTGACATGTGAAGCTAATAGTCTTTTGGCTTGCCTTAATGAGAATTTCTTTAAAAATAATACATTTTTATTGAATTATTTTGTTTTTTACATCATCAGAATTTCCTCCTGGTATCCCCTTCCTAAAGAGGTATCCCATATAAAAATAATATATTTTTAAAGACCTCCCCCCAAAAAAGAAAGGAAAAAAGTCAGCATAACTGTTTGATACTTTGAAAAAGTATGAAAAGTTCTGTAGCACTTAACGGACTTCTCTCTTGAAAGGAGCGGGATAGGGCTCTTCTCATAGCTCTCCCTTCAAGCCGGTCTTGATCTTGATAAGTTCTCAGCATTCGGTTTGTTTTGAGGTGTGTGGCGGTGGTGGTGTTCTTTCCATTTATATTGTTGTAATCATTGTGTATATTGTTTTCTTGGTTTTGCTGACTTTGATTTCTATCAGTCCACGTAGCTCTTTCCATGCTTTTTTGTATTTGTTACATTCAACATTATAGTCCTCGACCACATTTTGTTTAGACATTCCATATTCTTAGGACATCTACTATGTTTCCAATTTTTTGCTATAACAAAAGAGGCTTCTATAAGTATTTTGGTGTAGAGGGGGACTTGCTCCTTTTCAGTGGCTTGCTTGCAGTGTAAGCCCAGTAATGAAAGCTTTAGGTCAAAGGGTATGGCCATTTTAGTCACATTATTTGTATAATGCCAAATTGTTTTGCAAAGCAGGTTGTATTAATTCCCAGCTCCACCAGCACTGCGCCAGTGTGCCCCTCTTCCCACAATCCCCTCACATTGCCTGTTGCCGTGTTTTGTCATCTTTGCCAATTTGCAGGGTGTGAGGGGAAACCTCAGACTTGTGATTCGCATTTCTCTTCTTAGTAGTGATCTGAAGCATTTTTTCATGTGGTTATTAATAGTTTTTAGTTCTTTTGAGAATTTTGTTCACATCCTTTGCCCATTTGTCTTAATGATATTTGCATACTTCAAAGGAAGCACCGATTAGGAAAACATCTGTTCTGGGTCTGATTCTCACCAACAAGGAGAAGTGTTAGGATGCTTATGGGAGAACATCTGCTGTTTTCTAGACTTTGTGATAGTGAAGAAGCTAGTTGCTGCTGACATGCTCCTTTGATTTTGGGAGAGCATGTTTCACTGCAGTCAGAGAACCCACCGGAGGAGATCCTGAAGTGTTCCGGGCAGGGGTTAACCCAGGAGGGGCATGGAGTTTTAGGGATCACTATGTAAGAAAAAATGTTTCTGATGAGGCAGGGGGGGAGGCCTGTCCAAAGACTAATGTGGAATCACAGGGCATCACTGACTGCCCCAGATTGATGAAGGGCATGTGCAGAAGGTGGAAGGAAGGGTAGGAGAGACAGTGTGAAGAGTATAAGGAGGGGACCTGCAGCTGGTCAGTGGTGCAAGAATGTCTATCGCTCTCTGCTCATTACGAATGTTGAAGGAAAGAGGGTCATCAGGAAAGAAGGCAAAAGGCTGAACAACTTCATTCTTCTCTTGCCTGAGAATGACGTTTTGGACAGGGATGTTTGATGGGGGAGTGCCATAAAACCAGTATAAATAGGGAAAAGAGCAAGAGAGAGCTTGGTTACCCTGGATGATTCGCTAGGCCCAGATACACTTCAACCCAGGGTGAATTTGATTTCTGAACCATCACTGTTGATCCCCAGGAGAGGCCTTGCAGGACTAGAGAAGGAAGGAGAATGTCTGGCTTTCCAAGAAAGGGAAGAACAGGGGTTCGATTTCTGGCAGAATTGTAGAGTCTGTTGTTAGAAGGATCCAAGTGCCAGCCTGGCCTCGTCGAGAATGGGTTGTCCTACCCTCGCCTTCTTTGATTTTGGACAAGCTTCCCAGACTGGTACGTAAGATGAATGCTGGGGATGTTGTGTACTTGATTTAAGAAATAGAAGCCTTTGATGGAATCCCTCACACTGCACGTGAGCTGCGTGAAAGCGCTGACTCTTACGTCTAGTTCGCTAGACTTGGTGTAGGCATGAATGGTTCCATTCCCCTTGATGGGTCCTGAGTGTGGTGCCTCAGTGCTGTGTTCAACCTGGAAGACAGAAGATCCTGGCCGCTGCCTCTAGACAGTGGCAGAGCATCAGTAGGATCCTGGCCTTGGCTTCAGGAACACAGCCTGAGCTAGAATCCTGCTGCAGATCCTGCCATTGTCATGAAAACCCAATGGACAATGCACATAAAATGCCTGGCAATGTGGGCAGCCACTGCTGTGAGTCTTCCACAGTAACAGTGACAGCTGGTGGAAAGGCTTTCATGCGGAGAGATTTTCTTTGAACTCCTGAGGCGACAGGAGGATTAACATGTGGATGCTGTAGAGAGGTGTCTTTGAGCATGTATAAAGTGCCTTCTCTGTGTTGGGCACTATGCCAAGCACTGAGGATACAAACTAAGGCAAACGCGTAAAAGACATGCCCTGCGTTAAAGTCTAGAGTGCTTCAAGAGTGCATGAACTGCTCAGAAAACATGAAAAGGCAGCATCTGAGCCTTGACAGAGAGAGGCAGGGGTGAGGAGGAGAGTCATCTCTGGCCTAGGGAACAAGAACACCTATGGCAAGCAGTGGGGAAATGGCTTATGCCTCTGGATGACTAGTCAGTGTTGGTGGAATGAATGCCCGATGGACTGTGTCTTCTGGCAGGCCCCAAAGAGCCCAAAGCCTGTCTGTTGGAAGGGTTTAGAAATCACTCCATCACCCAGCAGGCAAGGAGACTTCTTCTGGGGTGGTTCTTGTGGCTTCTTCTGGCCATCCTCGCCTTGCCAGCTGCCATCTTCTATGTTGTTTTCTCTCCTCTAGAGTCTTGCTTTCCAGAAGCTGGGGATGGAATCCAGACTGACCGGAGGGAGCGGTGCCTGCAAGGATGCTGGTGCATGCCCTCCCATGCGCTCCTTCCTTGCACAGCAACGGCACATCACCAATGCCAGAAGAAATCTCTCTGTGAAAGTACCTGCTGCAACATCTGATTAAACTCCAAAAGAAACACAGACCCTTAAGTGCCCTTAACTTGTTTGTAGCTTCCACAGTCCTTGTGGATTATAAAGAGCCAGTCATGGTGCTGGACAGATGCAGATCTGCTCATCAAAAAGAAAATCAATGAAATTGATTTCTGTAAGGCAGTTGTAATAGCTACATCCATCTTTTCAGATGGTCAGAAATGAGGAATTGAAATATTAGAAATTAGAAAGCACATATCTCAAAGAATTATATTTGTCTTCAGAGCATAATGTTTAGAATTACAAATTGGCAATGCATATTTAAATTCAAGATATCCAGTTAGCCTGGTACCTTGATTAACCAAGGCATCATTGAAAATTTATAATTTGAAAAAATACCAGCTATTTTTTATCCTACAAGATGAAAATCACTGAGGTGAGCACACCAAACTGAAGAAATCTTGGGTGGGGTGGGGTGCTGCTTTTAGCTGTACCGGTACTTGTTCAATTTAATCTTTCTATTCTCATCGTTAGATGAGATAATTTTAGTATTTACTGGAAGATGATTCCACTGATGGGAAAAAAAATTAAAAGTTGCAATAGTTTTTTCTATAAATGCAAATGGTTAAATAGAAACATTTTCAGATATTTGAGAGGTCAGAATCTCTCTGTGGGCAGCTATTAATCATAAATGGGACCATTCCTAGGATTAGGCCCTGGCCAATTTTGTTGAAAATCTTAGACAGGAATTTAACTGACTTTTAAAAAGTTATTTTATCCTTGGAAAACAAGCTAAAAACTAAGATGTAGTGTGTCATATTCATAGCCATTTTTAAAAAGTCAGTTGGCAAGGCAAAATAATTTATTGCTTTTAAACATTCCAGAGTTTTCAGAGCTGACTTGAAACATGCCTCTGTGTTTAGAAAGGGGGCATTATTTTAGGAAGCTACATGAAATGAATTTAATTTGGCTTATTCCCTAGGGAGCCACTTTGTGGTATTCAATTCACCAATGCCAAAAGTTGTCAGTGTATTATTAGCCTCAAGTTTTGGACAACCCCTAAAAAATGTAATTTTTTATCTGCTGTGGAAATATGTCCTTGTCTGGGCACTTAGTCAGTAGTCCGTTCACTGTTTAGATGACAGCTTCATCCCATCTCAGGCAGAGAATTGTGGAATGATGATGTGGGCAGATTAAGATGACTCATCCCCAGCATTAAGACCCTACCCCCTGAACTTCTGTCTCCTGAAGGCTTTTCCAAGAACTCTCTGCTTGGTGTCTGTCCCTTGGACATGTTGCCTGTCCCAGGCTTAGCTTTTTATTGCTAGTGTTTCTTTACAAAATGTTGAGTGTTGTGTCTACGGTATTGTGTGTTTAGACATCTGTTTTAGGGACTGTCTCAGTAAGCTTCTCCAGTTTATTGAAAGGACAGAAGAGTATACCGCTTAATGTGGTGCAAGCAGGGATCCTCATGAGCAAGCGTCAGTGTGTTTTGTATGGCCAGATTTCCTTCTGCACTACCCACTTCTGTTGACTACCTCTGGGGTTCTGATGGTTTTGACTGGTACAGTGATGTGGTTGGCTCTTATTTTGTAACTTTGTAAGCTCTGCTTGTCTATGATTTTATTGAAACGGAGAAAAATCCTTTATGAGTATTTGAGCATGCTGTGTAAAGTTTTCTAACTGTGACATTTCAGTCCACCCTAGTGAGTAGAAAGGATTGTCGCCTCGGTGTTGAAGAATGTTTATAAATGAGACTTAAGAAAAGCATAATTTAACTTTTCTAATGGTATTCACTTTAAAGCAGCAGTTGCCCCTCCAGTGAGCCCTGCTTTTCTCATAGAATCTTCCTCGGGTGCTAAATAGAATTTTGGTGCCCTCGTTCCATTGCTAGTGAAATGGAAGACCTGCAGTCATGGCCCTGCCATGTCTGCAAAAGGGGCATGGTCAGGTTGCATTTGGTTCTGTTAATATGGGAAAAACAGCTCAACTACAACCAGGAGGATAAATGTCTTTGCATAGAAAGGGTAGAAGCCGGGCTTCTCCATGATGACGGCTTCTGATAATAATGGGAAAGTCCAAGGACTGTCTGGATGTGCGTACCTGGCCTGATTGGTGGAAAGAGAAGACTGACATCCTGTGGGTGATAAAGCATCAGAAATAATTGCTCATGAGCCAGGATTGGGGTATTTCTTCTTTAAAGAATTTATATTCTCTGGGGGCCAGGGTGGGTTTACCTTGGAGTAGAAATGCACCACATTTATCCATGTGAAAAAAAAAGGGACTGTTCTAGTGGTGATTATAAAACCAATTCAAGATCGGTCCTTAATTTGGAGTCTTTATTCTGAGATTTTTATTTATTTCTCTTTTTCAAAGTGTGGTGGTATACATACATTCTTATGTATGCATATGTATACATATATGTATGTGTATATATACTGTGACAATGATGTTTAGTTTATCTGAGATTTATTGAGAATATTGAGAAATATTTGAATTTGGCTCTATTTTTCCAGTGAATAATTAAGGTTATTGAACATATAATTTAGTACAGATTTAAATTATTCATTTATCTCTTAAACTTTTGTCTGGAAACCTAAATGGAGTCTCCCTCTAATTTTTTTGTCATTTCATGTTTAATGTAAAGTGATAAGTTGAATGCTATAACGGTTAAAGTTCTTCTTAATCCTAAGGCTACTTGTGTCTACTTACAAATACATCTGAACCAGTGAAAAATCATTCCAGCAAGTGAATATTGTGCACGTTTCATCTCTCCCTTAGTTTATCCTACTATGTTTAGTCAGAAGCTTTTCAGTTTATGGAAATGGGTATGCATGTAAATATGTCTGCCTACATTTTTGTGAATTTTCTTTTTAACCTTACAGTGAAATAAGTTATGGAATCACTAAGGCATCAGTTTTGTTTTTTAAAAAGGAAGACCAACAATTTCCTGAATTCGATGTAGTTTTGTGTAATGTTTTACCCGTCAAAGGTATGTGAAGGCCCTTCCTCTTTTTTGTGGGAAAGTTTTACTTGGACACAGTTTTGAACACACCAGAAGCAATACCTGATTTATTTTCCTAAGTAGCCAGGACGTCCTTTTGCATTGTGGTTGTCAGTTAGCAGACGGCCCAGCAGTGAAGTATGTGGTCAGCTTCCCTAATGCCTTTACCACTTTTGTCTCCAGTGGGCCTGTCAGCTTCCAGTGGACACATGGGACATGTGGCCTGCTTTAATTTTCCAACATATGCTCACCTCAATCGATTTAGAAACAATGTTGCACTACTTTTTATTCTTCCCTCTTTGAAAATGTTCTTTTTATATTTACATAAAGACCAATGAAAATGACTTTGGATTTGTCTCTTTTTTTGTTGATAACCATTCTCAGTGCAGGAACTCCTCTGAGAAGGTGGTGTGTGTTGTTTGCACCCTCTTTGCAAATGCCTTTGGCCTTTTTATACCTTAAACCTATCGAATCTGTTTATAACATGGTGGGGGTGGGGGTTAGGCAGGAAGAGAGTAAAATTTTAATGAAAACTAAAACACTCTCCATGAGAACTTTCACCTAAGGCTGTCATATAGTCTTGGGTAATAACAGATTGGCCCAATAATACACGGTCCAGTTCTTTTAAATGGTGAAGGATGCTTCTCAAATGGAAGGTTCTGATGGAATTCTGGATCCCTAGAGCAGGACTATTCATTGGTCAGAGAGCTAGGAGATCATAAGGTGTCCATAGTCTTTGTTGTAGACTTTTACTTAAAAATTATAATATAGGACTCCCAAAATCTTAGGTAATATCATATATTGTGAAGTTTATGTTGATTTGTAAAAAAACAAAAAACAGCTAATAAAGTGACTGGTGGAGAGGGCCAGGCTTAGTCCTAACTGTGCCACCATGTGGCTATTGAACCCTGGACAGGTCACCACCTCTCTGGGCTTTCTTAGCTCTAAAATTTTATCAGTCGAAGACAGCATGAAGATCAGAAATGGAGAAATAACCCCGCATGCATTCACAGATTTTGAGGTATGAGAGGTAAGCCTTAAGGGTCCAGTGTTGTCAGATGTTTTGACCAAAGGCAAGTGACCTTTAATGGGAATTTGGATTGAGCAAGTAGTTTTAAAAGTGTTGAATGACTAAGGCTGATAAAGTGAAGAGAAAACTTATTTTGGGACTTCATAGTGGACCAGTGAGGGAGAACTGGCCACCCTTGTGAGGTGCTGGGATCAGATGTAAGGGGTGGGTGCCGGTTAGTGGTGGAGAATCAGCTTAGCTATCCACGTGGCCTAGCCACATGTGAGGGACAGACCCAAGAAAGTAGAGCAGGTGCTCTGGCATGCGGGCAGGATCTTCACTTGAACTGGAAGGGATATTAGAGGTCATCTAGTCCAATTGTTTCATTTCACAGATGAGTTAACTGAGGGTGAAGTGAGTTGCTCAAAGGTCACACAGGTTGCAAATTCTTTGCTGTGAGGCAGCTGCCCTTGGACCTGTTCAGGCTCACCTCTCTTAGATGAGTTATTCCTGAGTGATGAAAACTCACAGATGTAAAAGACTGAGCAGCTAGTTTTGGTGACCTTTGAGGAGCTACCAGTAATGGTGGAGAGTTGAGACAGCCAAGGTTGTAGAATGACCCCTGCTTCCAATCTCTCCTCTCTCTGATCCATTCCCTACATAGTTGGAAAAGTGATAGTCCTGAAGCATAGGGCTGATTGTCACTCCACTGTTCAAGAAACTGCAGTGACTCCCTGTTGCCTCTAGGATCACGTACAAACTCCTGGCTACCTTTCCTGACTTTGGTAGAAATCACTGCTCTTAACACAGTCTACATACCACCACACTGGTCTCCTTGCTACAACTTGTGCATGACAGCCCATTGCCCACCATTCTGTTTGGAATGCCTTCACTCTTCCCCTGTACATCTGGGAATTCCTGGCTTCCTTCAGAGCTTGTTTTAGGGCCCCTTCCCACCCCATTTGCTCTATCCTTCCCCTTCCAAATGACCTCATCTTTTGTTTTATATCCAGTTATATGTGTAGTTACAGGGTCATGAAGCACAATCTAGAAGGGGCCCCAGATGCCATTTTGTCTTAACTCCTCATTTTCCAGATGAGAAAACCAAGTCTCTTAGAAGTTAAGTGACTTGCCCACAGTCACACAGGTTATAAGTATCAGAGGTAGAATTTGAACTTAGGTCCTAAGACTCCAGTGTCAGTGCTGTTTTCTCTGAACCACATAAATTGCAACCCTTTGAGAGTAGGCACTCTCTCCTTGTGAATTTCTATCCCTATGCCCTAGTACAATGTTGGGTACATAGTAGGTGTTTAATAAATGCATTGAATTGTACTGAATGGAGAAATGTTCCAAAACTCGTTTTTTTTTTCTTTTTATAGCTGATGTTGAAATCTCCCGCCTCTCCTTCTCTCACTGTCTCCTCCCTTTCTCTGTCTTTGTCTTCTCTGTCTCTATCCCCTTCTCTCTGTGTGTATATGTACATATATACTGCATATTATGTAATGATATGGGTGCGTGCACATTATGTGACTATATATGTGTGTATACATATATAACATTACATAATTATGTATGTGTGGTATATAGCTTGTATGTACACAGATACTTCCATGTTGTCTCCTTCATTAGGACAGGAGCTCCTTGGGAGCAGGGACTGGCTTTTGCTTTTCTTTGTATCCCCAGCACCTAGCATAGTGCCGGCACATAGTAGGTATTCAATAAATGTTGATTGGTATATAAATGTATGTATACATATATGTGTATCTGTATACATGTATACAAATTCTATGCATCTTGCGTACTGTCATCAGTGAAATTCAGCAAAGGTAGATGTTTTCTCTGAGCAAGATAATAGTTTATTAACAGGGGAGCTGCCTGTTAATAAATCAGGTCAATGGCTCTACTTCAGTTAGCCAAAGACCCTGAGATGAGTCCTGAGCTCCTTTTTATGAGATTAGAACAAAGAGTGGAACAGGGCAGGTGGGGAAATAATACAACTGGTTATGGGGTTGGTGACATCCTGGGGTGGAAGACAACACGACTGGTTACGTGGCGGAGGTGTAGGGAACAATGTGGAGTTGGGAATGGGGAGCTAGAAACAACCCCCTTCTTAGCCATGACTAAGGAATGTTCATTGTTTGAGTCCACATGGTTGGAAATAGTTCCCAGATGGACTAAATGGCCACGCACCTTCTGCATTTCTCTAACTGCTGCCCGTTGTTCCTAGTCCTGACAGCTGGGTCTGCACAGAAAACATCTGATTCTTTACTTTGTGATAGCAAATTGGAATAGCGAACCAGAGGCCCTCGGAGGATTGCTTGGTGGTGGACAGATGCTAGACCAGACTCCCTGGTGTCTACCCACATCCCCCAAGGATCACGTCTCCTTGAGGCAAGAACAGAGCAGTGATTGGCAGGAGAGCTTAACTCGTTATGAGCCAGCTGAATTTCTGCACTGAGTTCAAAGGACTGTGACTTGGGCAGTTACGGGACAAAACCAATTAATTGTAAATAGGATCAACACAAAATGGTACAGAAGCAATTTTAATCTCAATACGCAGTCATATGTGTAATCTCAATACGCAATCATATGTGGATGTATCTGTGTGTATATATATGTCTGTGTATCTATATGCATGTAGATACATGTGCATATTTATATAAAAGGGGGCAAGTTCCCTCTGGTCTTCACACACAAGCTGATGGATTGGTTGTAAAAGGGATCTTATTTCATCCCGGGTGAAGATTCCTTCTAACTCTCAGATCTCCCATCTTTAAGCCTTTGCACTGGCTGTGCCTCATGCCTGGGATGCTCTCCCTCTTTCCTTCTAACTTTTCAATTCCCTGGCTTTTTTCAGTTGGTCAATAAGCACTGAAGTGCCAAGCTATAAAAAGCAAAAAGCAGTCCCTGCCTTCAAGGATGGTACATTCTGATGGGGGAGACAGTGCGTTTATACCTGAGTCCAGGAAATATGCAGAGAATGTGAAGTTGATCTGAAAGGAGGAAACAGTAGTGGCTGGAGGGATCAGGAAGGGCCTCTTGAAGAAGACAGAGTTGAGCTGAATCCTGAATGGAAGATGGAGTTGGGGGGCCAGAGCAAGAGTCAGGAAATGGCCCAAGTCCTACCTTCTAGAGCAGGTGTTTCCTAGCCTTCCTGGGGCCTTCTCTCTTGGATTACCACCAATTCACCCTGCCTGTACCTTGCACATTCATTGGATTGTGAGCTCCTCGAATGTGGGGACTGCCTTTTGTCTTTCTTTGGCAGTTCAGAGCCTTATCATCCTCTATCCAGGGGTTTACCTTATCTGAAGCCCATCAGTCAACCCGTTCCAACTGCTTTGGAAATCTGATATAGGCAATGAATCCCTTCTCAGAATTAGTATTTTTTTTTATTAATACAAAAGAAGGCAATTTTATTGAAATTCAGCCACCAAGATAAAAAAAAAATAAAATTCACAGATGTTAGGTCTTTAAGAACTCCTACACTAGTGATAGGGGCGCCATCAACAAGAACTTGTGTTCAGATCAATGGATGTGACCTGTCCTACTGCCCTTTGCCCACATAGAGCGTATCTCGAGTATCGGGTTCAGTTCTGGGTGCCACATTTTAGGAAGGATGTTGATAAAGGTGCCCATGAGAATGAGAATACTATGCTCTGCCATACAAGGATCCATTGATGGAGCTGAAAGCTCATCAGAGTTTTGGATAACCAAATGAATATTTTAAGGGTTGTCCCAAGTCGAAGGATTAGATGTTTTCTGGGCAGCCTCAGCTGTTAAGACTAAGAACAACAGGCAGAAGTTAAAGAAATGCAGAAGGTGAGTGGCCATGTAGTTCATCCTATTTAGAGAAGAGGTTGCTGGCTATAAGATTGGACAAAAGGGACCACCAGCCTAGGCTTGAAGGTCTCCAAGAAGGGGAGCCATTGCATATGAGGAAAGCCCTCATGGCTAGGACTTTTTTTAGCCCAGACATTCAGCCTTAATTGCCTTCCTTACTTTTTTCTATTATTTGTTCCTGGTTCTGGCTTCTGGGGGCAAAGAGAATATGTCTGACTGCTTCTTTGTATGGCACCTCTATCGTGTGCCCACCAAGTCTTCTCTTCTCCAGCCTAAACATCTCTAGTTTCTTTATCTAGTCCTCATACGATGTGGACTCAAGGCCCTTCATCATCCTCGTTGCTCTCTAAATTGTAGTAGAGGCAATACTACAAGAAATCGGAAAGGGCTACTTTAGGAAGTGGTGGGTTCTCCATCGTTGAAGGCATAGAAGAGACCAGAAGGGTGAGGCATGGCAACTGGCACAGAAATAATCTTGGACCAGCAATTAAATACAATAAACATTTATTAAGTGCCTACTATGGAGCAGGCACTATGCTAAGCACTCCTTCAAAGTATTTTTAAATTCCCGTCTGCCATCAGAAGCTGGATGACCACTTCTCAGGCATGTTGGGGAGTCAGTCAGTCAGCAAATATTTATTAAAGGCTAATTGTGGAGACTGCTTTTCTGTTTCGGGTTGGACTAGATGACCTTAATTCAATTCAACAAGCATTTATTAAGTCCCATGGGGAGGCCTGTGCTAAGTCCTGGGACCTCTGGGGCTCTGTGTCTATGATTCTATCTTCGGACAATGCAGTGAGTCTTCTGCCAAGAGTGACTGCTTGAATAGGCTGCGTATGAAGCCATTAGTGAGACAAGCCAAGCCCTGGGGACTGGCCACTACGTCTTAAAGCTTTTCTCCTTGCCTACTTCAAATTTTCCTCTATTTCCAAAAAAAAAGAGAGGTGAGTGGAAGAGAGATGATCAAAGACTTTGAGCTTTTCAGAGCAGAACAAATAGGACATCTGGAACCAAACCAAACCCAGCCTGAGCCAGGAAGGGTAAAACCTTCCCTGGCTGCCTGAGGCCATCTCCATTCCTCTTAGGAACTGAGTGAGGTGAGATGGGATGAGGGCTTAATAGCCAATCGTGGGGCTTCTCAGCACTACAGGCAGCTGGGCTTTGAGACCCACCTTTGGAGGAGAGGAATCCTGTCCTTATCCTCCTAACCCTTGGTTACTGAAGGCTTAATGTTGGGATGCAGCAATAATACACCCACCTCCAGCTGCTGTGCCTTTCTGGGTCCCAGGGGTTCGGCTTAAAGTACAATCCTGGAGCTCTGTAGTGGTAGCCTGGCATGGTGGAAGGAATGTTTGTATCTGGTTCAGTGGCCTGAATACAAATCTAAGCTTGGCCGTATGCTATTTGTATGTCTTTGGTCAAGTCACTTAATGCTCTTGACCCTCAGTTTTGTCATCGGGGAGACGAGGCTGATACTATTCATACTACTTAGCTCCAAAGGACTTTTGCAATGGAGACATTTTGTCAACCTCAACCATATGACATTAATGCAAATTATTTTGGGGATAGAATTAAATAAGTCTCAGAGTTGAAAGAAATTTCGAGAGCCTGGTGCAGCCCCTTGCTTTCTTCATAGCTAACATTTATGTGGTGCCTACTGTGTGGCAGCTACTGCACTTTATAGTTATCACCTCACTGGATCCTCGCAACAACCTGGGAGGTAAGTGTTATTATCATCTCTCTTTTAGAGTGGAGGAAATTGAGGTGAATAGGGGTCAAGTGACTTGCCCATGGTTAGACAACTAGTAAGTGTCTCAGACTGGCTTTGAAAAAAAAAAGTGCTTTATAGAGATGAATATAGGGTTACTATGCCCCCAAAATTCAATGTACTTGAAAAAAAATGGTATCCTAGTACTACAACATCTCCCTCTGCTTTACTAGACCCTTTCCCTGCGGCAGGCTCCCATCCTGCCTCTCACCTTCCTACCCCCTTAAAGCTCTTTCAAGAAGCTGGCTGGGATAATTTGCATAACCGAGTCCAGCTGCCCACAGGAGAAGATCGGAGGTAGAAAGATGGTCCTGAACCCCGAGTCTCTATTGGCAGGCGATGATGTGAGACAAAAGCATCTTGCCCAAGTGCTGGGGAAAGTGGGGTTATGTAGCCAGCAACTGGCTGTGACCTGACCTAGAGTAGAAAACAATAACCGGTTTGAGAGTGGTGAGGAAAAACAAACAGTCCCTGCAGCCCTCTGAAGAGGCCCCGTGGACAGAGACCCTGCTGGCTGCTGAGCATATCTTGGTGTGAAACACCAGAAAGCTGAAGTAGGCCAGAGATGTTCAGTGCCCTCAAGATGGGAAAGAACATGAGGATGTCATGCCTGGCACATACAGGCACTTAATAAATGCTTATTGACTGACCTAACTTCCAAACAGTACTTTGTGCCTGGACCAGAGGTAATTAGCTAATCTGTCAGAAGAGGGACAGACAACTGGGAATAGCAGAGCTAAGAGCAGTGATGATGAGAACCAATATTGCATCCATGATATCCTCTAAGTAGAAGTGAGTAGCACTGGGACCCGTCCTTCTGTGGAGCCTGCATTTATTAAGTCCCCATTGCGGGCCAGGCCCAGGCTGAGCTGGGACACAAAGAAAGGCTTGTGAGAAGTTTACAGTCTCCTGAGGCTGTAAGCAAGCAAACCGCTATGCAAGGTATCGGGTTTTTTTGATTGATATATAGAGAAGATTTCTCCAGGATAAATTGGGAGGTGATCTCCCAGAGAAGGCACTATGACGGGGAAAGGAACCCTGGAGGTAGAGATGAGATAGGAGAGACTCCCAGGCTTAGGGGACAGCCAGCAAAAATGCCTGGAGTCAGGAGACGGAGGGTCTTGTCTGGAGAACATCAAGGATCCCAGAGTTACCGGATCGTAATACGTGGAGGGGAGGGAGGCGTAAGAAAATGGGCCTCTCTCGTGGGGAGGGGGAGCCAGAATCCTTTCCCAGTCATTTTTAATCTTAGTGCCTTCACTCTGAGACTGTCCTAACGTCCTATTAGATAGAAGAGGATCTCTGACCAGGTCTCTGAAGGTCTCTTGTTTCTTTATAGATTCAGATGCAACGTCTCCCCATCTTCTTTATTATAAAAATAACATTATTTTTTAAAGCCTTTGAGGATGTGTGCTTATAATGGGAGCAGGTGGCTACTCCTGGAGAGCACCAGATAATGACTTCTAGGTTCCACCTGGGTGGGCCAATCAGCCAGATGAGTGAGAAGTTTCCCGTGTGGGTTGGACCTCTGGGCTATACTTGCAAACACACTGATTGCCCTGAAATGTGAGGGAAGACAGAGACTTCATTTTATGCCCGTAAAATCATATGTTCCTTATTTCTAGATTCTCCAGCTCAGTGTTAGAGACAATAGGTATTGTACCCAAGGTAACAGACACAGGTAAGAGCATTTCTGCATTGTGGAAGATTATATGAAAGAAGGTTAGATGGATGGAAGGTCACATTATATTAAAATATGAGAGAAATATTGATTTGTTGGCAGTATCACACAGAACTGGTCCTGGGTATATGAATGCATTCCTTTAAAACATTTAAGGCAAACTTAACTCACAATGAAAAAAAGAATTATAGGAATGGCCAATTAACTGGAATTGTGGGTAGAGATAGTCATTGAACTTTGGGGGACAAATGATCAAGCTCATGTTCATGAAACTGCTAAAAAACAATCCCACACCCTCCCAGGACACAGCTTGGACTTGGTTAATAGCTGCAGCTTAATCTCAATAGAAAAAGCCCTACAGCAAGGGCGAGAGAGCATATTACAATCATTGAGTTCCCAATTGGAAGGTTCTTAGAGACTGGACCAACCAAAGAGAGGCAGAGTAACATGGTCATAAGAATAAGTGTTTTAAATAAGCATTTATGACAAGACAGCACTTTAAGGTTTATACAGCACTTCATCTATTTTGTCTCCTTTGATCCTTACAACATCCCTGGGAGGCAGGTGCAATCATTATCTCCATGTCACAAATGAGGAAATTGAGACAAATAGAGGTTAAGTGACTTTCCTAGGGTCATACACATAGCAAGAATCTGATTCAAGGGGCAGCTAGGTGGCGCAGGGAATAGAGCTCTGGCCTTGGAATCAGGAGGACCTGATTTCAAATTCAGCCTCAGACACTTAACATTTACTAGCTGTGTGACCCTGGGCAAGTCACTTAATCCTGATTGCCTCACCCAAAATAAATAAATAAATAAATAAATAAATAAACAAATAAATAAATAAATAAAATCTGATTCAGAATTTGTATTCAGGTCTCCTTGATTCCAAGACTGGAGCTCTATCCACTGTGCCATCTTGTTGGATTTGGCCACTGGATTTTCCATTCTGCTTGCAAGTTTTTTGAAGAGAGTCCTCAGATGTTCCTGCTAGAATCTCTTACAAAACAGATCTCAATGCAGATTTGCACAAACTTTCAAAATTTGCTTCTTTAATAACTAGTTTGTGTTGTTGTGAGAAACAGCTCAAATCTTATAGTTCTGATCTTATTAACAATAGAGCTATAAGTGGACATCTAATTTGGAGCCCTCAGTTCACCTGAAACTTCAAAGGATTTAGGTTGCAAATACCCCATGCTGTTTCTCCCTTTATCCCTTGCCTGACATAAACATGGTTAACAACAACCCAAAGGCCTACTGTTACATTAATATATGTAAGATATCGAGATATAAACTAAATATTTTAAATACTTCAGAAGGCAAGAACTCTTACATTTTTTCAAATTATATATATTTATACGGTCTTGTTGTTTCCTCAGAATTTTTACCATTTTTATTACTTAACACATCAAGAGAGCCGCCTTGAATTAATTGAATAAATTATTCAATTCCACCCTTCTCCCTCCACCCCCATGAGGAGCAGTGACAGATAAGGATTTTAATCCTCAAATAAAAACATAGGTTATAGAACACTTTTTTATAAGAAGATGACCTATGATTTTTTATTTTATTTTATATCTTATTTTTAAATTTTATTTTAAAGTAAATTCTTACATTAAACATAGCAAGTTAACTTTAATTATAGCAAAGATGCCACTGAAGTAATCAATTTTAAAACAGTACATATCAAATAAGTTATTTATAACAGGCTTGTACCACAGGGCATGCATTATGGTCAGATCTTGTTTCCACATTAAATAATATACTCAAAAATGGACTTTTCCATTGGTATAACATAAATATTCCACACACACACACACACACACATATATAATATATTATATATATATACATACACATATATACACACACACACACATATATATATAATATATTTTTATATATATATATATACATATATATATACATACACATATATATACACACACATATATATATAATATATTTTTTATATATATATACATACACATATATATACACACATACACACACACACACACATATACACACATACACAGAGAGAGAGAGCACAACAGGCAGATGACTAGGCCAAATACTCATTTATTAAGTTATTTAGGATATAGAAAGGATTATAATTCTGTGCTGAATAGCTCAGATCTCACACATATGCATTTTGCACATCATCCTTAGTCTAGTGGATAATGATTTAATATTGTGTTTTAATCTTTTTTTTTTCACAAACTTCTTTTACTTGGTCCAATTATTCAGAAAGAATGAGCTATTTCAGGCATTTAATCTTACACATGACTATGTAAGCATTAGGCAAATGACAAACCCGAGTACTAATTTACTAACTTGTTTAGGATATGAAATGACTACACATTTAGACTGAAAACAGTAAGATCTTACATACTTGCATTGTACTCATATCTTCTTGTGACCACTTGCTCTAATGATAGAAATTTGCTATAAAAGGTAAAAGCAAGGAATTGATTATAACATCAAACTGGTCCTTGAAGACTCAAACACATAAAACATCCTTAGCTCTGTTTGATTTTAGGTAAGTGTCACAGCTTGCCAGCAGCTGGTGTGGGTGTGGGGCGAGGCGGTGGGAAGAAAGGAGGAGAAAGGAAAGCCAGGCTAGGCGAGTCTTAGAGGTTGATGCTCAAGCCTAGTTTATTTCAGGAGTTTTCTCATTATATGCTCATAGGAAAACAACTTCATATCGTGAGAAATGATTTACAAGTTCTGCGAAGTGCTATTAATAACATACACAAACTAAGCAGCTAGAGATCATCTTTTTCTCATGGGAAAGTAATTTTAATGCCCAGGTTTTTATCTATTGTTTTCCTGCTCAGTTCTTAGTATTGTCTACCACGAGTCAGCCACCTGGCTTCAAGACTGATCACAAGTAAGGACTTGGGACCAATGATTGGGAACAAACAGGAATTGGGGCAAAAGTCAAGGGAGCGTTTGTCCCAGGGCAAGCCTCTGTATGTACTGACCCCTTAAGTCACTAAGATTTTCCATAGGGACCCAGCTCCCAACAACAACAGAAAACAAATCATGCAGTCACAATTCTACCTCATTGCCAGACTCAGGAATAGCCAGGTGGGAAACATCCCTATTCAAAATATATATGTGTGTGTATATATATATATATATATATATATATATATATATATATATATATATGTGTGTGTGTGTGTGTGGTGTTGTGTGTGTGTGTGTGTATACACACACACATATACATACAAATAAATATACACATACATATATACATATACAAACATATCTACACATACATATATACATACACGCACATACACATACAAATATATACATATATATATACACACACACACACACACACACACACACACACACACACACAATGGGAAAACTAAGCCAGAAGGATTCTATCTTAGGATATACTAAGGTTGGCTTCTTGGCTTTTTCCCAGATACAGATCTCCACTAGTAACAGTTCGGGTTCACATTCCCTCTGAGTATTCTGTGGCATTTCTCTTGAATGGTGGATCAAAAAGTTATATTATGGCAGCCACACCAGCACACACATAAATACACAAAACCTTTATTATCTACCCTCGAAAGTCTTTAGGTCTTTCCCCTTAAATAATAAGGGGCAATAGGTGTTTGAAAGCCGTTTCAGGAGTGCTAAAAGTCCTTTGCTAGCCTAGGTTTAAAATTTTGTATATTTGACCTTCCTGCCAATTCAGGGCCATATAGCTACAGCATTTGGGGGGACAAAGCTATCTTTGGATACTTTAGTACCCATGGGAACACTCACTCAGAAAGAAACAATAGTAAAAAAAAAAAGTAAAATTTTATATTCCACATATAAAATTTTATCAATCAGATATCTATAAGAACCAGAGCACTTAATTTTATCAAGCTTCCTTCCACTACACTTCTGCTGGCCACCCCCACACACAGGGTCCCAAAACCTAGCCTTCTTCGGCTACCCCTCGGGCCGGACAACCCCAGAAAAAGAGCTCCTCCCACAGCTCTCTTTGGCAGAGTCTTTTAGCTGGTGACAACCAAGCCTAGTGTTGTCCTAGCTAGGATAACCATTATCATTATCCAGCCCAATTATCCAGAACAGACCTTCAAATCTGCTTCACCTGTATACCCTTAAAAAATAAGACAAACCAAAACAAACGAACCTTACCTGTCTCCCTGCAGCTGCAGACAACCTGATTTCTTGTAATAAGAAACTCAACCGAAACAGAGAAATCTGAGATATGAGTGGAAAAGTGAGACTCCCCAAACCAGAGATCTGACACAGGGGAGGCACCATTAAACAAACAAACATCAACAACAAAACCGTGCTGGTGCCTGGCAGGAAATCTGAAGCCTCTGGTGAGTCTGCGTCACTTTCATCATAGCCCACTGCTGCCACCATTTACTAAAAACAATATCGTAAGTCCATGAAACATTGCACTGCAGCTAGATTTATTACAAGAGAAATGACCATGCATGTAAAACCCAAAGAATTTATAATGTATACAGAAGTTTGCACATTTATGATAGTATAACAAAGAGAAGAGAAGAAAACAAAAATCTCCACCTGAAGAGGCATGGCACAGGGGAGGGAAAGGTGCAGTAAAGGTGTGAAAACGACAAGGCCCCTCCCAAAGGGGAGGGACAAGGCAATGGCAAAAGCAACATTCTTTCCCTTGGGAATCGCTAGACCATGAAGATGTGATGGTCTGCTTATCTGCAAGGGTTCCAGCTACACAAGCACTTTTCTCAGCCTATGCAGACTGACTGCCACCTGTCTTGACTCCAAAGGACTCACAGGGAGTCCACCTTTAGATACAAACAACAAATTACGTCAGCTCAGGGGGCTTCATCCTTCACACATTCAGGGCCTCCTGCATACTCTGGGTCCAGTGTTACTAGAAAATATGGCAACTCAAAAAGACAAGTTCTGGGAATCCTTAATGGCAGTTAGCACAGTAGTAACTGCTAATACACATAGTCCTGCTTCATAAATGCTTGATTTGATGAGGAAATGAATAATACTGAAAGCAGATGAGCTGTGATAGCTTAACTCTCTTGGTATTGTGATTCCAGCTCATCTCTGAGCATCTCTAAGCTCATTTCTAAATACCAAGGGAGGAGGTTACCTCTCAGACTCAATTCATATATTAAATATTGGAAAACTTAATTTGTTTTGAAAATTTAAGTAAAAAACATGGATGGAAGTCCCAATATCTTCTTTCCATGTCCTAAATGATCATGTGGAGAAGCCCTCGGGAGACACAGACCTCACTTTGTAGACTACTGTCGAGGGAGTGACACAGACAACCAACAACATGGACTGTTTTCTGTTTCTGATTTTGATGCTTTATCTGCAGCGGCTATCACATAGTAGGTGCTTAATCAGTGCTTATAGAGTTGAACTCAATTCATTGAACTAAAGTTAACTGAAAAGGTATTCAGAAAAATATGAACTCACTTTGGACTGCCATTGTGGGTTCTACCTCTAAAGACTGGCAGAAATTTTTTTTTTCATTTTCGGACTTTGATTTAGTAAATTCCTTTTCATTTCCCCATCAATAAACTGAGCCTACTCCAGCTCTCCTTAGAGGGTTGCTGTTGTCAGATTAAAATTTGCAAATAATAGAAACTGAAGCAAATGAGTTCCAAACATGATTGGTTTATTAGCAATGGGTAGCAATTTGCCAATAAAATGGGTCTGAGACCACCTCATTTGGTACAAGGACCTCATTGTGGACTCACAGAGCATTTTTATAGGTCTAATGGAGGAACATTAGAAAGAGGAATCTAAATAGTAAATAAGGAACCTTAATCATATTGATTCACAGGGGCATTTGCATTTTCTGATTGGCTGGGTTATTCCAAGAGTTTCCATTATCAGCTTGGAAAGCTACCTTGTGTAAGGATCTCTGAAAAGAATAGGGAACCTTTACAGGAATTTTAACAGATTAGCACTACTCAATGTGTGGGCATTCCTAGCTCTATGTGAGTGTAATTAGTAGAGGAGTAATTATGATTTATCACCTGTAACAAGATTTTTAATAGGAATAAGGAACCCAACTCATCAGCTGCTGGATTAATGTTTCACACTGTGGAAGTCAAAGGAAATGATGAATATGAAAGTGAGTGGTTTAGAGACAAAACAATCCTCAATATCTATTGGGTTCTTTCTCCATGCCGGGAGCTGGGCTGGATGCTGTAGATCCAGAGACATAAAGAAAACAGCATCTGCCCACAAGGAGCTTACAGTCTGTAAGGATCTCCAAGGATCATCCTCTGTAACCTGTTAATGCCTCCTGTGACTCATGTAAACTCTCTGAACCCTCCTCAAATCACACCCATTGCATGATTTATAAGAGCAGGAGAGAAACAGGTAATTAACCAAACCAGAAAATAAAAAATTTGGCCCCACTGATTGAGGCAGCAGAAAGAAAGCATTGGTTCTCTGTTCAAAGCATCCCAAGGTTTTAGATTTAGAACTGGAGAGGACCTTAGAGATCTCCCTCCTCCTCATTTTAGATGTGGAATCAAGTGACTTGCTCAAGGTCACCCAGCTAGTAATTGGCAGGGCTGGGGTTTGAACCCAGGTCCTTGGACTCCAAGTCCAGCAAGGAATCCTTGTGCTTTCCTTTGGATGGAGTTAATGCCTCTCCTTTCTCAAGGCAGGAAGCTTCAAACTGGGCTACAGGTACCCTCCTTTTGTCTTTCTTTTCCTTGATTTCTCTCCCTTTCTACTCAAACAGCAAAGGGCAGGGTGGGTGACCTTGGAGGATGAGGATGGTTCCAGGTCCTTCCCTCTGTCCTGTGGAAGACCACCCTATAGGCCTAGCTTGGCCTACATCACTCGAGGAAGGGCACAGATTTGGTAGGAGGCAGGAGAGGTGGTTAAGCCGTATCGGGTGTCCAGGCTCAGCTGGGTGTTTGGAGGAGCCTGGAATGTGAATTTCTGGAGCAGGCAAGTGAAGAAAAGGAAGAGCTCAGTCCTAGCCAGCTGTTCTCCCAAGCACACCCTCTTTCCTGAAAGGGAAGGAGATGAGAAAGGAGAAAATCCACTAATACTTGGTCCTGGCAGTGGGTTGGGGTTGGGGTCTCCAGGGCCTGGTCTGAATCCCTGCATTGGGATGAGCATTAAACCTTTTCAGTGACTTATCCACAGCCACAATGCTAATAACAGTCAGGGATGGCATTTGAGCCCATCTTCCTTGCTCTATTTCAGACATCACATCTACCATGCCATGCTGCTGCCAACCTCAGAGACTTCCTACAGTTCAAATACTGCATCTGTAGGCAGAGGACCTGAGTTCAGGTCCCACCTTGAATGCCTCTCAGCAGGGTGGCTTTTGGACAAGTCACTTAACCTGGGCCCAAGTTTCCTCATCTGTAAAATGATAGAGTTGAATGATGTGGCCTCCCAGGGCCCTTCTAGGTCTGGATCTAAGATCCTGCTTCTGTGTAGCTTCAGGAAAAGCAGGGCCATTCTCTGAATTTAAACCAGGCAGGTGCATTGCATAAACTGTAGGACTGGGGTCAGGAAGAACTCAGTCTAAATCCTACTCCTGACACTTAGAAGCTGTGTGACCCTGGGCAAGTCACTTAACTGCTCTAGGCCTCAATTTCCTCATGTATGAAATATGCATAATAGAAGCAACTACCTTGCAATATAAAGATGTAGAGGGCTTTACAAACCTTAAACGACTATATAAATACCAGTTTTGGTTACTACTAGTAGTAGTACTAGTATTACTACTATGACCACAACTATGATTAATATTGTTATCAATTAATATTGTTGTTATATTATTATAATTAATAACAATTAATATGGTTATTATCTGTCACATGCAAACGATATCAGTATGTGCCTCACTGGGATGATGTGAAGGCTGAATGGGATAATGTATGTCAGGCCTTTTTCAGCCTTGTGGTATTGATCTGCTGTCACCAGCATCATGGAAAAAACCTCTGATCTTGGATTCAGAAAGCCTAGCTTGGATCATGCCTCTGACACTCACTAGCTGTGTGATGTCTGGCAAGTCACAGCCTCTTAGGGCTTGAAGCCACTCTCTAAGACTTGAGGAAGAAGAGAAAGTTCTGACCTGTCTCTGGCAGGTCCTACTAAGGAGGAAAGATTATTATGGGCAGTGGGTCATTGTCCAGCTTGACTGGAAGCTATCCACTCTCTTGAAGGAGGAGGCTTAGGAAGAAGGAGACAGAACTGAACAGAGCCCATTAGCTCTGTACCAGCCTTGATTATGTCTGGATGCTAAGTGAATACCTGGTCACCTTTCCCAAAGGAGCTGTCCTCACTCCTTTCTCCAGGGAGCCAGTCCCATGAAGCTCACATCATTTCTGATGGGAGAGGGTGGCAGTCTGGCCATCAGGAGACTGAGTCTGTGTGCCAACCCCTCAGTGCTGTGACAAGAGCTCGTCAAACCAGCTGTCTGGTGTCATGGAAACAACCGAAGGGGTAACTGAATGATCCTATGACTTTTCAACACCCTTGAGGTTCCAGCCTGTTACTGTTTCTCTGAGAAATTTCAGGCAAGCAGCATCCCTCTTTCCACCTTCCTTTTGGCATATGGAAGAAAAGACATGATGTAGACTCATCTCTAAATGCACAGAGGGCAGGCCTTGGAGCCAAGAGGATCAGAGATTAGGGACTCAAAGGGACCTCAGAAAGCCTGCTCATCCAGCTCTCTCAATTTACAGATTTAGAAAGTGAGTCTCAGGGAAGTTAAGTGATACCATCATGTCCTTCCCTCCCTCTTTAAATAATAGATAAAAAATCTTCCAGAATAACAAGAGATGACTTATCTCTAGTGATTTTAGGTTTATAAAGTACTTTAGCAGAAGCATTATCACATCCAGGTGAGGCATGAGCTAATTAATGCATTGAACAAACCTTTAATAATAATAATAATAGCTAACACTTATGAAGTGCTTTAAAGTGGGCAAAGCCCTTTAAAAATATCTTCTGATTTAACCCACAAAATGACTCTGGGAGGTAGGGGCTATCATTATCCCCATTCCAGAGAAGAGGAAATTGAAGCAAACAGTGGTTAAATGACTTGCCCAGCTAATAAGTGTCTGAGGCTAAATCATGTCTCCCTGATTCCAAGGCCAGTACTCTACCATTGTACCACCTAGCTGCCTAGATCACTATTAAGCACTTACTATATGCTAGGCACTAAGTGAAGTGTTGGAGATAAAAGGAAGAAGCAGAAATGATTCTGGCCCTCAAGGAGCTTACATTCTAAGGAGAAAGAGGATACCAAACTCATAAATAGGTATACACACAGAGAAGAGGGAGCAGGAAGGGCCTCCTGGAGAAGGTGGCATTGGACTTGGACCTTGAAGGAAGCCAGAGATCCCGATGGGTGGAAGTGAGGAGGGAGGGCATTCCAGGCCTGGGGCCAGAGCCAAGGCATGGAGTCAAGAGGTATGGGTGGTGTGGACACAATAGCACCCAGGCCAGCAGTAGGTGGTGGACAGGAAAGGCAGCATGATGCCAGGTATGAAGAACAGTCAATCTCAGGGCAGTTTATATTCAATCCTATAGGCAATAGGGAGGCCTAGGAGCTCACTGAGCAGGGTGAGGTCAGGGTGTAATATAGGCAGACCTGCACTTTAGGAAACTCATTGTGGCAGCTGGATGGAGGATGGATTGGTTTGGGGCGTGACTTAAAACAAGGAGATGAAGTGGGAGCCTTTTTCAGGGGTTCAGGTGGGAGATGATGTGAAGTAGGCCCCATAGGGATGATAACACTTTGGAAACTGTAAAGCACTATATAAATTACATATCTATTAATTTTAATAAAAATTTAATATATTTTAATAATTTAAAATGAGATCTATTTAAAATTTTGAAATTTATTAAAATAAATGGAATTTGTTCATTTTAGTTTATTAATTTTTAAATAAGTTTGATATTTTGATAATTTTTAAAATAAATTTTTATGAATGTAAGTTTGTAAGTGAAGGAAATAAACATGATTTGATGCCTCAGGAGTCATCCAATATAATCCCTGAAGGAAGGACACCCTCAAATGATATGCCTGACAAGTGAGCATGCCACCTCCAAGAAGGACAAATGAGGCTGCCCAGCCTGGTAGGACCTTGTTGTTCCCACCTCCATTCCTTTGCACAGCACAGGCTGCTGCCCCAGATCAATGGGCACCTTCTCCTCCTCCTGCCCATTAGAGCCCCCAACTTCATTCAAGACTCAGCTCAGAGGCTGTCTCCAATTGTAAGGGCTTTTTCCTTACTGAAATTCTTTGTATTTACTTAGGATCAGATTATTACAGATTTGGGAGTATAGGGGACCTTCTGGGCCACCTACCCCAATCCCCTCACTTCTTAGAGATGAAAGAAACAGGCCCAAAGAGGGTGTGAGTCACTGCAAGTCACACAACTAAGGAGAGGCATAATTAAAACTCAGATCCTCTGGCTTGGAATTCCTGGGATTTTTGGGTCATGGCTTCAGAGCTGGAAGGAACCTCATTGGTCATCAAGTCCAATCCCTTCATTTGATAGATAAGGAAACTGAGGCCCAGGAAGTTTAAGTAAGGTCCCTCAAGGATACCCAAGAGGAGAGTACCAGAGCTTGTGGGTGGTGGGTACTTCTAGGGGAATTCTGGGGTCTAGAAAAGAGCCTGTAAAACCATCAGGCAAAACTGGACCTGAGGATGAAACTTTCCTCACTTCAACCAACTTCCTGTTCTCTAAAAATGCAAACCAGCCCTCACTGTCTGGTTAGGTGGTCAGAGTCAGACATCTGCCAGGCCCTTTGCACAGTAGCTGTAGGTATTGCTTTCACATGGTTGCAGGGGCTCTTGTGGTGAATAAAATGCAAAGGCACTCAAGAGATTTGCTGAGCCCATCCCACCTTGGCATCCAGGAGGCATCATGGACAGAGTGCAGGGACCTGGGGGTGATTTCATCTGGGATAAGTCAAAACTGTGTGACTGTGGGCAGATCACTTAACCTCCCTGAGTTTTAGCTTCTTCATCTGTAAAAAAGACAGTGATACTACCTACCTCATTGGGTGATGTGAAACTCCAAAGGGATGTTATCTGTTTTGTAGTATTTAAAAAGCTATGTAAAGGTCTAGTATTTTAAATTTTGTTGTGATGTATTTTTCCAATCAATGAATATTACTAGTATATGCACCATTGTATAATTGTCGGTTTCAGGAATTAGATTCTACTAAATTTCTTCATGTTAAAAAGATTGGTGCCCCCTAGCCTAAGGCCCCTTTCCTACTGAGTGTGGCTCACCTATGGAGAAAGGCAGGAAGGACTCTCTCTTCTTAAACTGACCATTCTCAAGAAAATGTTCTGGGTTGAAGGTTTCTGGGGTAGCCCACTCATTGGGATCTCTGTGCAACGCAGTTAAGTTTGTCAGCATCAGGGCACCCTGGAAACAAGAGAAAATAACGGAGTCCAAGGAACTTTGAGGCAGAAAATACCTGGCCCACACTCTCCCTTTACAAAAGAGGGAATTGAGGGCCAGGAGGGGCAAAGAATGAGCCAAGGTCACACAGCTCTTTATTAGCCAAGCCCTTTGGCTCAAGACATCTTAGAGCAGGGGTTCCCAACCTGTTTAGGGTCATAGACTGCTTTGAAAGGCTGGCAGAGCCTTTGGACCCGTTCTCAGAGTCATGTTTTAAAATTAATCCAATAAAACACATAGGATTACAAAGGAAACAGAGTATTTGCAAATGCTACCATCATGATCTAAAGAAAGCTAAATAAAATATTGAGTTCATGGATGTGAAGTTAAGAACCCTGGCCCTAGAGAGTCATAAATTTGGGATTGGAAGGGATTGCAGATGTCATATGGTCCTTCTCTCTCATTTTACAGATGAGTAAACTAAGACATGGAAAGGTAGACTGGCTCAAGTTCCCCCAGGTAGCCTCAGGAAGGGGAGATGGACCCAAACTGCCCTATTCTAAACTGCCACTTTGGGGCAAGGTTGGTGCCCAACAGCCCTGGGTGATTTGTCTTCCACTTGGCCTCTGCTCCATCAGGGACCACATCCTACCCAATGCCTACTTCTTAATTAGGTGGTAAATGAGTAAGCTTCCCAGATAGCAATGTGCCTTATATTCCTTCAGAAGTCTTGTAAGGAATGATGATTAGAAATGGTAGATACCATGAAAAAATAATGGAACCAGAGATGAGAGCCCATTCAGACTCTTTGATACAGTTATGCGAAAATAAATGATTATAGATTTAGGGCTGGAAGCCTTCTCATTTTTACTTGTGAGGAAACTGAGGTGAAGTGAGTTGTCCAGGGTTACACAGGAAGCATCTGAGGCTGGATTTGAACCCAGGTCTTCCTGCCTCCAGTTCTAGCTCTCAATCCACTGGGTTTAGTTGGTTTGTAACCTCCAGCTTCCTCCTGTCTAACTATAAAGATACAGCTGGGTGTGTTTAGATAACCTAGTTCAGAAGGAGCTGTCCTCTTAGGAGGAGCTGAGATGGTTAGGCAAAGCTGGGAGCAGAGAAGAGGGCAGTGAAGTAGGTGTTCCCAGGCCTTCTTGTATTCTGTTTGTATGAGTGAGCAGGGGTGGCCTTATCTCTAGGCCTGGAGATCCTAGAACAAACATGACCTTCAGACTACATCTTGGGAGTAATCTCTGCTTTCTTGAATGGATGAAATCATTGTGTTTCACCATGGAGGGACCTACAGACCATCCCCATCATTTACCTCCACAAAGGGGTTAAGTGACTTTCCCAGGGTCACAGGCTTCAGTATTTGAACACTGGACTTCCAAACTCCAAGTTCAATACTCTCCCCACTATTCCAATTTGTCTCTCTGCCTCCATACTTAAATGACATCTTCTTCCTTAGCACTTAAGCCCAACTCAATCCACTTCACTAAAGTGTTCCCTTTCTTCTTCTCTCTTTGGACTCTCTAAGTCCTTTCCATCCATCATTCACAGCCCAGCTTGCTTACCTCCTCTTCTGTGAAGCTATCCTTGATCACTTCATCCTATCATGAGCTCTCCCTTTTCCTGACTCTTCCATCACCTATACCACCTATATCCCTCACTAACAAGCTGTGTGACCCTGGGCTAGTCACTGCCCCTCTGCCTGTCTCAGTTTTCTCATCTGTAAAATGGGAGTGATAACAGCATCTCCCTTCCAAGGTTGTTGTGAGGATTAAGTGAGATATTTCTAAAGTTCTTTGTAAACCTGAAAGTGAAAAAGAAATTGTACCTATTTCTCTGCTCATTTTGTGCTCTGTATTCCTCACAGGGTCTTACACACAGTTATCAACTCAGTAGAAAAAAAAAGAAATGAAATTTAGGCCAGAAAACCTAAGTTTAAAGTTCAGCAGCAATGAGTACAATGAATGGCCCATAGTAGGTGCTTAAGAAAGGTTTGTTGATATGAAGGGAAATTCTTTGGAGTGATGGAACTCTATGAAATTGGGAGTTGTTAAAATGATTGTTAATCATGATTTCCGTTTAGGCTCCAGGGCCTAAAGTGACTTCTTTGTAAGGTGGAGCCTGGATTAGAGCCTGAGCCCCAGGAAAGGGTGTTGATTGAGCTGTCCTGGCCAGGTCCCAGGAGTGCAGTCCAGGGGATGGGGGATGCAAATAACTCCTTCAGAATTCTGTGCTTGGTGTCTGAGTCTCTTTACCCACTGTGGCTGAGAAACCATTGCTGTCTGAGCAAATGTGATTTCTTTAGGACTGAAGAAATTGGGGATGGTCCACACTACACCCATTATGCTCATATGACTGTAGAGTCCGGAAAAGTTGGAAGGACATTTAATGATCATCTAGGCAAACCCTCTTATATTTCAAATGAATAAGCTGAGGCCCAGAGATCTGTCATTCATAGGGATGTCACACAAAGGGAAACTAAGTGGACATAAGTAACTTAAACAAACGATTAAAACTAGATTTGAAGCCCAGTCCGTCTGCCTCCAAATACAGTGCTTTTTTTCCTCATCCAACTGTAAGAATAAATTATTTTAAGATTCTAGTGCAATGCTACTTCATTTTCTTTTGTTTGTATTTTTTTTTTTTGTGAGGCAACTGGGATTAAGTGACATGCGCAGGGTCACACAGCTAGGAAGTGTTATGTGTTTGAGGCTGCATTTGAATTCAGATCCTCCTGACTCCAGGACTTGTGCGCTATCTACTGCACCACCTAGCTGTCTCCAAACTACATATATTTTAAAGCCCAAGGTCATGGACCCTTGACCAAGAACGTTTGTTCTACAATCTATGCTTTTTGTTTCACCTTCTTCTACCCTGTCCCCCAGGGCATATGGAAGCTGGGGAGCCCCTTCACGTTCATGGGAGAAAAACCATTTACCTTTGGCACATAATATCCTGCCACTGTGGTATCAACTGTGGCCACCCTGGGCACATTGAAAGGAACAATATTACCCATTCTCTGAACTTCATGAATGGCTGCATTAGTGTAGGGCATATTCTCCTTATCAGCCATGGTGGGCTGCCTCGCCTGGCCAACCACCTGGTCAATCTCAGCTTGTATTTTGCCTGGAAAGAAAAGATAGAGTGTTTTGGGTTTTTTTTGGTAGTTTTTTTTTTGGAGGGGGGGTTAGGCCACAGGGTTATGTGACTTGCCTAGGGTCATACAACTATTAAGCGATATGTGCCTCAGGCAAGATTTGAACTCAAGTCCTCCTAAATCCAGGGCCAGTGCTCCATCCACTGCACCAACCAGCTGCCCCATAATAGAGTTTTTTGAGACCCAAATAAGAGCTCACATATATAGAGTGCTTTAAAGTTTGTGAAACATTTTACAAATATTATCTCATTTGATCCTCATAACAGTGCCAGGAGGACAGTGAGATTATTATCCTAATTTTATAGAGTAAAATGAGGCAGACGCAATTTAAGTGACTTACTCAGAGACACACATCTAGGTAGATTTGAACTCAGGGCTTTCTTTCCCCTCCCATCCAGTTTTTTCTGACCTTGTGGGAAAACTACAGCCACACTTGTGGTTGGATGAAATTTGGGCTTGACCTCCACCAAAGGTGCTAATCCCCATGGCTTAGAAATGTGGAGACTTGACTGATTAATGGCCAATAATGAACTGATTGAGGAGTCAAGAGATTGGCAGTCAAGGACAGCAGAGGGAGAGGTGGAATATCTATAGATTGAGATCAGATAAGGGAATTTCAAAATTCATGAATTCAGTAAGTGGTATACTTGTGGTTAATGGCCAGATCACCCATTTAGAATAGGTTATAACTGTAATATGTCTGAATATATAAAATGTAAGTAATACATGATATAATAATTATAACATATAATGTATAATAATATGTAATATCAATATGTTAGAGTAGCTTATAACTAAGTTAATGCTTATTGACAATGTGATTCTTCGCATCAGTGTGATTCTTATTCCATTTCCCATCATTCTGTCATGTTTGTTGTAGAAGCAGGAGCTGACTGCAGAGGGCTGAGGGTCATTTTGTATCATTCTTTGTATCAAGAGATGCTATGGCCTTGGAATTCAGCTCCCAGTGTTCAGCCTCCTGGGATGACCTGCTTGGTACTTAGCTAATCTGGGCTTCAGGATATATGTCCCAAATGTTGGGACTATGCTCTATGCCTTTCAGTTCCCTTCAGCAAATACTTATTAAGTGCATACTATGTGTTAGGCACTGTGCTAAGCCCTAGTGATAAAAGGGAGTGCCCTCAAGGAACTTTTGTTTCCACCATAGTGGACTCTGCTAAAGCTGTCCATTCCACTGACATAGACTTTGAGATCCAGGGTCACTTTGACAACACAGGAAGGCATCAGAGGAGGACTTTGTAGAGGCTTTTCTTACCTCAAGTCCAAATTTGGCATCCTGCAACTTCTACCCATTGCAAAGACTTCTACCCACAAGGGCCAAATGGAATAAGCTGAATCCCTCTTTTATGTAAAAGCCCTTCAAATACGTGAAGGCCGCCATCATATCTCACTTAAGTCTATGCTATTTTTGAATGAAAGTGAAGAACCAGAGAACTATTTTCTGCTGATTTTCTCCTACTTATTCTCTCTGTATCTCTTTTGTCCATAGCTGTTCACATGTCATCATAGTCTAATGGTGGACGATGAGAACAGGCCCTATTTCGTTGTTGTTGTTGTTGTGTTGCCTTTTTTTGTATTCCTAATACTTAGGGGGTAGGGTGGAGGTGAGGGGCATCTCTAGTCGTCCTGATTTGTATCTTGCCACTGGACCCAGATGGTTGGGGAGGAAAAAGTTAGACTGGCTACTTTTCACAGCCCGGCCTCACTAAAATCCAATTCACTTGCGAGTCATGGCATCATCTTCTTGATGCCATGTTCTTCTTCAAGAAGGAAGGCCTAACAACAACAATAATACTTGGTACTGTGTGTAGCACATGGTAGGTGCTTAATAAACATTCATTAACAGACTGAAATGCGTTCCTCAAAGTCTAATGACTACTTAGATGGGAAGCCTGGACTAGAGAACAAACTTCTGACTCTTAATTAAATTTTCTGTCACCCCCAGATCCTTGCAAAGAGGGAAGCATTGCTTCATTCTTTGTACTTTGTACTTGTATTTCCAGTACCTGACACACAGTAGGCACATAAGTGCTTGATTTTATTTCCATGATGCTAATTAGGTGCTAAGAATGCTGCTTTGGAGTATTGCCTCAAATAGGTAAAAGGGATATTCCATTCTGGGTAGTACTTTAAGTGGAACCTCAATATGTCTAGTCCAGGTGTTTCCAAATGCAGATCTGTGGTTTTCTCCAGGCAGTTATTGCTAGGGATCTGCAAATCCATATTTGGTCCATGAATCCTCATTCTGATCTTTAACATAAGGAACATATGAGACGTATCACAGTATACTAGACACAGAAAGAGAACTTTTGATCCTACTTTTCAGAACATGAATCTCTTGAGGGAGAAGCAAATGGGAGTCCCTGGAGATGAACCTTGGGCTTGGAATCAGGATAATCAGCATTTAATCTCACCTCAGAATCTTTCTACCTGTGAGGCCCCGAGGAAATCATGTAATTTCTCTTAGCCTCAGGTTCCACATCTGTAAAATGAAGGGGTTTGGACTTTATCTCCTCTAAGATACCTTTCAATTCTAAATCTAAAGACCTTAAGACCTTCTGTAGACTGCATTAATAATGTACCTTTCACTTAAGTATTTCTATTTTCAAATCTGGAGATTTTTCATATGTAATAAGATACAAATACATTTTGAAATATTACTTTTTGTCATCACATATCTTTTCTAAAAAAAAGTTATAGTACACTAAAATAATAATTAATAATATTAAAACAATATCTGGTATTTATATGACACTTTAAGGCTTCCAAAGCACTTTATGTTTGTCAACTTGTTTGATCCTCATCAAGACCCTATGAGGTAAGGGATATTATTCTCCCCATTTTACCGATGAAGACTCAGAGGCTGATAGAAGTTATGTGGTTAGCTTAGAATCACATGGTTAGTAAGTACCTGAGGCAGGATTTGAACTTGCATCTTCCTGAATCCAAATTCTATATTCTACTGCCCTAGCCCACAACTACCATCCTCATATAGGGAGCTGAAAGAAATGATGTTAGAAAGGGTTCCACATGACTATGAAAACAATTATTGTACTATTCCAAAGAGAATTTTAAAAAAAGTGATGTATGTAAAGTGCTTGGTAAAGTATCAAACTCTCCATAAATGGGATGGGGTGCATAGTCTGGGACCATTACTGTACCTTGGATCTCTGGATAAAGGGCCATATATAGCAGTGCCCATCTTAGAGTGGTCGAAGTTGTCTCTGTTCCAGCAAAGAAGAGGTCCAGGGTACAGAAGACTAAATTTTCTTCATTAAAACTAGAATGGATGTTATCCTTAAATGAAAAAGTCAAGGATTAGTTGGTTAATCTAAAAAAAAAATTATGCTGTCTCCAAGCATGAGGAGCTGCACCCTCAATGAAGCCTTGGGAAGGTCAAGGTAGCAGATCCTGGGCTTCCCTTTAACACCCAAGAATACAGTAACTGCTCCTAAGATTGAGAGCTCCTATTTCTATTTTTTTCCCTGTGAAATATTATTTTTTCCAATTATATGTAAAGACCATTTTAATATTCTCTTTTTAATATAAAATTTTGAGCTCCAAATTTTCTCCCTTTTTGCTTTCCTTCTCCCTCACTAAGATGGTAAGCAATTTGATATAGGTTATATATGTACATTCATGTACAACACATTTCTGTATTAATCATATTGTGAAAGAAGAAACAAGAAAAGGAAGAAAACCATGACATAGAGATAAAGAAATTGAAAATAGTATGCTTTCATATGCATTCATATTTCATCAGTTCTTTCTCTGGATGTGAAACATTTTCCATCATGAGTCTTTTGGACTTGTCTTGTATCATTGAATTGCTGTGAAAAGCTAAGTCAATCAGCATTGCTGATACTATGTATGATGTTCTCCTGGTTTTGCTCACTTCACTTTGCATCAATGCATGTAAGTCTTTCCAGGCTTTTCTGAAATCCACCTGCTTGTCATTTCTTATAGCACAATAGATATCCATTACCTTCATATACCATAATTTGTTTAGCCATTTCCCAGCTGAGGAGCATCCCTTCAATTTCCAATTCTTTGCTACCATAAAAAGAGCTGCTACAAATATTTTTGTACATGTCCATCCTTTCCCCTTCCACTTTTTTTATGATCTCTTTGTGATATAGACCTACTAGTGGTATTGCTGGATCAAAGGGTATGCACAAATTGATAGCCTTTGGGCATAGTTCCAAATTGCTCTTGAGAATGGCTAGATCAGTTCACAACTCCACCAACAATCCATCAGTGTCTCAGTTTCCCCCCAACCTCTAAGGCATTTATTGTTTGCTTTTTCTTTCATATTAGCTAATATGATAGGTGTGATGTAATATCTTAGAGTTGTTTTAATTTGCATTTCTCTAACCAATACTGATTTAGTGTACTTTTTCATATGACTATAGATAGCTTTGATTTCTTCATCTGAAGCCTGCTTATTCATATCTTTGACCATTCATCAATTAGAAAATGACTTGTATTCTTATCAATTTTTCTCAGTTCTCTAAATGTTTGAGCAATGAGGCCTGTATCAGAGACACTGACTGTAATGATTGTTTCCCAGCTTTCTGTTTTCCTTCTAATCTTGGTTGCATCAGTCTTCTTTCTGCAAAACCTTTTAAATTTAATATAATCAAAGTAATCAATTTTATATGTCATAATGCTCTCTATCTCTTGTTTTGTCATAAAGTCTTCCCTTCTCTATAGATCTGACAGGTAAGCTATTCCTTGGTCTTCTCATTTGCTTATGGTATCATCTTTTTGTCTAAACCATGTACTCATTTTGACCATATCTGGGTATACAGTGTAAGATGTTGGCTATACCTAGTTTTTGTTTTCAAGTTTTTCCAGAAATTTTTGTCAAATAGTGAGTTCTTATCCCAGAAGCTAATTTGATGATTGGTGCTTTATAATATAGTTTGAAATATGGTATGTCTAGGCCACCTTCCTTTGCGTTTTTTTTTTCATTAATTCCCTTGATATTCTTTGACCTTTTATTTTTCCAGATGAATTTAGTTGTCATTTTTTCTAGTTCTATAATTTTTTTCAGCAGTTTGGTATGGTACTGAATAAGTTAATTACTTTAGGCAGAATTGTCATTTTTTACTATACTGACTTGGCTTATACATGGGCAGTTAATAACTTCCCAAATGTTTAGATCTGATTTTATTTGTATGAAAAGTCTTTTATAATATGTGTTCATAGAATTCCTTGGTTTGTTTTTTCAAGTAGACTTCCAAGTAATTTATTATTGTCTACAGTTATTTTAAATGAGATTTCTCTTTCTACCTATTACTGTTGTTTGTTGTTGGTAATATGTAGAAATGTTGATGGTCTATGTGGGTTTATTGTATATCCTGCAAATTTGACATTTTGTTAATTATTCCAAGAGGTTTTTTCAGGTGATTCTCTAGAGTTCTTTCCGTATATCTGCATCATATCTGCAGAGTGAGTTTTGTTTCTTCATTGCCTATTTTAATTGGTTAATCTTTTTTTTTCCCCTCTTATTGCTAAAGCTAACATTTCTAATACAATATTTAATAAGAGTGGTAATAATGGGCATCTTGTTTCACCCCTGATCATATTGGGAAAGGTTTTAGATCATTCTCACTATAGATAATGCTTGTTGATGATTTTGGATAAATACTACTTATCATTTTAAAGAAAGCTCCATTTATTTGTATGCTTTTTATGTTTTTACAGGTGTGAGTATTGGATTATTTCAAAAGCTTTTTCTACTTCTACTGAAATAATTTTATGATTTCTGTTCTTTTTTAATTGACATGGTCAATTATGCTGATAGTTATCCTGACATTGAATCAGTCTACCTGGTAATAGTGTATGATCTCTGTGCTAAATTGGTATAATCTCCTGGCTAGGATTTTACCTAAAATTTTTGCATTAATATTCATTGGCCTATAGTTTTCTTTCTCTGTTTTGGCTCTTCCTGGTATCAGCACCATATTTGTGTCATGAAAGGAAGTTGATAGGACTTCACGTATTTTCCTGAATAGTTTATATGGTATTGCAATTAATTGTCCTTCACTTTTTCTTTGGTACAATTTACTTGGAAATTCATCTGGACCTCATTTCTTTTTGTTTTTAGGGAATTCATTGATTGTTCAATTTCTTTTTCAAAGTGAGGTTATTTAAGAATTATATTTCATCTTCTTTTAATCTAGAAAATTTTATTTTTGTAAATATTTGTGTATTTCATTGAGATTGTCAGATTTATTGACATACAATTAGGTGAAATAGCTCACAATTATTGCTTTAATTTGCTTATCATTGGTGATAAATTTACACTTTTCATTTTTGATACTGGTAATTTGGTTTTCTTCTTTCTTTCTTTTTTTTAAATCAAATCAACCAATGGTTCATTTATCTTCTTTTTCATAATTCCAGCTCTTAGTTTTATTTATTAGTTTTGTTACTTTCAATTTTATTAATCTCTTCTTTGATTTTCTGGATTTTCAGTTTGGTGTTATGTGGGGATTTCAAATTTACTCTTTGTCTAGCTTTTTTAGTTGTATGCCTAGTTCATAGATCTTTAAGCAATTAGAGATATAAATTCTCTCCTAAGTACTTCCTTGGTTGTATTCCATAAATTTTGGTGTGTTGTCTCATTGTCATCATTTCTTTTTTGAAATTGATGATTGTTTCTATGATTTGTTCTTCGACCCACCTATTCTTTAAAATTAGATTATTTAGTTTCCAATTAATTTTTAATCTATCTTTCCATGACCCTTTAAAATATGTTATTTTTTATGGCATCACATTCTGAAAAGGATGCATTTAATATTTCTACTTTTCTGCATTTGATTATGAGACTTTTTGCCCAGACATATGGTCAATTTTTGTGTAGATGCTGTGTACAGCTGAGAAAAAAAAACATGCATTATTTTCTATCCCCATTCAGTTTTCTTCAGAAATCTATTAAGTTTAACTTTTCTAAAGTTCTATTCACCTAATTAACTTCTTTCTTGGTTAGATATTTCTAGTACTGACAGGGAAAAGTTGAGGTCCTCCATTACTATAGTTTTATCATCTGTTTAATTTTACAACTTAATTTCTCATTTAAAATATTAGATGTGATACCATTTGGTACACACTTTTTAGCACTGATATTACTTCATTTTCTATGGTACCTTTTTTTTTTAGCAAGATGTTGTTTGCTTCCTTGTCTCTTTAATTTGATCTATTTTTTGCTTTTGCTTTGTCTCAGATCATGATTGCTACTCCTATTTTTTTTAAAATTCTGCTGAAGAATATATTCTTCAGCCTTTTATATTTACTGTGTGTGTGTGTGTGTGTGTGTGTGTGTGTGTGTGTGTGTGTGTATGCTTCAGATGTATTTCTTATAAATAACATTGTAGGATTTTGGTTTTTAATCCATTTTGTTCTTCTACTTCTGTTGTATGGGAAAGTTCATCCTATTTCCTTTCACAGTTATGATTACTAACTGTATATTTTCTTCCATCCTATTTTCCTCAAGCTTATACTTTTCTTTCCCTCTCCTTTCACCCTTTCCTTCATCAATATGTTTTTCTTCTGCCCACCATTTTCCTCAATTGGACCCCCTTCTATCAGTACTGCCTTTTATTTTTCCACTCCCCTCCTATACGGTAAGATAGATTTTTATTCCCATCCGAGTGTATATATCATCCCCTCTTTGAGCAAAATCAGATAAGAGTAAGGTTCAAACAATGTCCCCCCCGTTCCTATATTCCCTCTACTGTAATCAATCTTTTGCACCTTTTCATGTGATGTTATTTGCCCCATTCTGCCTCTCTTCCTTCTTCTCCTAGTGCAATCCTCTTTTTTACCCCTTAAGTTTTTTTTTTAATACCACCTTATCAAAGTCAACTTACCCCCACACACTCTGTCTATATATCCTCCTTCTGACTGCTTTATAGTGATACAGTTCTTAAGAGTTACAAGTATCATCTTCCCTTGTAGGGATGTAAACCATTTAACTTTATTGAATAACTTTTCTTTTCTTTCTTATCTTTTCATGCTTTTCTTGAATCCTGTATTTGAAAATCAAACTCTCTGTTTTGCTCTGGTCTTTTCATCAGGAATGTTTGAAAGTCCCCTCTTTCACTGAATGTCCTTTTTTTTTCTTTTGAAAGATTAGGCTCAGTTTTGCTGGGAAGTTGATTCTTTGTTGTAATACAAGTTCCTTTACATTCCAGAATATCATATCCCAAGCCCTCTGATCTTTTACTGTAGAAGCTGCTAAATGCTGTGTAATGCTGACTGTGACTCTTTGATAATTGAATTGTTTATTCACATCAGTGTTTTGACATTGTTGTCCTCTTCTGAGTTTGATTTTTGATCTTCCCTGTCATCATTGTAGCTTTCTATGGTCAGATTATTTGTTTTGCTTCTTTCCAGCCTATTTTGTACTATTTAAAGTTGAGCTCTACTCCTGGATCACAGGAGGTACTGTCCCAACCTTCTCATGCTGGAGGATGGGGGCCTGGTTGTTGGCTGGCTGTGGGGGCTTGTGTGTTGAACAGGGGTTCCAGGGCTGTCATCTTTCCTGCTGTGCTGGAATCACCCACCCTATTAATATCTGTTGCACCTGACTTCAGCTCACTTGTGGCATCCTGACTACAGGGCTCACAGCTTGTCTGCTGTGCTACTAAACTGCTGAGCTGGGTTGCTGAACTGTGCTGGGTCTAGGCTTGCCCTTACACTACCTGCACTGTACTGTTCTCCCATTTTACCCAAGTGAGGCAGGGCTGTCCTGTAGTCTTTCTAAGTTATTTTGGCCTGGAAAGTTGTTTAAATCTTTCCTTTTGTGGATTCTGTCAATCAAGAATTAATTTTGTTGCTTGATATAAATGTACTTCCAGGGAAACTTGGGAAAGCTTAGGTAACTTCCTTCTTTTTCTCCACCATCTTGATTCCAGTTGTGAGAGCTCCTATTTCTGATGGGTCGGGAGGCTTACTGTGAGTACTTTTCCCACCAAACCCATGCAGGTAGATGGGATCTTTGTTTTACATGTGAGAAAACTGAAGCTCAGAAACGATGGGCTAATTGCCTAGAGTCACAGGGCTAATAAATGACAGAACTGGCCATGAATCCTGTCCCCTGACCAAAATCTATTAATCTTTGCTACATCATGCCACTGCTCAGCCCTGTGTGGAATTACCTCCCACCCACTTTCCAACACACCCTCCAGGGCCACACATAAAAAAGAATGGGCATGGAGGTCAGCTTTTTAGAAAATGAGTGTGAAGTTAAGGAATTTTTTTTTCATCATCTAACCACGATTTGTGCTGGGTAGAGGTGCCTAGTGTGCTAGAATTATAGAAGTTTGTATTGAATTTGCATCTATATTTGTTTGTATTGAATTCTTTCTCATTTTCCTCCTCTTTCTCTGTTTTCTTCTCCTTTACTCTCTTCTCCTCCTTCGCTTTCTTTTTTTCATTCTCTTTCTCATCCTTTCTCCTTCCCCTCCTCTTCCACCTCTTTTCCTTTCTCTTTCTCTTCCTTCTCCTTATTATCATTCTTATTACTTTTATTTTCCCTCTACTAAAGAACTATCTATATGCCTGTTAGTAGCTGCTGATATTTCTTCTTCTGGCAAGAATAAAGCTGGCTGTAAAATGGAGAATAACAATAGCTGGTATTTTAATATGGCGCCTGCCATGTGCCAAACACTGTGAGAAGGGTTTTACAAATAGGTTTCATTTATGCCCAGGTAAACTGGGATGATCATTTCGTGATGTGGAAGTCAAATTGAGGGCCAGCGCTCTTGAACTGTACAGGACATAATCACGAAATCATGAAGTTGGAAAGGAACTTCAATAGTGTCAAGCTCAAAATGAAATGGGGCCACTGAACCATGTGTCAGGATCTCTGAGGACTACATATTGACTTACATTATCTATGTTCTAATGCATATTTATTCATTTTATTAATGTGTCCAAATTACATTTTGATGTGATTCTACAGTAATCAGGAGTCACATCCCCAATGCTGTCCACATGTTTGACTGCTACACAAATTCCCAACGGTGGTTATATTTTGGTTGTGTATATAAGATTGATAATTTAATTTGTTTGTATAGTATTGTAAAGTTTACAAAGGATATACACACAATAGATCTGGATAGGATAAGGTGTAGATGGAATGTCTTAATGTCACAGATGATAAAAATGAGGTACAGAGAAATGAATTCACAGGGATGAAATATCAGGGTCAAGACTTAATCTCAATCAAAGTAGATTCTAATGAAAAACACATTGAAATTGGAGACAGAAAGAGCTGGGTTCAAATCCAGCCTCAGACTCCTAATAGCTGTGTGACTGGGGAAAATCAGTTAGCCTGTCTAAGCCTCAGTTTCCCTCTTATAAAATCAGAGAGTGGAACTCAATGAGCCCTATGGCACTTTCCAGTTATAAATAAAAATGATTAGCTTTCCACTAGCAAGCTCCATTACATGTAGTTTTTACCACCCAGGGTTGTCATTGAGGAAAGATATTTGCATTGTGAAGCAGATATAAAGTTTGGAATATTTTAACACACTTATTCCGCCAACTCTGCACTTTTTCTTTTCTTTTTTGTTTTTTTTTGGTTTTAAACATACAATGAAAATTTTCTGTATTTTTTTAATTACCTTGGACAACTCCTTCAGGTAAGCATCAATGAAGTCCAGGGTCTCCTCTGGGTTCAGGTCTTCCTTGTGTTGTTTGATCACATATTTTACAAAAGACTCTAGCTTTTTCCATTCTCTAAAGAACTTCTGGTGAACTCCTGGCAGGAATTTCATTATCCAAGGAAACATATTGTAGAGCTAAATATTATGAAAGGGGGTAGAGGGAGGAGAGATGAGTGCCAGCTCCTGTTAGGCTACCCTGTGTCTCTCTCTTCCTCACTCTGAGTCAGGCCAGGGTTCGTGACCATTTCTTTGTGCGTCATGGAATTTACCATAATTCCATATCTAACCACTACTGAAGTCTATCCGACCTGTAACCATTGTTTATCTTCCTATACTGTTGCTCTCCTAACACCCAGGCTGGCATCCAACCATCTTTGTCTCATACTCCAGCCCCTTGGCCATGTGCTTATGCACCTAATAACTCTTTCAAGATGTCACCGATCTAGGCAACCTCACAACCTTCAAAGAAGAAAGGGAGTAATTCTTCCTGGGGTAATTGATCGACTTGGGTCTGTATTTCCCTGTTAGTCACACAGAATTCTTTTCTCTTGAATTTCCATTTTGTTCCCTTGAGGAAATGAGACCCGATATGATTCATGCTCTCTCTTCATTTTCTTCCTGAGGAGTTAAGTGAAATCATGAGCCAGTGGTTCATGATGCCAGATGGAGTGCTACAGCAAGTCTCAGGAAGACCTGAGTTAGAATTCTGCCTCAGACATTTATTAGCTGTAGGAGAAGTCATTAATTTCTCTCAGCCTCACTTTTCTTATTTGTAAAATGGGGATAATAATATCAACTCTCTTAAAGGGTCATTGTGAGTATCTAAGTAAATCAGTCAATCAGCAAGCATTTAATATATACTTAGTTTGTGCCAGGCACTGTGGTAAGTATTGGGCATACAGAGAAAAGGGTGAAATGCCAATCTCTGTCTCTGAGTAGCTCACATTACAATGGGAGAGACACCAGTACATGCAATATATGTGCAGAGTAGTGGAAAGGTGCTGTCAGAGGGGAGGGCACTAGCAGCTGGAGGGAGTGGGAAAGACATCCTGCAGTAGAAGGTGCCATTTGATCTGGTACTTGAAGGAATCCAAGAGGTGGAGGTGAGGAGGGAGAGTATTCCAGGAATGAGGGACAGCCAGTGCAAAGGCACTGAGGCAGGAGATAATATATGTTTATAAATCATAAATTTAAGCCCTTAAAGTATCTGTGTCACTGTGATTGTGTCTATTTTATCTTTATCTTGCATTCTGTTTCTCTAGCTGTCTGTTTCTTTTCTCTATCTCTGAATATCCCTCCCTTCCCCATTTCCTGCTTGCTCTCTCTCTCTCTCTCTCTCTCTCTCTCTCTCTCTCTCTCTCTCTCTCTCTCTCTCTCTCTCTCTGCCTGTCTCCTAGCTCCCCTGCAGATGTGAGGATTAATTTCCTGGTTTATCTCAAACTCAGTCCTCCTGGCTTCCAATGCAGCCAATACCAAAACTTTATCCATTGTATTTATTTATTTACATATACCCTCACTTGAGGGCATGTTGTCTCCTCCAAAAGAATACAAACCACCTAATGTCAGGGACTCTCATTTTTCTCATTGTATATTCATCCCCAAGCACAGTACTTGGCACACAGTAGGTGCTTAATAAATGCTTGTTAATTGATAACCTTGGTAAAGATCTTCGAAAAACTTAAAAACTGTATATACATGTATTTCCTGTTATTTGAAGATCACGGTGTTCTGGCAAAGCTTTGGTCTTCCAGGCATGTTCTTTCATGTCATTGTCTATAAAAATCTTTTTTTGTTCCTTTCCTCTCTTTAGTGACTTTTACTGCCTAGAGGAACTCATGCACAAGCTGAATCAGCTCCTGCCCATGCTTACAGCCATGCTTCTTTTCATGTTTCTTTTCCTGTGGAGGAAGTACAGGCCAAACTGAGGCTGAGCCCACCCTGTCCAGCAAGGGATGGTCTGTTACCTGACACTCCCATCTGGCTTCAAGCACTGTGACTTCATCCAAACTTTTTAGCAACTCCCGAAACCAAGAATCATGGTACTCAAAACGATGCCCAAAAGTTATGGAGCAAATGATATTGGAAACAGCATTGTTGATCTGAAAGTGGGGGTCAAAGGGCTGTGCTGTTGAGTAGAAGAGAAAGGGGACAGATCACTTTTCATTTAACTAGTGTTCTTTAAAGGAACCCAGCAGAGCTTTCTACCTTTTTATGTTAAATCGTTTTTTCCTCACCTCCCCCCTCTTCCCCTTCCTGCTTTGTCATTATTGTCCATAACCAGTGACTGCTTAAATAGATGTGAGGAAGAAAGAAAAGAATTGCCCACTTTTTTTTTTTAACATTTAACCAAGACTTGGGATTTAATTGGCAGATTTTATTGCAACATTGGTTACCTGTGGCTTTGGGCAAATTACTTTATCTTTCTTTGCCTCCATTATATTTATCAATAAAATGAAGGGGTTGGATTAGATGACCTCTGAAGGCCTTTCAAGCCTCTATCTATGATTTTCTATCTTATGTATCATATGCATAGGTTGATAAAGGTGTGCCCATCTGTGTAATGCTCATGGGCATATGTGTGCATAGGTATCCAAAGATTTATGTTTGCATATACTAATACCCATAACTATATATATCTGTGGGCTCCTTGAATGCAAATGAGTAGTAGAGCTGGAATTACAAATGAATGTCCTGAAATGAAAGGAAAAGATATGAAAAAGTGAATAATGAAGGTAGGAAGTATAAGGTACTGTGTAAAGTACTGGACCTGGCGCCAGGAAGATACTGACTACCTCAGATATTTACTAGCTTGGTGACCTTAGTTCTAGTGTCTTCGTACTGTTGACTATTTCCAGTTTCTCTTGTTTTTTAGAGTGTTTGTACATAGTTGTTTGCATTTTGTCTACCTGTTTAGACTAAGAACTCTTTAAGGACAGAGACTCTCTTTTTTCCTTTCTTTATATACCTAGGATTTAGCACAGTGCTTGGAATATGGTAGGTATTTGCTAAATATTCATTGACTGCGAGAATGACTTTGGACAAGTCATTGGACTGCCCCACTCCTCAGTTTTCTCATCTGCAGAATGGGAGGGAGATTTGGATTGATGGGCTCCAAGGTTCATTCTTATCCTAATCCTATGATAATAAGAGGAAGCAGCAGAATAAGAAGAGAAAGAAAGTGGAGAAGGATGGGAGAAGGAAAAAGAAGCAGCATAGAAGTAGGAAGAAGAGTAGAAGAATGAATGTCTACAATAACCAAATTGTGAATAGAAAGATAATTTGGATAAGATTAAGACCTTGGATCAATGCAATACCAATCACAATTCCAGAGTATCAGCAATTGCACCTGCTACCCACCTCCTGACAGAGAGATTATGGACTTTGGTTACACAATGACACATATGTTTCTGGGCATGGGCAATGTTAGCATTAATTTTTTTTTGCTTGACTATGTGTATTTGTTACTAGGGTTTTGTTTTTCCAAGTAAGAGGAAGAAAAAGAAGGAAAGAAAATAAATGATTAATTAAAAAAATCCAAATTCTAAAAAATGAAGATGACAATATGTATACATATGTGTGTATATGTGAGTGTGTGTGTGTGTGTGTGTGTGTGTGTGTGTGTTCTAATGAGTAGAAATAGGAGAGCAATGTGGAAGAGACAAGAAGAAAGATAAGAATGAGAGGGAAGATGCTGAAAAGAAATAGATGATTCAATGAGTAGAAAATAAGAAGGATGATTAGGAAGAAGAAAGAATTAGAGAAGAGCAGCATGAGAAAACAGAGGCAGGGGTGTGTGTACATGCATGTGTGTAGGGAGTTCCTAGACTAGCCAGCCAAGGCAGGACTCTGTGTGTGGGATTTGAAGAATTATGGCATGTAGGTCCTATGTGTTGATGGCAGAAAATAATTATAATGGCATTCAAGAGAAGGGACCATCAAGGGATTCCCTTCTTTGCTTATTGCCTCATTTATTCCTAGAGGACAATGTTAGGTCTTTGAAGACCTTCTGAGGGACTGGAGGGTAGGGCATTTTGTCTGTTTCTAATCTAGGGATGACCTCCTTCTCCTGCTCCTTCCATCCACAGTTACAGATTTTTAATGATCATTTGAATTAAAAAGGACAACCAGAAGCAATTGAAAATACCTCTGCCTGACCATTGCTCACCTTTTTCTTCCCTGATAGCTTCAATGAGATACCTGGCCTCCTCTTGAATGCGATCTTCCAAGGTCTTCTTTCCCAAACCAAAGTTCCTCAGAGTCATTAAGGCAAATCGTCTTTGCTGTCTCCATTCTTGGCCAATAGACATTATTAAGCCTGGGTGATAATAACAATTATATCAATATTTCAAAAGATCTATACTTTCGCTGATGTGGGTATTCTCTCTACCAGCAATTGAATTCAATTGAACAAGCATTTAAAAAACAAAAAAACAAAACCAAAAACAAACAAACCAAAAAAAAAAACCCTATTATGTGCCAAACACTGTGATGGGTATGCAGATAGTAAGGGTTAGACATTTCCTGCTCCAAGGCATTTAGACACAGATTGGGGAAATAACACTTAAAGTTTGATTGTAGGGTATATGGAAATACCTGGAAGTCCTAAAGACAAAGCAGAGAGAGATGTCAAAGCTCAGAGGTCTGCAGGGTCTATAAGTAGGTCTTGTTCCTTAGGGTACATAAGTATGAGCTTCTGATTTCCTCAGTCAGAGATGCCTGCTGGATGAGTTTCTGCTTTGGAGAAGACAGCTATGGATGAGGGAAGAGCCCAAGTCCTAATCCTGATGGCCAGATTCACTTTGAGCAGCCTAAGTCATCTGATGAGTCCCTTATTAATTTCTTCCATGTCACAGTCCAGAAAGGGCAGTGATGCCTTGACCCATGGGTACTGGATATCCCACAAGCAGATTTATTGTCCCCCCTCCTCCTACACTCGATGTCATCTGGAACTGATAAAGCCCCTCCACCTTGTTGACAGTGCAGTATTAAACAGTCAACTCCATTTCTCTGTACCCAAGAATAGGTGTGGGTAGAAGAATGAGCTTGGGATATTCCTTTTCCAATAAGTATGTTGCTATGAAGAACTTGGGAACTGAGCTCTAGAGAGAGAAAAGAAATTACCCATCATCACATAGGTGGAGCATGACAGAGCTGATATCAAAAATGAGACCCTGAGCCTCACCAGTCTGTGACCTTTCCATTACTTCTTGCTGTCTCATAAGAGTTTCCTTTGTAAAATAAGACTGGCCTCTTACGCACATCCCATGAAGGCCCTACTTTCAGACCTGGAAGGCCTTTTGGAGTACAGTAGCCACCACACTTTTTTAGCATCCCAGACCTGGGCGTCTGGACTGAGACATCTTCACCTTCTTGCCTCAAAGGCAGAATGTCTCCTTGTTGACCTGATTTGTGAATGGTTTATCTTACCATGTCACCAGAGCTCTATTTCATCAGTGTATTAAAAAAAAATCAAATAACAGAGAGGGTTTATAAGAGTGAAAAGGTTATAACCAATAAAAAAAAATATGGTGGTATTCTTGACACAACACAAAAAAGGAAAGAAGCAGAGAGATGTGTTTTGGCCAAGAGAATCATGGAAACTCTCACTGGTTGCAAATTTAATATTATACAATTTGATAGGTTCATCCCAATAACAAGCAGTAAGTCATAAATTATTGTTAAGATAAGAAGAGTGAAGAGGAGAGAGTAGAAAGTTAACAGTATTGTGTTGATGGTGTCATGTGGAAGAAAGATTTGCTTTTCTCTGCTTGGCCCCCCAGGGCAAAACTAGGAGCAATCAGTGAAAGATGTAAGTAGGAGAACTGAATTTGGAGGGAAGGACAAACTTCTGACCAGTTAGAATTGCCCTAGAGTGCCATGGGCTTCTTTGAAAGGTGGTGGGCTCCCCATCCTTGGAGGTCTTCAAGTAGAGTCTGGATGACCATTTCTTAGGAATGTTGAGATGGGATTCCAATTCAGGTCCAGCCAATCTTGGGCTGGTGCAAAGATCCTTTATGCCTGTGAGATTCCGTAATTCTTGCAAATGTCAAAATATGCATCCTGAGCTCTTTCACTCATTCATTCAACAAGCATTTATTTGTGACTGAAGATGCACAAAGCCCTGCATTAAGTGATGATAGAGATACAGGCAGTGTTAGACTGGCTGACCTCTAATTGAAATTACATTTCCATCTTGTTGGGAAGGCAAGCCAGAAACTCCTCCATAAATGCATAAATATCAGTCCACAAACCTTTATTATTATGTCTTAGGGACCGTACTAAGAAATGGCATGGATCAGTATCATAAATTAATACATAAGTTCAAGGCTGGCACAAAATTCCTTGATATCAGACACAGGAGAATGTATTATTGACAAGGGAAAACTTCATGAAGGTGTAACTATGTGAACTGGTTCTTACAGATGTCAAGAGTCTAACAGGTGGGGAAGGAGAATATTACAAATGAAGGGCTAGCATGGAGTAAAGATGTAGTTCATAAGCTAGAGCATTGTCTTAGAGTTAAGAAGCCCTGGATTTCAATTTTGACTCTGATATTTTAGAGCTCTAACCTTCAATAACCTCATTTGTAAAATGAATGTTGGGGTTGGTCTGGGTAGCCTCCAAGTTGCCTTCCAGCTCTAAATCAGTGATTCTGTGACTGAGCTGGGGGTGGTATTCAGAGGGAGGCATTTGGGAAACAGTGCCTTTATTAGTTTGGCTAAAGGGGGAATAGATACAAACATGATATGTCACACATAAAGATGGAAAGATTGACTGACTGGCCATCAATGTTGTGGTAAAGAATCATGGACCCCTCAGAGTGTCCAAACTAGAAGGATTCAATCTGATAGGACCTAACTCCAATTAGTCCCTTACTATGCTGGCCAATCCTCTGCCCTTAATGACTCCCTATCAAAATCTTTAGAGTGAATTTTCCAAACCTTGGTATTCTCTCCTTCACTACCAAGCCAAACTTAGGGCACATGTCTAAACCTCCTACTTCTAGAAGAAGATGTTCTCCCATGGGTTTCAGTTCCATGCCTTCATTCCATTAACTCAATGGCAAAATCAATTTCCCCCCCTCCCCTCAGAAATAAAAGAATAGCTATCACTAATACATGCTAACTTCTTCATCTTTATTCCCATCTACTCCTACCACTTCTCCCCAGTCACCTCCTATAACTTGTCCCTCTAAGACTTTAACCTATATAAAAAAAATAGAGAAATAAAATAAAATTGTGAAAATAAATTTGACCAAGCAGGGAAAAAAGAGATCCAAAATCTAAAGGAAGAAACTAACTCCTTAAAAACAGAATCTAAAGACATTAAAAGACAGGAAGAAAAAATAAATCTAGAAAAAATAGAAGAGAATCTGAAACATTTCATCAGAAAAACACTTAACCTGCAGAACAGATTGAGGAGAGACAATGTAAGAATTGTCCATCTACCTGAAAGCTACGATAGAAAAAAAAATCAGGATATAATATCACAAGAAATTGTTAAGGAAAATTGCTTTGAAGTTCTAGAAAAAGAAGGTAAAGTAGAAATTGAAAGAATCCACTGATCACCACATGAAAGAGAAGCCAAGAAGAAATCTTATGGGAATGCCATAGCCAAGTTTCATAATTCCCAGGTAAAGAGGAAATATTTCAAGCATCAAGAAAGGAAAAATACTACAGAATTGCAATCAGTATTTTACAAGACCTAGCAATCGCTACACTAAAAAATAAAATAGATAAAAATTGGTTAATATGATTTAAAAGAAAGATGAATATACTACTCACGAAGTTGGAATTAAAGCAATTATAAGGAGATGCTTTGCTGAATTATATGCTGTTGACTTTAATAATTTAAGTGAAATGGAAGAATATTTACAAAAATATAAATTGCCTAGGTTAGCAGAAGAGGAAATAGAATATCTAAATAGAACTATTTTAGAAAAAGTAACTGAAAAGGCCATACATGAGCTTCCAAAAAGAAAAGCACCAGGACCACTTGCATTTACAAGTGAATTGTATCAAATATTTAAAGATCAACAAATTCCAATAATAAATAAATTATTTGGAATGATGGATAAAGAAAGTATTCTACCAAACTCCTTTTCTGAAACAAATATGATACTGGTACCTAAACCAGAAAGAATAAAAAGAGAAAAAGCAAATGATAGACCCATTTCATTAATATATATGGATGCAAAAATTCTAAATAAAATTCTGATTAAAAGGTTACATTAACATATTACAAAAATTATACATTATGATCAAGTGGGATTGATGCCAGGAATGCAGGGATGTTTTAACACAAGGAAAACTATTAACACAATTGTTTAAATCAATAATAAAAGTAAAAAAAAATCATATGATTATATCAACAGATGCAGTGAAAGCTCTCGAGAAATAATTCTTGCTGAACAACTTGATAGAACATTCATTGCTATTAAAAACATTTGAATGTGCTACTATAAATTGATTTTTAATTGATTTAAAAATTATATGAAACCACCACCAAACATTATTCATAATGGAAATAAACTAAAGGCCTTCCCAGTAAGATCATGTGTGAAAGTAGAATGTCTAGTGTCACCATTATTATTCAGTGTTGTATGGGAAATCCTCACGATAGCAATGAGAAGAAAAAGAAATGGGAGGAATCAGAATGGAGAATGAGGTAATAAAACCACTTCTTTTTGCAGATGATATGAGGACATACCTGGAAAATCCCAAAGAGTCAATTAAAAAGTTAGATGAAATAATTAATGATTTTAGCAAAGTAGTGAGATTTAAAGTAAATCCACATTAATTCTCAACCTTCCTATATATCACAAACAAGACTCTGTGAGAGAGATAGTAAAAAATAACCTATTTTAAATAACTCTAGCCCAGGCCACACCTCTACTTGGTCATTGTTTAGGCCCTGATTGGCTCAGAGTGAATATAAATAGCAATTGTTTCTGTTTTGGATAGAAACCCTGAGGGTCTTCCCCTCCCATATTGTTCTGTAAAGAGGTCATTCTTAGCCTCATTTCTTACCTCTCCTTAATCACTGAATCAACTGAGACCTGTTAATGACTTTAGCTTAAAAAGGCCAATGTCTCCCACAGCATCCATGGCCACCTTAAGTTTTCCTGATCTATGTCTCACCACTGGACCCAGATGGCTTTGGAAGAGAAAAACTCTGGTTTAGGCTGGTGACTTTGAATTGCACTCCCTCATTTAAATCCAATTCACTTGCATGTCAAGGCATCACCTCCCTGATGTCATGACCCTCTTCAAGAATGAAGGAGAAACAACAATAGACAGTATAAAATATATGGGAGTCCACCTGCCAAAAAACCCTGGAAATATATAAACAAAATTATTTTTAAAAAAACCCCTTTTTTATTTTAAAAAAAATCTTTAAAATTTTATTAATTTCTTTTGATTTATCAGCAATCACATCTATACGCTTTTGAGTTTAAAGTTTTTCTCCCCCTTCCTCCCCACCACTCTCCCCAAGATGGCACACAATCTAATAAAGGCTATACATTTACATTCCTATTAAACATATTTTCACATTGTGATATTGCAAGTAAAAGCTAAAATCAATGGGAGGAACCATCAGAAAGAGGAAACAAAACTCAACAGAGGAGGATAAAAAATAGCAATTCAACTTCCATAGTTCTTTCTTTGGATGTGGATAGCATTTTCAATCAAGAGGCTTCTGGAGGTGTCTTAGATCCTTGCATTGCTGAGAAGGGTTAAATTTATCAATATTAGTCATCCCACAACATGGCTGTTATTGTATACAGCATTCTCTTGGTTCTGCTCACTTCACTCAGCATCAGACCATACAAATCTTTCCAGGTTTTTCTGAAGTCAGCCTGTTCATCATTTCTTATAGTACAATAGTATTCCATTACATTCATATACCACAACTTGCTCAGCCATTCTCCAATTGATGGGCATCCTCTCAATTTCCAATTCTTTGCCACCACAAAAAAAGCTGCTGTGAATATTTTTCTACATATGAGTCCTTTTCCCATTTGTATGATCTCTTTGGGATATAGCCCTAGAAGTGCTATTGCTGAGTCAAAGGGTATGCACATTTTTATGTCCCTTTGGGCATAGTTCCAAATTGTTCTCCAAAATGGTTGGATCATTTCACAACTCCACCAATAATGCATTAGTGTTCCAATTTTCCCACATCTTCTCCTACTTTTATCATTTTCCTGTTTTGTCATGTTGGCCAATCTGATAGGTGTGATGTGATACCTCAGACTTGTTTTGATTTGCATTTATCTAATCAATAATGATTTAGAGCATTTTTTTCTTATGACTATAGATGGCTTTAATTTCTTCATCTGAGAACTTTCTGTTCATATCCATTGACTATTTATCAATTGGGGAATGGCTTGTATTCTTATAAATTTGATTTAATTCTCTATATATTTTAGAAAAGAGGCCCTTATCAGAGACACTGGTTGTAAAAATTCTTTCCCAATTTTCTACCTTCCTTCTAATCTTAGTTGCATTGGCTTTGTTTGTGCAAAAACTTTTCAATTTAATGTATTCAAAATTATCCATTTTGTTTTTCATAATGTTCTCTATCTCCTGTTTGGTCATGATTCTTCTGTTCTCCACAGATCTGATAGGTGAGCTATTCCTTACTCTCCTAGTTTGCTTATAGGATCTGCATTTATATCTAAATCATGAACCCATTTTGACTTTATTTTGGTACATGGTGTGAGATTTTTGTCTATGCCTAGTTTCTGCCATACTCTTTTCCAGTTGTCCTAGCATTTTTTTTTCAAGGAGTGGGTTCTTATCCCATAAGCTAGGGTCTTTGGGTTTATCAAATAATAGATTACTATAGCCATTGACTATTTGTGCCTTGCATATTTAACCTATTCTACCGATCCACCACTCTATTTCTTAGCCAGTACCAAGCAGTTTTGATGATTTCTGCTTTATAATACAATTTAAGATCTGGAATTGCTAGGCCACCTTCCCCTGCATTTCTTAAAAAAAAATTAAAAAAGTACTTTTTATACAAATGAAGTAAGGTTTAAATAATCAGAGAGATATTAATTTCCATCATCAGGTTGTGCCAATATGATAAAAATGAAAATTTTACCCAAAATATTTTATATACTCAATAGGATCCCAATTATATTACCAAAACAATTGTTTTAATAAATTAGAAGTAAATAATAACAAAATTCATTTGGAAAAACAAAAGGTTACCAATATCAAAGGCAAAATTGAATAAAAAGTGCAAAGCACAGAGGTTTCGCAGTACCAGATCTTAACATGTGTTATAAGGCAGTAATTATTAAACTATCTGGTATTGGCTAAGCAAGAAAAAGGAGATGAATGGAATAGAATAGACATACAATTTACAGCAGCAAATAAACACAGAACTTTGTATTTGGCAAATATAAAGACAAGATTTTGGGTTAAGAATTCATTATTTGGTAAAAAAAATCATTGGAAAACTGGAAAGCAGTATGAGAGAAACTGGTCATGGAACAATATCTAACACCATTTACCAAGATAAGTTCAAAATGGATGCATGGCCTACATAGAAAGAGATTTTACCAAAACAAAATAGAACATGGAAGATATCACTTATTAGACTTACAGGTTGGTGAACAATTTGTGAATAAATAAAAGAGAATAAAGTGAGAAAATGGATAATTTTGATTACATTAAATTAAAAAAATTAGTGTAAGTAAAATAAATGTGCCCAAGATCAAAAGGAAAACAGAAAATTGGGGAGGAGGGTTACAGTCATTTTATCAGATAAAGGTCCCATATACAAAATAGAGAAAGAAATTTGTTAAATGTTAAAAAAAAAATGAGTCATTCCCCAACTGATAAAAGGTCAAAAGATGTGAACAGGCCATTTTCCAATGAAGAAATCAAAACAATTTATATTCATAGGAAAAATGCACTAAGTCATTATTGATAAGAGAAATATAGATTAAAACAATTTTGAGATATCATTTTACACGTACCAGTTTGGCCAAAATGATTGAAGGGGACAGAAACAGATATTGGAGGGCATGTGAAAAAAACTGGGGCACTAATTCATCATTAGTGAAATTGAGAACTCATTGTGATTAGTGATTGTGAACTGCTTTTGGAGAGCAATACAGAATTATACAGAAAGAGTTACTAAACTACCTTTAACCTTTGACCCAGAAATACCACTACTAGGTCTATTTCTAAAGGTGATTAGGCAAAAAGGGAAAGAATCTGTATGTTCTAAAATGTTTATAGCAGATCTCTTTGTGGTGGTAAAGAACTGGAATTTACAGGGAAGCCTATCAATTAGCCGAACAAATTGTGGTAAATGATTGTGATGGAATATTATTTTTCTATAAAAAATGATGAGCTCAATGATCTTAGAAAAACATGTAAAGACTTGCATGAAATGATGAAGAGTGAAATGAGAAGAACTAAGAGAACATTGTATACATTAAGAACAATACTGTTTTAAGAATGCATTTGAGTGAACAAGTTATTTTGCCTATTATAATTACCTAAATTAACTATAAAAGACATATGAAGAAAGATGCTGTCTGAATCTAGAGAAAGAAATGATAAATAGAAGTATATGTAGAATAATTTTACATGTCTACATACATACCTACACATACACACACACACACACACACACACACACACATCACACTAGGGAGGAGAGGGAATGAAAAAAGGGAAAAAAATACATGATAATTTTGTCATATATATGAAAAGAATATTAAGTTGTGCGTAGTAGATTTGTAGTCCCATGTGCAATCATGTTTTTATTGTACTGTGTTATAGAAATCCTTGTTTAATTCCACAAATTCAAAATAGAATAAATTTTAAAAAATTAAAACAAAACAAAGAGACTTTGACCTGGGCCGTTGATTTTACTGAATTCTTCCAGATCCAGGTGGCTTTTCTAGCACCTGCACCATCGTGTGGGTCAAAGGGCTAAAAGGCACAGTCATAAACCCATAGAGTTTGAGAGTTGGAAGGGATCTCAAAGGTCATCCAATCTAACTTGTGTCCAACAAATAACACCAACAAAATATATGAAACAGCTTTTGCTTGAAGACCTCCAATGAAAAGGAATCTACCACCCCAATGGTTAGGAAATTTTTCCTAGCATCAAACCAAATTGCACCCCTCTGCAAGTCTTACTCTTTGCTGCTGAATATGGGGCAAAGAAGAACAAATAACTTTCCTATCAAAAGGCCTTCAAAGACTTGAAGATAGTCATCATGCCTCTCTTCACCCTCCCCCCACTCAACTGAATCTTCTTGTCCTTAAGTTAAATATTCCAAGCTCCTTTAGCTGATCCTCCTATGGGATAGATTTGAACCCCTTCATCATCCTCATTGCCCTCCCTCTCAATCCTATCACTCTTCCCCCACTCTCAGACATGAAGGAAGGAAACTGCAAAGGCTTTTTTTTTTCTGTTATATTTCTTCTAGCCACAAGACCTCTATAATGGATTGGAATCCTTGAGGAATAATGAAGGATAGCAGTCAAAGATATCTTTCACAGAATCCTAGAGATGAAAAAAAATATTTATCATAATTCAAAGCACTCACCAAATGTTTTAAAGACATGGACGTGGGTAGGAAATTGAGGGCGATCAATAAACACCTGGCCTTGGTTGACCAGGACCTCCTTGATGAGTGGCAATCCAGTTACAATCATAAAGGGAGTATTTCCAATATATAGGCAGAAAACATTTCCATATTTCTTGACAAACTGAAAAAGAATTAGTTTCAGTTGCAAACTTCCATTGTCTTTCAGGCTATTTTTTGTCTGCACTGTTTGCAAATGACATTCTAGCAATGTGAAGCATCAATTACAGTGGAGTCCACTTAATTCAGTCTCATCTAATCCCACTGAATTTAGTTCACTTCACCCCAACAAATACTGAATGATCCAACTATATCCTAAGTGCAGTGCTAGAAGATCAGCTGACAGTCACAAACACCACACAGTTCCTTCCCTTGAGGAACTGACATTGGAAGGAAATGATGTGTGCCTATACAACTAAATACAGAATACATACAAAGGAAATTCTATGTGATTTCAGGGGAGACCAGCACCTGGGAGGGGTCAGGAAGGTTTCCTGAAGGAGATGGTCCCCTGAAGCTGAGCTTTGATGGAAACTTGGAATTCCAAAACATTCAGTGGAAGAGTGAGTATATTCCAGGCTCTGAAGTGGCGGCTACATTCGAGGCACCATACTAGGAATATATGACAAAGAACAACTGAGAGTTTGATATGTGGGAAAGACTTAGAGGTCAGCACTTAAACCATTAGTAGGTTCATCAGAATGGGTAGCATGTAAGCTCCTAGAGGACAGGGACAGTTTTATTTTTGTTTTCTTACTCTCCAGCACATAGCATAGTACCTGACACGTAGCACATAATTATGAAATGATTGTTAATGGATTCATTGATTGGGCCTTTCCCTCACCGCCACTTATCAAAGCCTTTCAAAACTCCGTAGACTCTTTGAGAGAGATTAGAGGAAAAATCAATCAATACTGCTGCCGTCATGGTTATGGGCTTCTCTGAACTTGGCAAAGCTTGTCCCCAGGTCAGAGACACCCTGAGAGTCTGACACCACACTCTTGTGTGAAGCCTTTACAGCTTGCTAGGACCCAAGAATGTTGGTCTTCTGCTTCAAGGACCTCAGAAAGTGAAGAACCTTAAATGGATAGCATATAATGTCTATTTTCAGGAGACAGTGATATTTAGATTTCAAAAAGAAAAATAAAGTAAGATGATGGATGGAATATGATAAGGGCTTATGCCGGGAAGTCTAGGAATATCTGGGTTCAGATCCTACCTTTGACCCCTGCCTGGAACCAATCACTGAATGTTTTCCAAGATTTAGTTTCTATATATGTAGCAGCTATCTCAAAGGGGTGTGTTGAGGGTCAAATGGGATAATGAATGCAAAGTTCTCTATAAATGTACAAGACTATATTAATCTCACCTGAGAGGCAGCATAGGCTAGTGCATAGAGACCCAGGGTTCATGTTCCGCCCCTGACCCACGCCAGCTGCATGGCTCTTGCCTAACACTTAACCTGTGAACCCAAGTAGGAGTTCTCCAGTGGGTTACTACTGTTTCTGTGTTTGGCCCTGGACTAATATTTAATCAGTGACTCAAATAAGGGCACAGATGGGGTGCTCTCATCTCATTTTCAGACAACACTAAGTCTGGAAGGGTGACTGGGTGATGCAGTCAGCCAAAAGCATTTCTATAGGCTGTGGTTGGGCTGAATACAATAAGGGGAAATTCAAAAGGGATAAATGTAAAGTCTCACACTAAGATGCAAAAAACAATTTCAGAAGTACATTTGCTCTGAAACAGATCTAGTTCTGGCAACTTGCTTTTCTTTAAATTTCAATAAATTCATTTCATTACAGTCAATTTCCTTCATAATCCTATTTTATGCATTTAAAACCACAATTCTGAAGGAATGTTCGTTAGTTTCCTTCAGAATGACTACCAGAAGGGTCCAGTACACAAAAAATGGTGAAACATTTCCTATATAAAGGTTGATTAAACTGGCCCTAATATGAGTTAGAAGTGTGATATGGCAGGCAAAAAAAAATAGTCATCATTAGTGTTTGGTGAGCTTAATTTAAAGGAACATTATTGGGATGTTGGCTGTATAATAGTAACATCAAGAATTGACAGATAAGGCAAGTGAATGTCAGAGACCTGACGTGGCTTGTCCAAAGTCTTAAGATCAGAGTCATGGAGCAAGGGTACTTAAGCTTTAGTGATTGTGCATGTGTGTGTGTGTGTGTGTGTGTGTGTGTGTGTGTGTGTGATGGGGGGTGTTGCCTTTTTGGGTTGCTTCTCAGAAGAAAGTTTTTAAATGCATAAATAAAATACATAGGATTATAAAGCAAACGAAGTATATTAAAATGCAGTGATCAAAAAATGTTTTTAACTAAAATTCAATGGACCCAGTGAAGTACATCTGATTCTAGAGTTTGTAGGCCTCAGAGGCTGCCTATGTGATTTCTGCCAGTCAGTGTATTCATGAACATTTATTAAGTGTTTACTCTGTGCCAGGTACTGTGCTGAGCACTAGGGACACAAAAAAGCAAAAGACAGTTTCTCAAGGAGCTCACCTAACATTTTATGGATAACAGTAACAAAAATAATAACTAACAGTTATATTCTGCTTAATGTGTACCAATCACTCTGTGAAGCACTTTACTATTATTATCACATTGGATCAGAATCACAGAAACTGAGTCAGAAGGTCATCAGTGGCCATCTAATCCTGACCACATACAAAAGTTAACTCCACAATGACACACCCTACAAGTGAGGAGCTTATGGCTTTCTCCAGGTCCCACAAGTCAGAGGGGGGATGTGAACCCAGGCCCTCTAAGCCCCAAACCAAATGTTCTTTCCATTGCAAGGGGCTGCTTCCCAGGTAGGCCCAGAGCAGGGATGGCCACCAAGGCTTGTGGCTATCTAAACCAGCACATTTCAATTCCCATGTCCCTCACAGCCGGCGCATTCTCACCCTCCCATCTCACTCCTTACCTTTTGGGTGATGATTTGGGGAGTTTTAAACATCTGGAAGAAATTTCCCAATATTGGCAGCCCAGGAGGGTTAGGGGGGTAGTTGCGATGCATCCTCCTCCTCCTCTGCAGATAGTGGGCCAGGATGAGGAGCATGGCAAAGAAGAGAAAGAGGGTTTGCAGGGGGGCTCTTTCCCAAAGGGAAGAGAGGACAGTTCCCAGAGAGAGCTGCATTTTTCCCCAGATCGGACACCAAGGACAGACAAGACAAGCTCCTCCACCTTCTTCCTCTTCCTGCAGCAACAGCAGCAACTCTGGGGCCACCAGGAGCAGTGTGTATATGAGAGACAGAGCTCAAGCTCTATTTGTCTTCTTAGAGCTGCTGCCTGGGCTGGCTTTATAGGCCAGGCACTGAGTTCTCCAGGAAGTGCCGGCTTCCTCTCTGTGCCCCAGCCCTCTCTCCTCTGCCAGGGCCTGCCTCTTGGAAGTAAACATGCTCCGCCCCTACAACCTTCTCCCCTGAAAAGAAGACAGGGCTTGTCTGCTGGGAAGCAGAGAGACAACTTGGCCAGAGCAGCCTGAGAAGGCTCCACACACAGGCAGATGCACCCAGTGGGTCCAAAATCACAGAGCCAGACCTTTGAGGCAAAAAGGCACCCAGAAGGTCAACCCCTTTTTATTTATTTATTTGTTTGTTTTGTTATTTGGGAAAACAGCACAGTGGCAAGCAGATCGGACAGCGAATTGACAAGGTCCTACAGCTCTTTGTAAGTTTCAGAGCCTTCATTGCAACCTGACTCAACTGTCTTCAAGTCAGTGCTCTTTTCCCTATTACTTATTGCCTCCAGATGGACTTGAGAACTAAGGTAGAGGCGCTCTAAAACTGAGATCCCGGAATCCCTGAGGGGTATGTGGAGAGATTTTCAGTGGGTCTGTGAACTTGACTGGGAGAAAATAATTTAAACTTTATTGAAATTATTAGCATAAAATTCCAGTAGATTTATAATAAATTCAGATAATTAGAATAAAATTCTGATAGAAATAGAATGAATGACAATAACATTCCCATAGATTTAGAATAAATGGAATAAAATGTCAATATAATAGAAATAAATGGACTAAAATTCCAATATAAGTGGAATCAATTGGAATAATTTTAATAAAACCCCAGTATAATTAAAACAACAGGAAATAAAGGTCCAATATAAGTGGAATAAATTGGGACAATTAGAATAAAATTCCAGCATAATTGGTTTAAATTGAAATGAAATTCCAGTATAATTGAAAGTGCCAATGTGATTAGGGGAAAAAAATGGGATAACTGAAACAAAATTTTAAAATAATTGGAATAAATAGGAATAATTAGAATGACTGAATAAAATTCCAATATATTTCAATATAATTGGAACTTCATTTGTAATCCTATATATGCTATTTTATGCATTTACAATTTCATTCTGAGAAAGGATCCTTAAGCTTCAGCAGACTGCCAAAGGTATTCAGGACATAAAGAAGATGGAAACCATCACCTCTGATTGGTAGGCAATTCTAAGTGCTTAGAACTACTTTTCAAACCTTCCTCAGTCTATGTGGTTTGGAACAGGAGCTGGGGTGAATGGAAATTCTTATATTTTCCCTTCCAATGGTCTTCATGGAACAGTGGGTAGAAAGCTGTATGACCCTGGGCAAGTCACTTAACCCCAATTGCATCACCAAAAAGTTAGTATGCTTATTTGCAAAGTTCCCAGCTACACAAGCACTTTCTTGGCCTAGTGCAGAGTGATTGCCACCCGTTTTGATTCCCAAGGACCCACAGGGAGTCCACCTTTAGATACAAACAACAAATTATGTCAGCTCAGGGGGCTTCATCCTTCACACATTCAGGGCCTCCTGCATACTCTGGGTCCAGTGTTACTAGAAAATATGGCAACTCAAAAAGACAAGTTCTGGGGGAATCCTTAATGGCAGTTAGCACAGTAGTAACTGCTAATACACATAGTCCTGCTTCATAAATGCTTGATTTGATGAGGAAATGAATAATACTGAAAGCAGATGAGCCTGTGATAGCTTAACTCTCTTGGTATTGTGATTCCAGCTCATCTCTGAGCATCTCTAAGCTCATTTCTAAATACCAAGGGAGGAGGTTACCTCTCAGACTCAATTCATATATTAAATATTGGAAAACTCAATTTGTTTTGAAAATTTAAGTAAAAATAAAGATGGATGGAAGTCTCAATATCTTCTTTCCATGTCCCAAATGATCATGTGGGAAAGCCCTTGGGAGACACAGACCTCAATTTGTAGACTACTGTCGAGGGAGTGATACAGACATCCAACACCCTGGACTGTTTTCCGTTTCTGATTTTGATGCTTAATCTCCAGCAGCTCTCACACAGTAGGTGCTTAATGAGTGCCTGTCAAATTGAGCTCAGTTCACTGAGCTGAAGTTAACTGAGAAGGTATTCAGAGAAATATGAAGTCACTTTGGACTGCCATTGTGGGTTCTACCTCTAAAGACTGGCAGAAATTTTTTTTTTTCATTTTCGGACTTTGATTTAGTAAATTCCTTTTCATTTCCCCATCAATAAACTGAGCCTACTCCAGCTCTCCTTAGAGGGTTGCTGTTGTCAGATTAAAATTTGCAAATAATAGAAACTGAAGCAAATGAGTTCCAAACATGATTGGTTTATAAGCAATTTGCCAATAAAATGGGTCTGAGACCACCTCATTTGGTACAAGGACCTCATTGTGGACTCACAGAGCATTTTTATAGGTCTAATGGAGGAACATTAGAAAGAGGAATCTAAATAGTAAATAAGGAACCTTAATCATATTGATTCACAGGGGCATTTGCATTTTCTGATTGGCTGGGTTATTCCAAGAGTTTCCATTATCAGCTTGGAAAGCTACCTTGTGGGAAGGATCTCTGAAAAGAATAGGGAACCTTTACAGGAATTTTAACAGATTAGCACTACTCAATGTGTGGGCATTCCTAGTTATGTGAGTGTAATTAGTAGAGTAATTATGATTTATCATCTATAACAAGATTTTTAATAGGAATAAGAAACCCAACCCATTAGCTGATGGATTAATGTTTCACACTGTGAATGTCAAAGGAAATGATGAATATGAAAGTGAGTGGTTTAGAGACAAAACAATCCTCAATATTTATTGGGTTCTTTCTCCATGCCGGGAGCTGGGCTGGATGCTGTAGATCCAGAGACATAAAGAAAACAGTGTCTGCCCACAAGGAGCTTACAGTCTGTAAGGATCTCTAAGGAACATCCTCTGTAACCTGTTAATGCCTCCTGTAACTCATGTAAACTCTCTGAACCCTCCTCTAAAATCACACCCATTGCATGATTTATAAGAGCAGGAGAGAAACAGGTAATTAACCAAACCAAAAAAAAAAAATTTGGCCCCACTGATTGAGGCAGCAGAAAGAAAGCATTGGTTCTCTGTTCAAAGCATCCCAAGGTTTTAGATTTAGAACTGGAGGGAACCTTAAAGATCTCCCTCCTCCTCATTTTAGATGTGGAACCAAGTGACTTGCTCAAGGTCACCCAGCTAGTAATTTGCAGGGCTGGGATTTGAATGCAGGTTCTTAGACTCCAAGTCCAGCAAGGAATCCTTGTGCTTTCCTTTGGATGGAGTTAATGTTTCTCCTTTTTCAAAGCAGGAAGCTTCAAATTATTCCACAGATGCCCTCTTTTTGTTTTTCTTTTCCTTGATTTCTCTCCCTTTCCACTCAAGCAGCAAAGGGCAGGGTGGGTGACCTTGGAGGATGAGGATGGTTCCAGGTCCTTCCCTCTGTCCTGTGGAAGACCACCCTATAGGCCTAGCTTGGCCTACATCACTCGAGGAAGGGCACAGATTTGGTAGGAGGCAGGAGAGGTGGTTAAGCCGTATCGGGTGTCCAGGCTCAGCTGGGTGTTTGGAGGAGCCTGGAATGTGAATTTCTGGAGCAGGCAAGTGAAGAAAAGGAAGAGCTCAGTCCTAGCCAGCTGTTCTCCCAAGCACACCCTCTTTCCTGAAAGGGAAGGAGATGAGAAAGGAGAAAATCCACTAATGCTTGGTCCTGGCAGTGGGTTGGGGTTGGGGTCTCCAGGGCCTGGTCTGAATCCCTGCATTGGGATGAGCATTAAAGCTTTTCAGTGACTTATCCACAGCCACAATGCTAATAACAGTCAGGGATGGCATTTGAGCCCATCTTCCTTGCTCTATTTCAGACATCACATCTACCATGCCATGCTGCTGCCAACCTCAGAGACTTCCTACAGTTCAAATACTGCATCTGTAGGCAGAGGACCTGAGTTCAGGTCCCACCTTGAATGCCTCTCAGCAGGGTGGCTTTTGGACAAGTCACTTAACCTGGGCCCAAGTTTCCTCATCTGTAAAATGATAGAGTTGAATGATGTGGCCTCCCAGGGCCCTTCTAGGTCTGGATCTAAGATCCTGCTTCTGTGTAGCTTCAGGAAAAACAGGGCCATTCTCTGAATTTAAACCAGGCAGGTGCATTGGGTAAACTGTAGGACTGGGGTCAGGAAGAGCTCAGTGTCAATCCTACTCCTGACACTTAGAAGCTGTGTGACCCTGGGCAAGTCACTTAACTGCTCTAGGCCTCAGTTTCCTCATGTGTAAAATGGGGATAATAATACCTCCTAGCTTTCAATATAAAGATGTAGAGGGCTTTACAAACCTTAAAGGACTATATAAATACCAGTTTTGGTTACTACTAGTAGTAGTACTAGTATTACTACTATGACCACAACTATGATTAATATTGTTATCAATTAATATTGTTGTTATATTATTATAATTAATAACAATTAATATTGTTATTATCTATCACATGCAAACGATATCAGTATGTGCCTCACTGGGATGTTGTGAAGGCTGAATGGCATGATGTATGTCAGGCCTTTTTCAGCCTTGCGGTATTGACCTGCTCTCACCAGCATCATGGAAAAAACCTCTGATCTTGGATTCAGAAAGCCTAGCTTGGATCATGCCTCTGACACTCACTAGCTGTGTGATGTCTGGCAAGTCACAGCCTCTTAGGGCTTGAAGCCACTCTCTAAGACTTGAGGAAGAAGAGAAAGTTCTGACCTGTCTCTGGCAGGTCCTACTAAGGAGGAAAGATTATTATGGGCAGTGGGTCATTGTCCAGCTTGACTGGAAGCTATCCACTCTCTTGAAGGAGGAGGCTTAGAAGAAGGAGACAGAACTGAACAGAGCCCATTAGCTCTGTACCAGCCTTGATTATGTCTGGATGCTAAGTGAATACCTGGTCACCTTTCCCAAAGGAGCTGTCCTCACTCCTTTCTCCAGGGAGCCAGTCCCATGAAGCTCACATCATTTCTGATGGGAGAGGGTGGCAGTCTGGCCATCAGGAGACTGAGTCTGTGTGCCAACCCCCTCAGTGCTGTGACAAGAGTTCGTCAAGCCAGCTGTCTGATGTCATGGAAACAACTGAAGGGTTAACTGAATGATCCTACGACTTTTCAACACCCTTGAGGTTCCAGCCTGTTAATATTTCTGTGAGAAATTTCAGGCAAGCAGCATCCCTCTTTCCACCTTCCTCTTGGCATATGGAAGAAAAGACATAATGTAGACTCATCTCCAAATGCACAGAGGGCAGGCCTTGGAGCCAAGAGGATCAGAGATAGGGAGCTCAAAGGGACCTCAGAGAGCCTGCTGGTCCAGGTCTCTAAATTTACAGATTTGGAAACTGAGTCTCAGGGAAATTTAATGATATCATCAGGTCCTTCCCTCCCTCTTCAAATAATAGATACAAAATCTTCCAGAATAACAAGCGATGACTTATCTCTAGTGATTTTAGGTTTATAAAGTACTTTAGCAGAAGCATTATCACATCCAGGTGAGGCATGAGCTAATTAATGCATTGAACAAACCTTTAATAATAATAATAATAGCTAACACTTATGAAGTGCTTTAAAGTGGGCAAAGCCCTTTAAAAATATCTTCTGATTTAACCCACAAAATGACTCTGGGAGGTAGGGACTATCATTATCCCCATTCCAGAGAAGAGGAAATTGAAGCAAACAGTGGTTAAATGACTTGCCCAGCTAATAAGTGTCTGAGGCTAAATCATGTCTCCCTGATTCCAAGGCCAGTACTCTACCATTGTACCACCTAGCTGCCTAGATCACTATTAAGCACTTACTATATGCTAGGCACTAAGTGAAGTGTTGGAGATAAAAGGAAGAAGCAGAAATGATTCTGGCCCTCAAGGAGCTTACATTCTAAGGAGAAAGAGGATACCAAACTCATAAATAGGTATACACACAGAGAAGAGGGAGCAGGAAGGGCCTCCTGGAGAAGGTGGCATTGGACATGGACCTTGACAGAAGCCAGAGATCCTGATGGGTGGAAGTGAGGAGGGAGGGCATTCCAGGCCTGGGGCCAGAGCCAAGGCATGGAGTCAAGAGGTACGGGTGGTGTGGACACAATAGCACCCAGGCCAGCAGTAGGTGGTGGACAGGAAAGGCAGCATGATGCCAGGTATGAAGAGCAGTCAATCTCAGGGCAGTTTATATTTGATCTATAGGTAGCAGGGAGGCCTAGGAGCTCACTGAGCAAGGTGAGGTTAGGGTGTAATATGGGCAGACCTGCACTTTAGGAATCTAATTGTGGCAGTTGGTGGAGGATGGATTGGTTTGGGGAGTGACATGAAACAAGGAGATGAAGTGGGAGCCTTTTTCAGGGGTCCAGATGGGAGATGATGTGAAGTAGGCCCCATAGGGATGATAACACTTTGGAAACTGTAAAGCACTATATAAATTACATATCTATTAATTTTAATAAAAATTTAATATATTTTAATAATTTAAAATGAGATCTATTTTAAAATTTGAAATTCATTAAAATATATGGAATTTGTTCATTTTAGTTTATTAATTTTTAAATAAGTTTGATATTTTGATAATTTTTAAAATAAATTTTTATGAATGTAAGTTTGTAAGTGAAGGAAATAAACATGATTTGATGCCTCAGGAGTCATCCAATATAATCCCTGAAGGAAGGACACCCTCAAATGATATGCCTGACAAGTGAGCATGCCACCTCCAAGAAGGACAAATGAGGCTGCCCAGCCTGGTAGGACCTTGTTGTTCCCACCTCCATCCTTTTGCACAGCACAGGCTGCTGTCCCAGATCAATGGGCATCTTCTCCTCCTCCTGCCCATTAGAGCCCCCAACTTCATTCAAGACTTAGCTCAGAGGCCTCCTCCAGTTGTAAGGGCTTTCTCCTTACTGAAATTCTTTGTATTTACTTAGGATCAGATTATTACAGATTTGAGAGTGTAGGGGACCTTCCTGGCCACCTACCTCAATCCCCTCACTTCTTAGAGATGAAAGAAACAGGCCCAAAGAGGGTGTGAGTCACTGCAAGTCACACAACTAAGGAGAGGCATAATTAAAACTCAGATCCTCTGGCTTGGAATTCCTGGGATTTTTGGGTCATGGCTTCAGAGCTGGAAGGAACCTCATTGGTCATCAAGTCCAATCCCTTCATTTGCTAGATGAGGAAACTGAGGCCCAGGAAGGTTAAGTGAGGTCCCTCAAGGGTACCCAAGGGGAGAGTACCAGCACTTGTGGGTGGTGGGTACTTCTAGGGGAATTCTGGGATCCTGGAAAACAGCCTGTAAAACCACTGTATGATTGTGGGTTTTAGGAAGTAGAGTCTGCAAAGTTTCTTAATGTTATTATGGTTGGTGCCCCTTGGCTTTGGGCCCCCTTCCTACTGAGTGTGGCTCACCTATGGAGAAAGGCAGGAAGGACTCTCTTCTTAAATTGACCATTCTGAAGAAAATGTTCTGGGTTGAAGGTTTCTGGGGTAGCCCACTCATTGGGATCTCTGTGCAAGGCACTCAAGTTGGTCAGCATCACGGCACACTGGAAACAAGAGGGAAAAAAAACTGAGTCCAAGGAACTTTGAGGCAGTAGAGACCTGGCAACCCTCTCCCTTTGCAGAAGAGGAAATCGAGAGCCAGAAGGGGCAAAGCAGCCAATGTCACACAGCTCTTTACCAGTCAAGCCTTTTGTAGAACCTGTTTGGGGTCATAGATCCCTTTGGAAGCCTGGCAGAGCCTTTAGACCCCTTTTCAGAATCAATTTTTTAAAATTACTCAAATAAAACACATAGGATTACAAAGGAAACAGAGTACTTGCAAATGCTACCATCATGACCTAAACAAAGCTGAATAAAATATTGAGCTCATGGACCCGAAGTTAAGAACTCTCTCCTTAGAGAGTCATAAATTTAGGATTAGAAGGAATTGTAGAGATCATGTGGTATTTCTCTCTCATTTTACAGATGAGTAAACTAAGACGTGGAAAGGTAGACTGACTCAAGGGTCTCCCAGGTAGTGTCAGAAGGGGGAGATGGACCCAAGCTGCCCTATTCTAAACTGCCACTTTGGGGCAAGGTTGGTGCCCAACAGCAATGGGTGATTTGTCTTCCACTTGGCCTTTGTCCCATCAGGACCACATCCTACCCAATGCCTACTTCTTAATTAGGTGGTAAATGAGTAAGCTTCCCAGATAGCAATGTACCTTATATTCCTTCAGAAGTCTTGTAAGGAATGATGATTAGAAATGTTATATACCATGAAAAAATAATGGAACCAGAGATGAGAGCCCATTCAGACTCTTTGATACAGTTATGCGAAAATAAATGATTATAGATTTAGGGCTGGAAGCCTTCTCATTTTTACTTGTGAGGAAACTGAGGTGAAGTGAGTTGTCCAGGGTTACACAGGAAGCATCTGAGGCTGGATTTGAACCCAGGTCTTCCTGCCTCCAGTTCTAGCTCTCAATCCACTGGAATTAGTTGGGTTGTAACCTCCCAGCTTCCTCCTGTCTAACTATAACAATACACCTGGTTGTGTTTAGATAACATAGTTTAGAAGGAGCTGTCCTCTTAGGAGGAGCTTAGAGTGTTAGGCAAAGCTGGGAGCAGAGAAGAGGGCAGTGAAGTAGGTGTGCCCAGGCCTTCTTGGATCCTGTGTGTATGAGTGAGCAGGCATGGCCCTGTCTCCAGGCCTGGAGATCTTAGAACAAACATGGCCTTCAGACAAAGTGCTGGTAGTAATCTCTGCTTCCTTGAATGGATGAAACCATAGTGTTTGACCATGGAGAGATGTAGAGTCCATCCCCATCATTTACCTCTACAAAGGATTAAGTGACTTGCCCAAGGTCACAGGGTTATACATCTGAACACTGGACTTCCACAATCCAAGTTCAATACTTTTCCCACTATTCCAATTTCTCTCTCTGCCTCCACACTTAAATGACATCTTCTTCCTCAACATTTAAGCCCAACTCAATCCACTTTCCTAAAGTGTTCCCTTTCCTGTCCTCTCTCTGGACTCTCTAAATCCTATCCATCCATCCTTCACAGTCCAGCTTGCTTACCTCCTCTTCTGTCAAGCTATCCTTGATCACTTCATCCTATGATGAGCTCTCCCTTTTCTTTACCAATCCCTCACCTATACCTGATACTCTAAAACTAGCTGTGTGACCTTGGGCAAGTCATTTACCCTCTGCCTGTCTCAGTTTTCTCATCTGTAAAATGGGAGTGATAACAGCATCTCCCTCCCAGAGTTTTTGTGAGGTTCAGGAGAGATATTTCTAAAATGCTGTGTAAACCTAAAAGTGCAAAATAAATGGTACCTATTTCTCTGCTCATTTTTGTGCTCTGTATTCCTCACAGGGTCTTACACATGGTTATCAACTCAGTAGATTAAAAAGAAATGACACTTAGGTCAGAAAACCTAAATTTAAAGCTCAGCAGCACATAGTACAGTCCCTGGCACATAGTAGGTGCTTAAGAAAGGTTTATTGATAGGAAGGGAAATTCTTTGGAGTGATGGAACTGTATGAAATTGAAAGTTGTTAAAATGATTGTTAATCCTGATTTCCATTTAGGCTCCAGGGCCTAAAATGACTTCTTTGAAAGGTGGAGCCTGGATTAGAGCCTGAGCCCCAGGAAAGGGTGTTGATTGAGCTGTCCTGGCCAGGTCCCAGAAGTGCAGTCCAGGGGATGGGGAATGCAAATAACTCCTTCAGAATTCTGTGCTTGGTGTCTCTCTGAGTCTCTTTACCCACTGTAACTAAGAAACCATTGCTGTCTGAGCAAATGTGATTTCTTTAGGACTGAAGAAATTGGGGATGGTCCACACTACACCCATTATGCTCATATGACTATAGAGTCCAGAATAGTTAGAAGGACATTTAATGTTTATCTTGGCAAACCCTCTTACATTTCAAATGACTAAGGTGAGGCCCAGAGATCTGTCACTCTTAGGGATGTCACACATAGGGAAACTAAGTGGACATAAGCTATTTAAACACAGGATTAAAACTAGTTTTGAAACCCAGTCCCTCTGCCTCCAAATACCATGTTGTTTTTTTTTTTCATCTTCCAACTGTAAGAATAACTTACTTTAAGATTCTACTACGATGTTTCTTCACTTTTTTTTTTTTTTGATGAGGCAACTGGGTTTAAGTGACTTGCCCAGGGTCACATAGCTAGAAAGCATCATGTGTTTGAGGCTTCATTTGAGCTCCGATTCTCCTCATTCCACACCAGTGAGCTATCTACTGTGCCACCTAGCTGCCCCCAAAGTACATATATTTTAAAGCCCAAGGTCATGGACCCTTGACCAAGAACATTTGTTCTACAGTCTATGCTTTTTTCCCCCACTTTCTTCTACCCTTTCCCCCAGGGAAGATAGAAGCCACGAAGTCCCTTCAGGTTAAAGTGAGAAAAGCCATTTACCTTTGGCACATAGTATCCTGCCACTGTGGTATCAACTGTGGCCACCCTGGGCACATTGAAAGGAACAATATTACCCATTCTCTGAACTTCATGAATGGCTGCATTAGTGTAGGGCATATTCTCCTTATCAGCCATGGTGAGCTGCCTCGATTGGCCAACCACCCAGTCAATCTCAGCTTGTATTTTACCTGGAAAGAAAACATAGAGTTTTTGAGACCCAAATAACAGCTCACATATATAGAGTGCTTTAAAGTTTGCAAAACATTTTATAAACATTATCTCATTTGATACTCACAACAATGCCAGGATAGTGAGATTATTATCCCAATTTTATAGATTCAAATGATGGAAACAGAATTTAGGTGACTTGCTCAGAGACACACATCTAAGAGATTTGAACTCAGGGCTTTCTTTTCCTTCCTGTCCAGTTTTCTCTGACCATGTGGGAGAACCACAGTCACACCTCTGGTTGGATGAAAGTTTGGCTTGACACTTTACCAAAGATGCTAATTCCCATGGCCTAGAAATGTGGAGACTTGATTGATTAATGGCAAATAAGGATGTTTATGTTAATAGGAAGACATTCAGGAATGTGGTACCATGCAAAGCATGCTGGAGTTAGAGACAGAAGACCTAGATTCAAATTTCAGCTTTACCCCTCACTATTTGAGTGTGCATGGACAAGTCATTGAACCCCCTTGGGCCTCATTTTCCCTATCTCTAAAATGATCAGGTCAGACTAGACTGTCTTTTTAAATTTATTTATGCATATTATATTTATTTATATAGATTTATATTTAGTGTCCAATGATCTCTGACTTCCAAGCCAACCAGATGTAGAAGGCAGTTTTGAAGAACAGGATGGTCATTTTAGAAAAAAGATTATTTGGCTTCCTATGTAAGCTTATCCCTGACAAAACATATGTAATGAATCAAGTAGACAGAAACAAAGTATTTCAAGTCAGTCAAGAAGCATTCGTTAAGCACCTACTGTGTGTCAGGAACTGTACTAAATATGCAAACAAGGCACATGAAGAATAAGGCTGAAATAATCACAGAGGGAAGGCACAAAGATTAAGGTGGGTTGGGAAATCCTTTTAGCTGAAGGTGAGTTTTCATCTGGGACTTGGACACCAGGAAAGCCAGGAGGCAAAGGTAAGGAGGAAAACATTCCAAGAATAAAGGGTAGGCAGAGAAAATGTCTTGTTGGGAGGAGAGCCAAGAAATCAGTAGCATAGAATGAAAGAATAGGTTTCAGGAAGTGAGATATAACAAGACTGGGAATGTAGGAGGGAGGCAGCTTATAAAGGACTTTGAATGCCAAAAGGAGCATGTTGTATTTGATCCTGCAGGTGATAAGGTGGCATCGGAGTTTATTGAGTGAGAGAAATCAGTCAACAGTGATTGAATGAGGATGGATTGTAGGGAGAGACTTGAGGCAGGCAGACCCATCGCAGGCTGCTGCAGTTGTCCAAGTGTGAGAGTATGGGGGTCTGGGCTAGGATAGGAATGGAGTAGAGGAAAGCATATATTAAAAGGATGTTTGAAAGGGGAAATTAGCAGGCCTTGGCTACCAATTAACTGGGTGTGTGTGAGCTTATGAGGAGCTGAAGATGACTCCTAGGTTTCAAGACTCAGAAACTGGCAGGTCATGTTGCACTCTATGGTAATAAGAAAGGTAGGAGGGGAAGAGAGTTTAGGGGGGAAAGAGTGAGTTCTGCTTTGTGCATACCAAGTTTAACATGTCTCTAGGACATGCATTTTGAAGTTTTCAATAGGTAGTTGGAGATGAGAGACTGGAGGTCAGCTGAGAGCTTATGACTGGATAAATAGACTTGAAAATTATTAACATAGAGATGATAATTGAATCCATGGGAGTCAATGAAATCAACAAGTGAAATAGTATAAAAGGAAAAGAGAAGAAGGCCCAGGACAGAATCCTGTGGAATAACTATATGTTTGACCTAGATGCAGGTGTGACCTGGACTGAGATCCTGCAAAGGAGACTGAGGAGTGGTCAGATAGGTAGGAGGAGAACTTGGAAAGAGTGTCATGAAAGTCTAGAGAGAAGAGAGTATCAAGGAGAAAAAGGTGATTGGCAATATGAAAGAGAGGTCAAAGTGGATAAAACGGAGAAAAGATCATTCTATTTGACTATTCAGGGGTCATTAGGTACTTTGAAAAGAGTGGTTTCACTTGAATGATGAAATTTACTACAGAATTAAGAAGGGTGAGATGAAAGGAAGTGGACACATTTCTTATACATGGCCTTCTCAAGGAGTTTAGCCCCAAAAGGGAGAACCAATGTGGCATAATAGTTAGTGAGGATGGATCAAGTGATTTTTTTCTGGATAGCAGAGACAGGACATGTTTATAAGCCATAAGGAAAGGGGCAGCTGGTGCGGCAGAGGATAGAGCACTGGTCCTGCAGTCAGGAGGACGTGAGTTCAAATCCAGACTCAGACACATAACACTTTCTACATGTGTGACTCTGGGAAAGTCACTTAACTCCAATTGCCAAGCCAAAAGAAATATGCCATAAGGAAGCAGCCAGTTGACAGGGTATGATTAGAGATCAAGGAAAAAATGTGAAAGATAGAGATGACAATCTGCTAAAGAAAATGGAATGGCATGGGATCACTTTTGCATCTAAAGAGCTGACCTTGGCAAGGGGAAGAGTTTCCTCTTCCTGTGAGATAGGGGCGAAGGAGACAGGAGTGGCAGAAGGCATCTGAGTGATGTGAGATGAGGAGGAGGGGAGAAGAGGAAGCTCACAGTGAATGGCCTCAAGACGTGTAGTATACTGAACTGATACAAAGTGAAGTGAGCAGAACCAGAAGAATGTTGTAGACAGTAAGAGCAATAATATACAATGAATAGCCATAAGTGATGTAGCTGTTTTCAGCAATATAATGATCCAAGAAAATCCCTAAGAACTTATGATGAAGCATACTATCTGCCTCCAGGGAAAGATCTGATATTGTCTGAATACAGACTGAAGCATGATATTTTCCACTCTATATTTATTTTATTATTTTATTCAAGACTTGTACAAAATGACTAATATGGAAATGTTTTATATGAGTGCACATGCATAACTTGCCTCTACTTCATTACCATCTCAGGAAGGAAGAAGGGGAAGGAGGGAGGGAGAGAAGGATAGAATTTGAAGCTCAAACCTTTAAAAATGTTAAAAAAAATTAACATGTAATTGGAGAAAAACAAAACATCATATGTATGTATATAACAATTTATAGTAAAATATGAGGTCAGTTTCTCAAAAAATGTTGGGGGAGAGGGAGTCATGCCCCCATGAGAAGGGATGAGAAGGTTTGGAAAGCTGCTGCAGCTAATGGGAAAATTAATTATTTAGGGTAATGTAACTGGATTGCCATGCAGCAATAATTATGAGATTATGTAAGATAGTTCCATAGTGGACACAATCTGTTTTTGCAATTCTTTACTTTCATTTCACAGCACATGAGTGAGAGTGAAGGCCAGTGATGCTGAAAGCAATCCAAGCCTGAGGCTTGACAGGATAGGACAAATGATACCTTAATGGGGCAAGTGTAGATTGAACTGATTCACTAATGAATCAAAATGGGAAAAGGAGGAGAATGTGGCTAGGACAAGGGTGATGCCCTGGGAGGGAACTGACTAAGGAGTCAAGAGACTGGCAGTCAAGGAAGGCAGAGGGAGAGGTAGAATATCAATACAATGAGCTCAGATAAGGGAATTTCAGAATTCATGAATTCAGAAAGTGGCATATTCATGGGCCATGGCCAGATTACCCATTTAGAGTAGCTTATAATTAATCTTTTAGGTATAATTTACTTGAACATATACTCTATAAATAATATGTAATATAATAAATATATATATATAATATATTAATAATATGTATGACAAATTTATATTAGAGTAGTTTGTAGCTAAGGTAATGCTTATTGACAATGTGATTCTTAACACAATGTGATACTTATCCCATTTCTCATCATTCTGCCATGGTCATTGTAGAAGCAGAAGCTGACTGCAGAGGGCTGAGGGTCATTTTGTATCGTTCTTTGTGTCAAGAGATGCTATGGCCTTGGAATTCAGCTCCCAGTGTTCAGCCTCCTGGAATGAGCTGCTTGGTACTTAGCTAAGCTGCGCTTCAGGATATATATCACAGGTATTGGGAATTTGCTCTATGCCTTCTAATTCCCTTCAATAAATACTTATTAAGAGCCTGTTGTGTGGTAGGCACTGTGCTAAGCCCTGAAGATACAAAAAAGAGGCAAAAGAGAGTGCCCTTAGGGAGCTTGCCTTTCCATCATGGTAGAACCTGCTAGAGACATCTATTCCACTGACATAGACTTTGAGATCCAGGGTCACTTTGACATCACAGGGAGGCATTCGTGGAGGTCTTTCTTACCTCAAGCCCCAACTAGGTGTTCTACAACTTCAACACATTGCAATGACTTCTACCCACAAGGGTAAAATAAATTTAATCCCTCTTTTACACAAGAGCCCTTCAAATACTTGAAGGCTGCCATCATGTCTCCCTTAAGTCTATGATATTTTTAATGAAAGCTGAGAACCACAGAAGTATCTTCTGTTGATTTTCTTCTACCTATTCTGTCTGTGTCTTTTTTGTCCATAGCTGTTTCCATGTTATTTCTTCCATTAGACTATAAGAACAGGGCCTAGGTTGTTGTTGTTTTTGTTTGGCCTTTCTTTATATTTCTGATGCTTTGCAGGTAGGGTGGGGGGTTGGTATCACCAGTTGTCCTGATCTATATCTTGCCACTGCACATAGGTGGTTTGGAAGGAGAAAGTGAGGCTGGTCACTTTTCACAGCCCTCACCTTCTTGATGACATATCTTTCTTCTAGAATTAATGACAAATAACAGCAACAATACTTAGCACTGTTTGTGGCACACAGTAGGTACTTAATAAATCTTCATTTACTGATATGCTTGCTCAAAGTCTCATTATTACTTAGATGCCTGGACTAGAAAATAAACTTCTGACTCCTAATTTTCTTTCACCCCTAGATCCTTACAAGGAGGGAAGCATTGCTTCATTTTTTGTACTTGCATCTGCAATGCCTGGAACATAGTAAGCACATAATAACAACTTGGTTTAATTTCCATGATGCTAAATGGCTGCTAAGAATGCTACTTTTGGGTATTGCCTCAGATAAGTAAAAGGAATATTCTATTCTGGGTATTACAGAGAACAAAAATGTGTCTAGTCTAGGGGTTTCCAAATTAAAGCTGTGAATTTCTCCAAGAAATTATTGCTAGAGATCTGTAAATCCATATTCAGTCTGTGGATCCTTATTCTGATCTTTAGCTTAAGGATGATATGAGATATGTCACAGTATACTAGATGAGGAAATAGAACTTTTGATTATGTCTTGGCTTTCAGAACATTGATCTCTTCAGGGAGATGCAAATAGGGGTCCCTGGAGATGAAGACCTGGGTTTGGAGTCAGGATGACCTGCATCTAAATCCCACCTCAGAAACTTTCTGCCTCTGAGACCCTAAGGAAATTGCTTAATTTCTCTCAGCCTCAGTTTCTACATCTGTAAAATGAGTGGATTGCACTTTATCACCGCTAAGATACCTTCCAATTCTAAATCTGAAGACCTTAAGATCTTCTGTAGATTGAATTAATAACGTATCCTTCACTTAAGCATTTTACATTTTGAAATCTATATGGATTTATCATATTTAATAGGATACAAATATATTTTAAAATATTAATTTTTATTATCATACCTTTTCAATAAAATATAGTATATTAAAATAATAATTAATAATGTTAAAATAATTCCTCATATTTATATAACACTTCATGGCTTATAAAGCACTTAATATTTGTCAACTTGTTTGATCCTCATTACAACCCTATGAGGTAAAGAATATTATTATCCCCATTTTACAGATGAAGACTAAAAGGCTGAGAGAAGTTATATGATTTCCTCAGGGTCACATGGTTAGTAAATGCCTGAGATAGGATTTGAATTCATATCTTCCTGACTCCAACTTATATACTGTAATGTCCTAGACAGGAACTGTTATCATACGGGGTGCTGAAAAAAATTTTGATGTAAAAACGGGATCCATATGGTTATGCTCTATTCCAATGACAATTGAAAGAAGATGATGTATGTAAAGTGCTTGACAAACTTTTAATGTCTCTATAAATGGAAAGTTCTAAGCAGAATTCTATAGGGGCGCATAGCCTGGAGCCATCACTGTACCTTGGATCTCTGGATAAAGGGCCATATACAGCAGTGCCCACCTCAGCATGGTAGAAGTTGTCTCTGTTCAAGCCAAGAAGAGGTCCAGGGTGCAGAAGACTAAATTTTCTTCATTAAAACTAGAATGGATGTTATCCTTAAATGAAAAAGTCAAGGATCAGTTGGTTAATCCAAAAAATAATTACAGCTGTCTCCAAGCATGAAGAGCTGCACCCTCGATGGAGCTTTGGGAAGGTCAAGGTGGCAGATCCTGGGTTTCCATTTAACACCCAAGAATATAGTAACTGTTCCTAAGAATGAGAGTTCCTATTTCTTTTTTTTCCCTTAAAAATATTATGTTTTCCAATTACATTTAAAGGCAAATTTTAATTCTTTTTTTAACATAAAATTGAGTTCCAAATTTTCTCCTTTCCTTCTGCCCCTGTCCCCTCACTAAGATGGTAAGCAACTTGATATAGGTTATATATGTGTATTCACATAAAACATGTTTCCATATTAGTCATGTTGTGAAAGAAGAAACAGAACAAAAAGGAACACAACCATGAAATAAAAAAAAAGAAAGTAAAAATAATGTGCTTTGATCTGCATTCAGATTTCATCAGTTCTTCCTCTGAATGTCAACCATTTTCCACCATGAGTCTTTTGGACTTATCTTGGATCATTGTATTGCTATGAAGAGCTAAGTCAATCATAGTCAATCTTCACACAACATTACTGATACTGTGTACAATGTTCTCCTGATTCTGCTTACTTCACTTTCCATCAGTGCATGTAAGTCTTTCCAGGCTTTTCTGAAATCCACCAACTTGTCACTTGCACAATAGAATTCCATTACATTCATATACCATAACTTATTTAGCCATTTCATAACTGAGGGACATCCTCTCAATTTCCAATCCTTTGCTAGCACAAAAAGTGCTACTGTAAATATGTTTGTGCATGTCCATCTGTTTCTCTTTTTATGATCTCTTTGGGATATAAACTTACTCGTGGTACTGCTGGATCAAAGAATATGCACAACAGCCTTTAGATATAATTCCAAATTGATCTTCTGAATGGCTGTATCAGTTCACAAGTTTACCAACAGTGCATTAATGTCCCAATTTTACCCAATCCTCCCCAGCATTCATCGTTACCTTTTTGTTTCATATTAGTCAATCTGATAGGTGTGATGTAGTATCTCAAAATTGTTTTAATGTGCATTTTTTTAATCAATAGTGATTTATAGCATTTTTTCATAGGACTATAAATAGCTTTGATTTCTTCATCTGGAAACTGCTTGTTCATATCCTTTGACCATTCATAAATTGGAGAATGACTTATATTCTTATAAATTTTTCTCAGTTCTCCAGATATTTGAGCAATGTGACCTTTATTGGAAACACTGGCTGTAAAAATTGTTTCCAAGCTTTCTGCTTTCTTTCTAATATTGGTTGCATTGGTTTTGTTTATGCAAAACCTTTTTAGTACAATAGAATCAAAATCAAACATTTTATATCTTATAATGCTCTCTATTTCTTGTTTGATCACAAATTCTTCCATTCTCTATAGATCTGAAAGGTAAACTATTGCTTCCTCTTCTAATTTGCTTATGGTATCACTCTTTTTGTCTAAATCATGTACCCATTTTGACCATATCTTGGTATATGATACAAGATGCTAGTCTATACCTAGTTTCTGTTTTCCAGTTTTCCTGGCAGTTCTTGTCAAATAGTGAGTTCTTATCGCAGAACTTGGTGTCTTTGGGTTTATCAAACACTAAGGTACACATTTACTACTGTGTCTTGTGTACCTAGTAAATTCCACTGATTCATGACTCTGTTTCTTAGCCACTACCAGATAGTTCTGATGATTGATACTTTATAATATATTTTGATATCTGATATAAATAGTCCACCTTCTTTTGTATTTTTTTCATCAATTCTCTTAATATTATTGACTTTTTGTTTTTCCCGATGAATTTAGTACTTATTTTTTCTAGCTCTATAAAATGATATTTTTGGCAATTTGATTGGTATGGGACCGAATAAGTAAATTAATTTAGGCATAATTGTTTATTTTTTTATTTTGTTGTCTTGGCTTATTCAGTAATTTATATTTTCCCAAATGTTTAGATCTAATTTTATTTAAATGAAAAGCATTTTGTAATATATGTTCATAGAATTCCTGGGTTTGTTTGGAAGTAGTTTCTTGAGTATTTTTTTTTAAATTTTCTACATTTATTTTAAATGAGATTTATTTTCTGTCTCTTACTGTTTGTCTTTGTTGGTAATGTGTGTGTATGTATAATATATTACATATCTATATCTATATCTATATGCATATTTATTTCTGTTAACTATTAACTATTAAATAACATATATGTATATACATGTTCATGATCTATGTGGGTTTATATGTGATTTATTATTATTTTAAAGTTGTTTATTATTTCAAGTGTTTTTTAGTTGATTCTCTAGAATTCTTTAAGTATAGCATTATATCACTTGTGTGAAAGTGTTATTTCTTCATCGCCTATTTTAATTCCTTCAATTTCCTTTTCTTCTTTTATTGCTAAAAGCTAACATTTCTAGCACAATATTGAATAAAAGTAGTGATAATGGGAATCCTTGTTTCACACCTGATCATACTGGGAAGGCTTTTACCTTATCCTTATTATAGATAACTCTTGTTGATTATTTTGGATAAGTATTATTTATCATTTTAAGGAAAGCTCCATTTATTCTTATACTTTTTGGTGATTTTAATGTGAATGGATGTTGGACTTTGTCAAAAGATTTTCCCATCTACTGAGGTAATTATATGATTTCCCTTGGTTTTGTTATTGATATGATCAGTTATGCTGAGCATTTTCCTAACATTAAACCAGTTCTACCTTCCTGGTATAGATCCCACCTGGTCCTACTGCATGAACTTTGTGATATTTTGCTGTAATCGCCTTCCTAGTGTTTCATCTAATTTTTTTGCACCAATATTCATTAGGGAAATTGACCTATAGTTATCTTTATCTGTTTTGGATCTTCCTTATTTAGTTATTAGGACCCTATTTGTGTCACAAAAAGACTTTGTTAGGACTTTTTCTTTTTCTGTATTTTCTATTTTCCCAAATGGTTTATATGAAATTTGAGTTAGTTGTTCTTTGGTAGAATTCACTTCTAAATTCATCTGGACCTGGGGATTTTTTTTAGAGAGTTCATTGATTTTTCAATTTCCTTTTCTAAAATGAGATTATTTAAGAGTTTTATTTCTTTTAATCTAAGCATTTTACATTTTTGTAAATATTTATACATTTCTCTTAGATTTTCAGATTTATTGGCATAAAATTGGGCAAAGTAGTTCGTAATTATTGCTTTAATTTCCTTATCTTTGGTGGTAAATTCACCCTTTTAACTTTTGATACCAGTAATTTGGTTTTCTTCTTCCTTTTTTTAAATCAAATTAACTGTTTTGTCTGCTTCCTTTTTCATAAGACCAGATCTTACTTTTATTTATTAGTCAGTTTTTTTTTTAAATTTTCAATTTTATTCATTTCTCCTTTGATTTTCAGCATTTTCCATTTGGTGTTGTTTGAGAATTTAAAATTCATTCTTTGGCTTTTTTAGTTGCATATCTAATTCATTTGCATTCTCGTCCTCTACTTTATTGATGTAAGCAATTAGAGATGTAAAATTTCCCCTAAATATTGCTTTGGTTACTTCCCACAAATTTTGGTATGTTATCTCATTATTGTCATTTTCTTTGTTGAAATTAATTATTGCTTCTAAGATTTGTTCTTTGACACACTTATTCTTTAAGATTAGATTAATTAGTTTCCAATTAATTTTAATCTATCCTTCCATAACCCTTTAATAAATATAATTTTTATTGAATCACATTCTGAAAAGGATGCATTTAATATTTCTACCTTTCTGAATTTGATTTTGAGGTTTTTTTTGTTTGTTTTTTATGCCCTACTACATGGTCAATGTTTGTGTAGAAGCCATGCATTACTGAGAAAAAAAGGATAGTGTTTTCTATCTGCATTCAGTTTTCTCCAGAGATTTATCATGTCTAACTTTTGTAAAAATCTGTTCAATGCATTAACTTCTTTCTTGGTTAGATATTTCTAGTTCTAAGAGGAGAAGGTTGAGGTTCTCCACTACTATAGCTTTACAGTCTATTTCATCCTTTAACTCATTTAACTTCTTTTAAAAAATTGGATGCTATACCATTTGGTACATTTTTAGTATTGATAATACTTCATTTTCTATGGTACCTTTGAGCAAGATGTAGCTTCCTTCCTTGTCTCTTTTAATTCTATTCTTGCTTTTGCTTTGTCTGAGATTATGAATGCTACTCCTTTTTTTTTTTTACTTCAGCCAAAGCATAAAATTTTCTGCTTCAGCCTTTTACGGTTGTGTGTGCGCCTATGCTTTAGATGTGTTTCTTTTAAATCACATATTGTCAGATTCTGGTTTTTAATCCATTTTGCTAACTTCTTCTGCTTTATGGGAGAGTTCAGCCTATTCACAGCAACACTTTTGATTGCTAGCTGTGTCTTTCCTTCAATCTTATTTTTCCTCTTTATACTTTTCTCTGTATCCTCCTTTCATACTTTACCTCCTCAACAGTGTTTTGCTTCTGCCCAACACCTTCCTCAATCTGACCTCCTTCTATCAGTACCCCTTTTTTGTTTCCCTCCGCTCCTACTTCCCTATAGGGTAAGATAGATTTCTTTATTCAACTGAGTGTGTATGTTACTCCCTCTTTAACCCAAACCAGCTGAGTGTAGTTTTCAAACAATGCTCACCACCTCCCTTCTTTCTCTCCACTGTAATCAGTCTTTTGTACTTTTTAATGTGACATAATTAGCTCCATTCTGCCTTTCTCTTCTATCTGCTTCTAGTCCAATCATATTTGTATACACACACACATAACACGTGTATATGTATATATGTATATATACGTGTGTGTATACTTATATATGTGTATGTATATATATATGTATATATATAAAACATAAACATTATATACATATATATCATCAAAGTTAGCTTATGCCCACACTTTCTGTCTATATATACTCCTTCTAACTTCTCCAATAGACATACAGTTCTTAAGAATTACAGGTATCATCTTCTCTTGCAGGGATATAAATTATTTAACTGTATTGAATAACTTTTTCTTCTTTCTTGTTTACCTTTTTATGCTTTTCTTGAATCTTGTATATGAAAATCATTTTTTTTTCTGTCTTGTTCTGGTCTTTTCATCAAGGAATGTTTGAAAGTCCCCTTTTTCACTGAATGTCCATATTTCCTTTTGAAAGATTACGCTCAGTTTTGCTAAGTAGTTCATTGTGTTGTAATACAAGCTTCTTTGCCTTCCAGAATGTCAACTTCTAAACACTCTGATCTTTTAATGTAGAAGCTACTAAATCCTTTGTAATATGGACTGTGACTCCTCAATAATTGAATTGCTTCTTCACATATCAGAATTTTGGCATTATTGTCCTGTTTTGAGTTTGTGTTTTGATTTTCTCTGTCATCGTTGTAGTTTCCTATCATCAGACTTTTTTGGTTGTTTTTGCTCATTTCCAACATATGTTGTGACTATTTACAGTTGAGCTCTACTCCTGGGATACAAGGGGCACTGTCCCAAGCTTCTGATGTTGGAGGAAGGTCCTGTTCCCTGGGATGCTTCAGAGGCTTGCCTTTTGTGCTGGGGCTCCAGGGCTGTCAGCAGTTGTTCTGGAATTGCCTCTCCTATTAGTACCTGTTGTAGCAGACTTTAGGGGCTGGCAGCTCACCTCTTGCATCATGGCTACAGGCCTCACAGCTTGTCTGCTTTGCCACTAGCCTGCTGAGCTGGGTTACTGATGTGTGCTAAGGCTAGGGCCTCCACTGGCTTGCCCTAACACCGCCTGCTCTAGGCTGTGCTCCCATTTTACCCAAGTGAGACAAGCCTGTCTTGTGGTCTAAGTAATTTTGGCCTGGAAAGTTGTTTGAACCTTTCCTTTGGTGGATTCTACTGCTCCAGAATTCATTTTGTTGCTTGACTTAAAGTTATATCCAGGGAAACTGGGGAAAGTTGAGGCAACTTCCTGCCTTTTCTCCACCATCTTTGTTCCACCTCTGAGAGCTCTTAGTTCTCTTGGGTTGGGAAGCTCACCATGAGTACTTTTCTCTCCAAACCCGTGCAGGTAGATAGAATCTTTATTTTACAAGGGAGAAAACTGTAGCTCAGAGACCAGGAGTGAATTGACCAGAGTCACAGGACTAACAAATGACAGAACTGACCCATGAATCCTGGTCCCTGAGCAAAATCTACCACTCTTTGCTACATCATGCCGCTGCTCATCCCATGTGCACGTTGCCCTCCCCTCTTTCCAGCACCACCCTCAGTGCCTGCCACACAAAAAAGAATTGGCATGGAGGACTGCTTTTTAAAAAGGTGATTATGTGGCCAATGTATTTTTCTATCATCTGACCAGGATATGTGCTGGGTAGAGGTGCCTAGTGTGCTAAAATCATAGGAGTTTATATTGAATTTGCATCTGTATTTGTATATATTCAATTTTTTCTCCTCTTCTTCCTCCTCTCCCTCTTCCTGCTCCTCTTCCTCTTTTTTTCTCCTTTTCTCTCTCCTCCTCCTTCACATTATCTCTCTCATTCTCTCCTTCCTCTTCTACTTATTTTTCCTTGTTTTTCTCTTCCTTTTCTTTATTATCACTCTCATTATTTTCCCTCTACTAAAGACCTATCCACATGCCTATTAGTAGCTCCTGGTATTTCTTCTTCTGGAAGGAATGAAGCTGGTTGTAAAATGGAGAATAATAATAGCTAGCATTATAATATAGCACCTACTATTTGCCAAACACTGTGATAAGGGTTTTACAAATAGATTTCCATTTGATCCTCACAACTCTGTGAGACAGCAGCTATTATTACCCCCATTTTATAGTTGATGAAACAGAGGCAAACAGAAATTTAGTGACTTTCCTTGTACCACACAGCTAGTGTCTAATTATCCTAATTGAACTCAGGTCTTCTTGACTCCAAGTTGAGCGTGTATCTATGTGCAATGTAGTTACCTACATCACCTTCCTTTAGGTCTAGATTCATCCCTCACCTATGTCATACTCTTAAAATAGAGCACTAAGTCAAAAGAGCTGTGTTCATATGTCTGTGTTCCATGATTGTTGGGGCAAATCTTTTCATGCTTTTGGTTTCAGTTTCTTCATCTGTGAAATGTACATAATACCTGTGGTAGATATCTCATGTCATTGCTTGAGGGCAAAAACATTTTGTATGCCTTGAAGTATAATCTGCATCTAAGCAGAAGTTTTATTGTCATTTCTTAGCATTTTATATTATTTTTCTAGGTAAGAATAGGTATTTCACCCCATTGATTCATTCTTTTAATGAAATAAAAACCAATATTATCGAAATGCTTTACAATTTGTCAACTGCTTTTCCCATTGTCCTATGTGATAAGTAATGTCAATAATATTGAATCCATTTTTCAGTTGAAGACACTGAGGCTTAGAGAAATGATTTGTTCCCAGGTAAACTTGGCTAATGAATTCAGGATAAAAATTTCAAATAGAGGTCCAGCATTCTTAAACTATATAGGACATAATCACAAAATATTGAAGTTGGAAAGGAATTCCAATGGTGTCAAACTCAAAATGAAATGGAGCCACTAAACAATATGTAAGGATACCTGGGAGTTACATATTGACTTACATTATGTATGCTCTAATGTATTTTTATTTATTTTGTTAAATATGTCTAAATTACCTTTTAGATTACCTTTTAATTTGATTCTACAATACTCAGGAGTGATATGGGCTACAATGTTTGACTATTGCATATATTCCCAATGATGGTGATATGTTGATTGTGTATATAAAATTGGTAATTTAATTTATTTTTATAGTGTTGTGAATATACATACAATAGTTCTGGATAGGATGAGGAGCAGAGAGACTATCTTAATGTTATAGATGAGAAAAGTGAAGTGAAAAGAGATGAATTCAGAGTGATAAAATATCAGGGTTAAGACTTAATCCTAATCTGAATAGATTCTAATGGAAAAGACATTGGACTTGGTGACAGAAAGAGCTGGGTTTAAATCCAGTCTCATATTCCTAATACCTGTGTGACTGGAGCAAATCAATTAACTTATCTATGGCTCAGTTTCCCCTCATATTAAACCAGGGAATTGAACTAAGTGAGCCCAATGGTACCTTCCAGTTCTAAATCAAAATTGGGAGCTCTCCACTGGCAAGCTCCATTACTTATACTCTACCTCCCAGAGTTGTCACTGAGGGAAGATATTTACATTATGAGGCAGATGTAAAATTTGAAACATTTTAACACATTTATCCCCCCAACTATGCACTTTTTTGGGGGCAGGGTGGTTAAACATAAAAGGTCCAATTTCTGTTTTATCTACATTACCTTGGACAGTTCCTTCAGGTAAGCATCAATGAAGTCCAGAGACTCTTCATGGTTCAGGTCTTCCTTATGTTGTTTGCTCACACATTTTACAAAAGACTCTAGCTTCTTGCATTCTCAAAAGAACTTCTGGTGAGGTCCTGGCAGGAATTTCATTATCCAAGTAAACATATTGAAGAGCTAAGTAATATAAAAGGGAGCAGGGTGGGGAGAACAGATAAATATTAATTCCTATTAGGCTGACCTATCTCTTCATCTTCCTCACAGTAAGTCAGGCCAGGGTTCTTAACTTTTGTTTGTATCATGGAATTTACCTTAATTCCATGTCTAACCACTCCTGAAATCCAACTTTCCTGTAACCACTGTCTATCCTCCCATAATGTTGCTGTCCTAACGCACAGGCTCATGTCCAACCATCTTTGTCTCATACATCAGCTCCTTGGCCATATTCTGATGCACTGAAATAACTTTTTCAATATGTCACTAATCTAGGCAGCTGCATAACCCGTAAAGAAGTGCAACAGAGATTCTTTTTAGGGAAATTGATAGAAGTTAGGTCTATATTTCCCCATCAGCCCCACAGAATTCATTTCTCTTGAATTCCCATTATGTTCCTCTTAGGGAAATGAAATCTAATGTAATTCATCCTTTCTACTCATTTTCTTCCATAGCCAGACTTCTGAGGAGTTAAATGAAATCATGAACCAGTGGCTTATGAGCCAAATGGGGTGCTGGGGTAATACTCAGGAAAACCTGAGTTAGAATTCTGCCTCAAACACTTATTAGCTGTAGGATGGGTCATTAATTTCTTTTAGCCTCAATTTTCTTATCTGTAAAATGGAGATAATAATAGCAATTATCTCAAAGGGTCATTGTAAGGATCTAAAGAAATCAGTCAATAAACAAGCATTTAATAGGCACTTATTATGTGCCAGGCATAAAGAAAGGGAGAAAATGCCACTGTCTGTCCTTAAGAAGCCCACATTGTAATGGGAAAGACAGCAATACATGCAAGATACATGCAAGTTGAAAGGTAATCTCAGAGGAGAAGGCACTGGCAGATGGAAAGACTGGGAAAGACATCCTGCAGTAGAAGGTGAAATTTGAGCTGATATTTTTTGTGGTTGTTGTTAACTGAATGACTGTAGCTTTTTAATAGAATCAAACTATATTTTATCTGATCTTCTAATAGAGCAATATTATATAATAATGTTAATTAGAATTATAAAACAGTATGTTTCTCCAGATTTAAACAACAACAACAGCAGCATTTCCTGGGAAGAAAGATTCCATATAATTTCGTCTTAAAGGTCTCTTCCAGCTCTAAAATCTTGTAATTCATTTTTTTCAACACAATTTAGATTTTATCAATTTATTTTTATTTTTCAACATTCACTTCCACAAGATTGAGTTCCAAATTTTCTCCCCATCTTGTCCTTCCTCCCACCGAAGATAGTGTGCATTCTGAATATCCCTTCCCCTAATCTGTCCTCCCTTCTATCCACCCCCTTCTCCCCTTTCTCTTCAATTTTCCTATAAGGGAGGATAGATTTTTATAGCTCATTGCCTGTATATCTTATTTCCTAGTTGCATGTGAAAACAATTTTTAATATTTGTTTTCAAAACTTTATGTTCAAAATTTTCTCCCTTCCTCCCTCCTCACCCCCTTCATTGAGGAGGCAAGCAACTTGATATAGGTTATACATGTGTAGTCATGCAAAATACTTCCATACTAGTCATTTTGTGAATAAGTAAGTATGTTTCCTTTAATACTATCCTGCTCCCCATTTGTTCTCTTCTCTCCTTTGACCCTGTCCCTCCTTAGAAGAGTTTGCTTCTGATTACCTCCTTCCCCAATCTGCCCTCCCCTCTATCATCTCCCTGCTCTCTTGTCCCCTCTCCCCTCACTATCCAGTAGGGTAAGAGATTTCCATACCCAATTGAGTGTGTATGTTATTCCCTCCTTAAGCCAAATCCAATGAGAATAAGATTCACTCATTCCCTCTCCACTGTGAAAGCCTTTTTTTTGTCTGTTTCATGTGAGATAATTTACCCCATTCTACCTCTCCCTTCCTCCAGTATAATCCTCTCTCACCCCTTAATTTTATTTTCCAGATATCACCACTTCATCTTCAACTCACCCTGTGCCATCTATCTATCATCATCTATCTCTATCTATCTATCTATCTATCTATCTATCTAATCTTTTTTTTCCCTCCAACTACTGTAATACTGACAAAAGTCTCATAAGTTGCAAATATCATCTTTCCATGCAGGCATGTAAATAGTTCAACCTTAATAAGTCTCTTATGATTTGTCTTTCCTAATTACCTCTTCATGCTTCTCTTGAGTCTTGTATTTGAAAGTCTAATTTTCAGCTCTGATCTTTTCATTAAGAATGCTTGAAAGTCCTCTATTTCACTGAATATCTATTTTTTCCCCTGAAGGATTATACTCATTTTTGCTGCATAGGTGATTCTGGGTTGTAATCTTATCTCCTTCAACCTCTAGAATATTATATTCCAAGCTCTGCATTCCTTAATGTAGAAGCTGCTAAATCTTTTGTTATCCTGATTGTGTTTCCACAATACTTGAATTGTTTCTTTCTGGTTACTTGCAATATTTTCTCCTTGACCTGGGAACTCTGGAATTTGGCTACAATATTCCTAGGAGTTTTCCTTTGGGGATCTTTTCAGGAGGTGATTGGTGGATTCTTTCAATTTCTATTTTGCCCTCTGTTCTAAAATATCAGGCAGTTTTCCTTGATAATTTCTTGAAAGATGATGTCTAGGCTTTTTTTTGATCATGGCTTTCAGATAGTACAAGAATTTTTAAATTCTCTCTCCTGGATCTATTTTCCAGGTCAGTTGTTTTTCAAATGATATATTTCACATTGTCTTCTATTTTTCATTCTTTTGGTTTTGTTTACAATGTCTTCATTTCTCATAAAGTCACTAGCTTCCAATTGTTCCATTCTAATTTTTAAGGAAGTATTTTCTTTAGCGAGCTTTTGTACTTCCTTTAATTTGGCCAATTATGCTTTTTAAGGCATTCTTCTCCTCATTTGCTTTTTGGACCTCTTTTGACATTTGGGTTAGGCTATGTTTAAAGGTGTTATTTCCTTCAGTATTTTTTGGGTCTCCTTTAGCAAGCTGTTGACTTGTTTTTCATGATTTTCTTGCATCACTCTCATTTCTCTTCCCAGTTTTTCCTCCACTTCTCTTACTTGCCTCTCAAAATCCTCTTTGAGCTCTTCTATGGCCTGATACCAATTCATATTTTTCTTGGAGGCTTTGGATGTAGGAGCTTTGACTTTGTTGTCTTCTTTTGGTTGTATGTTTTGATCTTCATTGTCAGCAAAGAAAGATTCTATGGTCTGACTCTTTTTTTTTTTGCACAGTTTGCTAATGTTCCCAGTCAATTACTTGACTTATAAACTATTTGCTAAGGTGGAGGTCTGATTCCAGTATGAAAAATGTACATTCCCAAGCTTCAGACATTTTGTGCAGCTGTTTTCAGAGATACTTCTAGGTACCTGTAAATTTTCAGTTTTTCTGAGGTGGTAGGATCAAGGGTGAGGTGTTTACTCCTTTCCTGGCCTGTCGTCTGGTGTATGAGTGACCACAAGCACTCTTTTCTGCCTTGGAACTATGAAGTGAATTTTCCCTGTACCACCACATCAAGATCCACCATACCAGTATTCCTTCTTGTCCCAGGATCACAATGCAGAACTGTGACCCAGATCCAAGCACGGGCAAAGCAAGAGAATCCTGCCTCAGCACCAGCAAAGAGGTCCCTGAAGTCCCCGTCTGATCATCCATTTGATTCACCCTCTGTCTTGTGGGCCAAGAGCTCTGGAAGCAGCCACCACCCTGGGGCTGCACCAGGACTGGGTCTGGGACTAAGCTTCTCTCTCACCATGGTCACAGACTTTTCTTGCTGACCTTTTAAGTTTTCTTCGGTGTTCAGCAGTTGTAAAGTCTGGAAACCAACACAGTTGTCCATGATTCAGTCATCTGATGTCTGTTCCAGGTTCACTGAGGCCTGTTTTATGCTCACATTTAACTGTGTTCCTCTTCCATCCTGGCACAATAGACCTTTTCCATCAACCATACACATTGTCTTGGACTGGAAATTTTTTTCACTCAATCTTTTTGTGGGTTCTGTTGCTTTAGAATTTGTTTGGAGCCATTTTTACAGGTTTTTTGGAGGGATTTGGGGGAGAGCTCAAGCAAGTCACTGCTTTTGCTCTGCCATCTTGACTCCATCCCCCACCCCATGCTGATTCTTGAAGGAAGCCTGGAGATGGAGGTAAGGAAGGAGAGCATTCCAGACATGAGGGACAGCCGATGTAAAGGCACTGATGTGGGAGCTAATAATAAATGTAAATATGTTTACCCACCTTACATGTAAGCACTTAAATCCCTGTCTCTTTGATTGTTTCTCTTCTCTTTCAATTTCTTTAGCTGCCAATCTGTCTCTTGTCTCTGTCTCTGAACCTCTTTCTCTTCCTCCCATCCTGCTTCCAATTCTCTTCTTTGTCTTTGTCTCCCTCTCTCTCTGTCTATCTCTCTCTCTTCCCTACTCTCCCCTCCCCTCTCTCCTCCTCTCTCTCTCTTGCAGAGGTGAGGATAAAATTCCTGGTTTCCCTCAGACTCTGCTCAATACACAGCTTCTCCATAAATCCTTTCCTAATGCAGCCAATATCAAAACTTTCTGCCATTGTATTTATTTATTTACATATACAGTCCCTTGATGGCATATTGTCTCCTCCAATAGTATATAAAGCACCCAAGGTCAGGTGCTGTCATTTTTGTTACTATGTCCTCATCTCCTAGAAGAGTACTTGGCACACAGTAGGTGCTTAATAAATGTTTATAAATTGATAACCTTGGTAAAGATCTTAGAAAAACTTAAAAACTGCATAGAAAATTGTTTACTGTTATTTGGAGATCATAGTGTTCTGGAAAAGCATTGGGTCCCCGGTCATGTTCTTTCATGTCACTGCTCATAAAAATCTTATTTCTTTCCTCTCCCCTTTTGAGTCCCTTTTACTGCCTCGAGGAACTCATGCACAAGCTGACTCAGCTCCTGCCAACCTCTCACAACCATGCTTTTCATGTTTCTTTTACCATTGAGGATATGCAGGCCATATTGAAGCTGAGCCCGTGCCGTCCAGCAGTGGAAGGTATGTTAACTAACATTCCCATCTAACTTCAAGCACTGTGACATTATCCAAACTCTTTAGCAGCTCCTGAAACTGAGAATCATGGTATTCAAAGTGATGGCCAAAAGTTACAGAGCAGATGATATTGTAAATAGCATTGTTGATGTGAAAGTGGGGGTCAAAGATCTCTATTGTTGAATGGAAGAGAAAGGGAACACATCACTCTTCATTTCACTCATGTTGTTTAAAGGAACTCTGTAGATCTTTCTACCTTTTTCTCCTAAACATTTTTTCCTTACCTTCCCCTACCCCATACGTACCAGCACATCTGCTTTATTATTATTGTCCATAACCAGCTACTGCTTAAATAGATGTGAGAAAAAAGAAAAGAACATGCCCACTTTTTAATGTTTAGTCAAGACTTGGGATTTAATTGTCATATTTTCTTTCAGCATAGGTTACTTGTGGCTTTGGGCAAGCTACCTCATTTGTCTTTGTCTCCGTGTATTCCTCAGTGAAATGAGGAAGTTGGATTATATAACCTCTGAGGACCCTTCTAGACTGTCTATGATTCTATATCTGATATATGATTTGCATAGGTTGACAAAGGTGTGCACATCTGTATAAAGGGCATGGGCACACATGTGCATATATGTCTATAGATGTATGTTTGCATATATCAATACCCATGACTATATATACCCATGGGCTACTTGCCTACATGTGGGTTGTAGAACTGTAATTATACAACTGGAGATACTAGAATGAAAAGAAAAGATATGAGAAGGTGAATAAGGAGGATGGGAAGAGGAAAAGAAGGAAAAAGAAGAATCATAGAAAGAAGAGGAAGAGTAAATGAATGAATGTTTACAATAACAAAATTGTGAATAGAAAGATAATTTGGTAGACTTAAGAACTTGTTTCAATGCAATACCAACCACAATTCCAGAAGACCATTGATGGCACCTGCTACCTACCTTCTGACAGACCATGATGGACTTGGGTTACACAATAAGATATATGTTTCTGGGCATGGCCAGTGTAAGAATTTATTTTGCTTGATTATATATTTGTTACTAGGGTTTTGGTTTTTCCAGTGAGAGGAAGAAAAAGAAGGAAAGAAAATAAATGGTCAATTGAAAGAAATCAAAATTTAAAAAAATGATGATAGCAATATTTATATGTGTGTGTGTGTTCTAAGGAGTGGAAAGAGGAGAGCAAGGCAGAAGAGAAAAGAAGAAAGAGAAAAATGAGAGGGAAGATAACAAGAAAAGATAATAGGCGATTCAGTAAATAGAAAGGAAGAAGAGTGATTAGGAAGAGAAAAGAATTAGAGAAGGGCAGCAGAAGAGAACAGAAGTAGGGGTATGTGTGCATGCATGTCTGTAGGAAGTTCCAGGAGTGTCCAGACAAGGCAATGCTTCATGTGTAGCATTTGAAGAATTGAGGCATGTAGCCTCTATGTGATTATGGCAGAAAATAATCATAATGCCATTTAAGAGAATGAATCATCAAGAAGTCCCTTTCTTTGCTTATTACCTTGTTTCTTCCTAGAGGACAATGTTGGGTCTTTAAAGACCTTCCCAGGGGCTGGTGGACTGAGGTATTTTGTCTGTCTCTAGTCTAACAAGGATCTCTCTTCCCCTGCTCCCCCCGTCCACAGTTACAGATTAGTTTAGTGATTATTTGGACAAAAGGACAATCATAAGTAATTAAAATACCTCAGCCTGACCAGTGTTTACCTTTTTCTTCTGTGATAGCCTCAGTAAGATGCCCAGCCTCCTTACGGATCTGATCTTCCAGAAGCTTATTTCCCAAACCAAAGTTCCTAAGTGTCATTAAGGGAAATCTTCTTTGCTGTCTCCACTCTTGGCCATTAAACATTAATAAGCCTAAATAATAATGATAATACTTCATATCAATATTTCAAAAGATCTATAATTTTACAGGTGTGGTTATTCCCTCTACCAACAATGGAATTCAATTGAAAAAGCACTTAAAAATATGTATAATGTGCCAAACACTGTGCTGGGCATATGAATAGTAAGGGCTGGGCAGTTTCCGTTCCCAAGGAACTCACATAGAAATTGAGGAAATAACATTTAAAGTTTTCCTTAGGGCATATGGAAATACCTGGACGTCCTAAAAACAAAGCAGAGGGAAAGGCCAAGGCTTAGAGGTGTGCAGGGTCTATAAGTAGGCTATGTGCCTTGTGGTCAATAAATATGAGCTTCTGATGTCCTCAATCAGAGATGACTGGCTGCTGGATGAGTTTCTATTTTGCAGAAGACAGATATAGAACCCAAGTCCTGATCTGGGTGGCCAGAACCAGTTTGAGCAGCCTAAATCATTTCATGTGGCCCTCATTGACTGCATCAGTATCATGGGCCAGGCAGGGCAGTGACACCATGTCCCATAGATGTTAGATATGCCACAAACAGGCTCATTGTCCCTCCTTTGCTTGGTGTCACATGGAACTTATAAGGTCTCTCCACCTTGCTGATGGTGAAGTATTGAACAATCAATCCCATTTCTCTTTACCCATGATTGGGGGTGGGTAGAAGAGAGACCTTTGGGTATTCCTTTCCCAGGAAGTATCTTTGCTATGAAGAACTTGAGAACTGAGGCCTAGACAGGGTAAGGGACTTACTCAAGGTCACACAGGTAAAACATGAAAGAAATGGGATTCAAACTGAGACCCTGAGTCTGTGACCTTTCCATTACTTCTTGCTGTCTCATAAGTGCTTGCTTTCTACTCTAAGACTGGCTTCATGCACATCCCATGAAGTTTCTACTTTTAGATATGGAAGGCTTTTTGGAATGTAATAGTGAAAACACTTTTTTAGGCAACCCTGGCCTGGGAGCCCCTGACTGAGATGTCTTCACCTTCTTGCCTCAAAAGTAGAATATCTCCTGTTGACACAATTTGTGAATGGTTGATGTCAATTTCCCCAGCACATTAGTAAAGATTATATAACAGAGAGAGAAAGTTTATGAAAGTGAAAAAAACTGTTGAAAGAAAAACGGTGATACCATTGACAAAACAAAAAAAGAAAGAAGCAGAGAGATGTGTCTGGACCAAGAGAATCATAAGAACTCACAGTGGTCGGAGAGTTCATATTATACAATCTGCTAGGTTCACCCTAATAACATGGAATAAGTTATAAGTTATTGTTAAGAAAAATGAAAGAAGAGGAGATAGTAGATAGTCTTCAGAATTGTATTGATGGTTTCATGTGGAAGAGAGATTAGATTTTTTTCCGTTTGGCCCCTCACGGCAAAACCCAGAGCAAGCAGTGAAAGATGTAAGGAGGAGAACTGAATTTGGAGGGAAGGACAAACTTCTGACCAGTTAGAATTGCCCTAGAGTCTCATAGGCTTCTTTGAAAGATGATGTGCTCCCCATCCTAGGAGGTCTTCAAGCAGAATCTGGATGACCATTTGTTGGAAATATTAAGATGAGATTCCAGTTCAGATCCAGGCAGTCTTGAGCAGCTATTAAGGTCCTTTATGACTCAGAAATCCCATAATTCTCTCAAATTTCAAAATATCCATCCCGAGCCCTTTCACTAATTCATTAAACATTCATTTATCAATATTTTTACAGTGATTTTTCCAAGACTTTGTCTTCTCTTCTCCACTACTAAGCCAGACTTAGAGCTGAAGTCTAAGCTTCCTACTTCTAGAAGATGTTTTCCCATGAGTTTTAGTTCCATGCCTTTATTCCTTAAGTCATAGCAGCACCAATTCTCCCCTCCTCTCAATAACAGAACAATAGGTATCTCTAATCCATGCTGACTTCATCTTTTTTTCCCATCCACTTTTACCACCCCTCCCCAGTCACCTCCCACCACCTGTCCCCTCCTAGACTTTGACCCAATAAAAAAAAATAAATCCAAGAAAATTATGAAAATAAAGTTAACCAATTAGAAAAAAAAGAAATCTAAAGGAAGAAAATAACTCCTTGAAAACTAGAATTGGGCAAGTGGAATCAAATGACATTATAAGACACCAACAAATCATGAAACTAGGAAAAATAGAAAAGAATCTGAAACATCTCATTTCAAAACTGATCTAGAGAACATATTGAGGAGAGACAATATAAGAATTGCTATAGTAATTGGTGCAGATAGGTTAAATATTGATATTACTTCATTGTCTATGATATCTTTTATCAAAATATACTTACCCTATTTATCTCTTAATTGAATTTATTTTAGTCATAACTCTGTTGAGATCCTAAGTGCTTATCTCTCCTTTTTTTGCATCAGATGAAGTGTGATAAATTCTACTCCAACCCTCAATTTCAAAAGTTTGTGTATCTCTCATATGATTCTGATTTTTAATCCATTCTGCTATTTCCAATTAATGGGTGAGTTCATCTCATTCACGTTCAAAAGGTATAATTACCATCTGTGAATTTCTGTCATCTTACTTTTACTATTTTCCTTCTTAATCTTTATTTTTGCCTTATCACTGTTACCTTATCTTCTCCCTTTACTCTCTTATTCTTTATTTTATCCATCCTTTATAAGTCCCTCATTTGTCTATTCACCTGACCCTCCTAATCTTAATTTATATGCCCTTCTAAAAGTCTCTCCCATGTCTTATTCCCTTGGTTTCTCACCTCTCTAGAAATTGTTAATACTTCTAAAGAAATGTAGTACCTTTATTTTTTTAAGGTAATTGGGGTTAAGTGACTTGCCATGGGTCACACAGCTACTAAGTGTCAAGTGTTTGGTCCAAGGCCACATTTGAACTCAGGTCTTCCTCACTTCAGGGCAGGTGCTCTATCTACTGCAACACCTAGCTGCCCCACTACCTTTATGAAATCGGCCATATATTATGAGATAAAAATGTTACAGTCAAAAACAAAAAAATTAGAAAGATTATTTTCAGATCATAATTCAATAAGGGGCCAAGGAAATGTAGATTCAAAACTAACTGGAGATTAAACAACCTAATTTTAAATAATGAGTAAGTTAGAGACCATGTCATAGAAAAAATTTCATTAAAGAGAATTACAATAATGAGATGACATATCAGAGCCTATGGGATACAGCAAAAGCAGTGAAAAGAGGAAAATGTATATCTCTAAATTCTTACATCAGTAAAATACAGAAAGAACAGACTAATGAATTGGGTATGCAATTTAAAAAAAACTAAAAAAAGAACAAATAAATAATCTCCATTTAAACACTAAATTGTAAATCATAAAGCATAGGTGAGGTTAATAAAATTGAGAGTGCAAGGCATTTAATTAATAAATAAAACCAGGTGTTGGTTTTATGAAAAAATAAAGTAGATAAAAATTGTTAATGTGATTAAGAAAGAGAGAGAACAAAACCAAATCCCTAGTATTAAAAATGAAAAGGATGAATGTACCTGTAACGAAGATGGAATTAAAGCCATTATAAAGACATATTTTTCTCAATTATATGCCATTAAATTTAACAATGTAAGTGAAATAGAAGAATATTTATAAAAATATAAATTGCCTAGATTAGCAGAAGAGGAAATAGGATATCTAAATAGACCTATTTTAGAGAAAGAAATTAAAAAGGCCATGAATTAACTTCATAAAAAAAAGCACCAGGACTAGATGAATTTATAAGTGAATTCTATCAAACATTTAAAGATCAACCAATTCCAATATTAAATAAATTATTTCAAATGGTAGGTAAAGAACTGATTCTACCAAACTCTTTTTATGAGACAAATGTGATGCTGATATATTAACCAAGAAGAGTAAAAATGAAAAAGACAATTATAGACCCATTTCATCAATGAATATGGATGAAAAAATCCTAAATAAAATTCTAATTAAAAGATTACATCAATATATTACAAAGATTTCTTATTATGATCAAGTTGCATTTATACCAGGAAAGCAGGGGTGGTTTAAAAGAAGGAAAACTATTGACATAATTGATTATATCAATAATAAAACTAAAACAAATCATGCTTATATCAATAGATGTAAAAAAAGTTCTTGATAAAGTACAATGCTCATTTCTATTAAAAACATTTGAATAGATGGTATAAATGAATTTTTCCTTAAATTGATAAAAAGTATTTGTCTAAAACCATCAGCAAGCATTATTTGAGATGGAGATAAACTAGAGGCCTTCCTAATAAGATCAGATGTGTAAGAAGGATGTTCACTGTCACCAGTATTATTCAGTATTATGTTGGAAATCCTAACAATAGCAATAAGAGAAGAAAAAGAAAATGAAGGAATCAGAATAGAGAATGAGGTAATAAAACTATATCTTTTTGCAGATAATATGATGATATATATGGAAAATCCCAAAGAGTGAATTAAAAAGTTAGATGAAACAATACTTTTAGTGAAATAGCAAGATTTAAAGCAAATCCACATTAATTATCAGCCTTCCTATATACCATACACACACACACACACACACACACAGACACACACACACACACACACACACACTTTGTAAGAAGATATAGTAAAAAAAAAATACCCTATTCAAAATAACTCTAGCCCAGGCCAAGTCCCACTTGGTTGTTGTCTGGGCCTTGATTGGCTTAGAGATGATGTAAATAGAAATTGTTTCTTCTGTTTTGGCTGGAAATCCAGAGGGTCTTCCCCACCAACACTGATATTTTTTCTTTCTATTTGACTAGGTAAAGAGTCATTCTCTTCCTCATTTCTTACCCAGCCTTAATCATTGAATGGTTGTGGATTCAGACAAAGCGAGACCTGAAAAGACCTTAGCTTTAAAAGCTCAAGGACTACCACTGCATTCAGGATCATCTCCAGTCATCCTGATCTATACCTTACCACAGAACACAGATGGCTCTGGAGGAGAAAATGAGGCTGGTGACCTTGTACAGCACTCCCTCACTTAAATCCAATTCAATTGCATGTCATGGCATCACCTCCCTGAGTTCATGGCCCCCTTCAAGAATGAAGGACAAAAAACAACAGACAGTACAAAATACCTGGGAGTCCACCTGCTAAAAAACTCGAAGTACTATATAAGCAAAACTATTAAAAAAATACCTTTTTGTACGAATAAAATCAGATTTTTAATTTTTTTTAAAATCAGATTTAAATAATTGGAGAGATAATAATTATTGATCAGTAGGCTAAGCTAATACAATAAAAATGAACATTTTACCCAAAATAATTTCTATATTCAATGCCATCCCAATTAAATTACCCCAAAAATGTTTTACTGAATTAGAAATAAATCATAACAAAATTTATTTGGAAAAACAAAAGTGAAAAGTATCAAGTGAAACAATGAAAATAAGTGTAAAGGAGGGAGGTTTACCAGTACCAGATCTTAAACTGTACTGCAAGGCAGTAATTAAAACTACCTGGTACTGGCTAAGTAATACAAAGGTAGATCATTGGAATAGAGTTACATACAATTTACAGCAGCAGATACACATAGAAACTTGAATTTGACAAGTGTAAAGGCTTAAGATTTTGGGATAAGAAATCTTTATTTGTTAAAAATTGTTGGGAAAACTGGAATGCAGTATAACAGAAACTGATCATGGACCAGTATCACACCATTTATGAAGATAAGGTCAAAATGGATATATGACCTAGATATAAAGAGAGATTTTACAAGAAAATTAGAAGAACATGGAAGATATTACTTATCAGACTAATTGAAACATGAACAATTTGCTAATAAACAAGATATAAAGAGCAAAGTTAAATAAAAATGGATAATTTTGATTACACTAAATTTAAAAGTTTAGTTCAATTAATACATAGCAAAGAACTGGCAAAGAACTGGAAATTGAAGGAAGCCCATCAATTGGCTGAACAAGTTGTGGTAACTGATTGTGATGGAATAACACTATGATGTAAGAAATGATGAGCTCAAAGATCTTAGAAAAACATGGAAAGACTTACATGAAATAATGAAGAGTGAAATGAGAAGAACTAAGAGAACATTGTATACATTAAGAACAATACTCTTTTAAGAATAACTGAGTGAATATGTTGTTTTATCTGTTATAAATATCCAAATTAATTATCAAGTACATGTGAAGAAAAACCAAATCAAGATCCAGAGAAAGATATATATATATACACACACACACACACACACACACACACACACACACACACACATTATGTATGTATATGTATATAAAAATGTGTGTGTGTGTGTGTGTGTGTGTGTGTGTGTGTGTACACCTCTAGGTAGGATTGGGGAAGGAAGAAAAATTAAAAAAAAGAAATTTAGATAATAATTTTGGTGTATATTTGAAAGTACTATTAAGTTGTGCATAGTAGGTTTGCAAGTTCATGTGCAATCCTCTTTTTATTATACTGTTGTAGAAATGCTTGTCTGATTCCATAAATTAAAAATTATATATTAGATGTAATTATATTATAAATATATAATATGTATTATAACATTATATATAAATATGTAATTACTATATAAATGTTGTGTATATATTTTGTATTTTACATACACACACACACACACACACACACACACACACACACACACACATATATATATATATATATTTAAACAAAGCAAAACAAAAGACTTTGACCTGGGACTTTGATTTTCTTGAATCCCTCCAGATGCAGGAAGCTCCACTGGCACCTGCACCATCGTGTGGGTCAAAGGGCCCAAAGGCAGAATCTTAAACCTTTAGAGCTTCAGACTTGGAAGGGATCTCAGAGGTCATCCAGTCTAACTTTTACCAAGCAAACAACACCAATAAAATATTCTAAACATCTTTTGCTTGAAGGCATCCAATGAGGTGGAATCTACTAAGGAAAAACTATTTCATTTTTGGACAGCTCTAATGGTTAGGAAATTTTTCCTAGCATAGAGCCGAATTGTACCCCTCTGCAACTCTCACCCTTTGCTGCTGTTTCAGAGGCCAAAACCTGTTCTATTAATGATCCTTCAGATATATGAAGACAGTCATCATACCTCTTTTCACTCCCCTCCCCAACTAAGTCTCCTTGTCCTCACATTAAACACTCCAATGGATCTTCCAGTAGGATGAATTTGAACCCCTTCTCCATCCTCATTCCTCTCCCCCTCAATCCTATTCCTCTCCCCCAATTCTCAGACATGAAGGAAGGAAACTTCAAAGGCCTATTTTTTCTATCATATTTCTTCTAGCCACAAGACCTCTTTAATGGGTTGGAATTCATCAGGAATGATGAAGTATAGGAATCAAAGATATCTTTCAAAGAATTCTGGAGATGAAAAATATTTATCATAATTCAAAAACTCACCAAGTGTTTTAAAGACATGGAAGTGGATAGGAATTCGGGGACAATCAATAAATACCTGGTCTTGGTTGACCAGGACCTCCTTGATCAGCGTCAATCCAGTCCCCATTATAAAGGTAAGATTTCTCACATTCGTGTAGAAAACATTTCCATATTTCTTGGCAAACTGAAAAAGAATTAGTTTGATTTGCAAATTTCCATTGCGTTTCAGGCTATTTTTGTCTGCACCATCATCAGACAATGTTCCAGCAATGTGAAACATCAGTTCAAATGGAATCCACTGAATTAAGTCTGATCCAATTCCAATGAATTCAGTTCAGCGCACCCCAACAAACACTGAATCATCCAACTCTATCCCAAGCCTTGTGCTAGGAACTGAGCTGACAATCACAAATATCAAACAATTCCTTCTCTTGAGAAATTGACATTGGAAGCAAATGATCTGTATATTACAGATACAATATCGAATACATACAAAGCAAATACTGAACACATACAAAGGAAATTCTAAGTTATTTCAGGGAATACCAGCATCTGGGAGAGATCTGGAAGGCTTCCTGCAAGAGATGGCCCCCTGAAGCTGAGTTTTAATGGAAACTTGGAATTCCAAAAGATTCAAGGGAAGAAGTAGTATATTCCAGGCTCTGAAGTGGCTCCTACATTTAAGACACCTTGCTTGGCTGGGAATATATGACAAAGAACTAAGAAATGAATATATGGGAAAGACTTGGAGGTCAACACTTGAACCATTAGTAAATTCACTGGAGTTGGGTGGAACTTAAGCTCCCAGAGGTCAGGGGCAGTTCTATTTTATTTATTTTTTTCTGTTCTTAATCTCCAGCACCTAGCATAGTACCTGGCACATAGAAAGAACTTATGAAATGCTTGCTAATTGATTGACCGATTTGGTCTATCCCCCACTGAAACCCATCAAAGCCTTTTCAAAACTCAGTAGCCTGTCTTTGAGAGAGATTAAAGGAAAAATCAATCAAAAGTATTGCCAACATTGTCATAAGCTTCTCTGAACTTAGTGAGATCTTTCTTTGTGCCGCAGATACTTCGAGAGTCTGTCACCACACTCTTATATGTAGTCATTGCAGCTTAGTAGGACCCAAGAATGCTGGTATTCTGCTTCAAGGGCCTCAAGATGTAATCTCAAGATGATAGCAAAAGATGACTATTTTCAAGAGCCGGGAATATTTAAACTTCAAAAAGGAAAAAAAAAAGTGAGGGGAGGGGAAGAATATGACAAGGGCTTATGACTTGAAATCTAATAAGATCTGGGTTCAGATCCTATCTTTGACCCCTACCTGGAACTAGTCACTGAACCTTTTCCAAGGTTTAGTTTCTGCATATGTAGTAGCTCTCTCAAAGGGATATTTTGAGGATCAAATAAGATAATGCATGCAAAGTTTTCTTCAAATGCGAGAAGGCTCCATCCATATGACCTGGGAGGCAGCAGGAGATAGTGTGTTGAGAAACATCAGCAGCAGCAGCAGCATGATGACCCGGGTTCAAATCCAACCCCCATATGACTGTTGGTGGGGCGCTTAACTTTTGAACATCCCGGGTAGGAGGTCTCCAGCGGGTTCCTCCTGGATCTGTGCTCGGCCCTGGGCTGTCTAACATTTTATCCGTTACTGGCATAAAGGCACAGAAAGGGCGCTTGACAAATTTTCAGCCAACGCTGGATCAGAATGTGCAGCTGGATGATAATCAACCAAAAACAAATTTGGTGGGCTGTGATTGGATCGAGCGCAATAAAGTGAAATGCCGAAAAGGGTAGATGTGACGTCTCGCGCTAAGATACAGCCACTGATTCCACATGTACACTTGCTCTGAAGAAGATGCGGCTCTCGGCAACTTGGTTCTCTCTTCTTTCAATTTCAATAACTGCCTTTCATGCCCATCGTTTTCCTTTAAAATACAATTTTACGCGTTTGAAACCATGATTCTGAAGGCATGTCCATTGGTTTCACCAGAGAGGTCCAGGACACGAAATAGGTGAAACGGAGGTTGAGTGTACTGTGCTTAACATGAGTCAGCAGTGTGATACAGCAGGCAAAGAAATAGGCGTTGTTAGTGTTTAGTGAACTCAATTTAAAGGAACATCATGGGGATGTTGGCAGGATAACATTAACACCAAGAATTGGCCAATAAGGCACGTGAACATCAGAGACCTGACGTGACTTGTCCAAAATCTGAAGATCAGAGTCATAGAGCACAGTTACTTAACCTTCCCTGTGTGTGTGTGTGTGGGGGGGGTATGATTGTTGTTGTCCCTTGGTTAGTCTCATGAATCCTATGAGTCCCTCTTCAGAACACAAAAACGTTAGAAAACTTCTCTTTTAAGCAGGTATTTCTAGGTGGTTGGAACTATTTTTTCAAATCTCCTCTAATCTGTAAGGTTGGGACCAGGAGCCAGGGGTGAATAGAAATTCTTGTGTTTTCCCTTCCAATGATCTTCATGGAGCAGTGGGGAGAAACCTGATTTGGAGTCAGAGGGCCTGGCTTGAATTTCAGCTCTTCCAGTTTTGCTTCCCTGGGCTTCTATTCCATAAAAAATGAAGTTGGCCTATCAGAGGTGTCAAACATGAGACCCCTGCCTGAAGTATCATAGCTCATCACTCCTGAGCAGGGCTAGGGGCAAACTAAAAGGTAATTTAGAAGTGTTTAACAAACTGAATAAAACTACTGCACAACATAGACAACGCCAGTATACGGCTTTCTAAGCCTGAGGGTTGACATGCCCAGATGATGTCAGCAGTCCCTTTCCACTGAAAAGCTATGCTCTCTCACTAAGGAATGAAGGTCTATGTCCTCTGTCCTCAGGCATTGTGTAAACAAGAGGTTAGTGGTAGGGAGATAGCCTTGTGGGCAAAAGGTCAATCAATGACCCACAGTTTATTGGTGAATCATAGAATGTTTTATTTAGAAGTCTTTTTTTTTTGGAAATACAACTGATTTATTAGAGAAGGCTCATGCTCAAGAAAAACATGGATAACAGACAATCCTTTTAAGAGAAATTTGCAAGGAAACTTTGACATCACCATTAAAAGAAAAAGCCTGTTAAACTCAGAGGCAATCAGTTCTTTTTCTAATGGGTTTTAAAAATCCTTTTGACTCCAAAGGCCTCATGTTGGAAACTACTATCCATATCCAAAGAAAGAACTATGGAATTTGAAGGCAGATTGAAGCATACTATTTGCTCTTTATTTTTTTTTTCTTCCTTTGTGTTTTGTTTCCTCTTTCTGGTGGTTCCTCCTATTGGTTATAGTTCTTAAATACAACTTCACTAATGTGAAAATATGCTTAATAGGAATATATATGTATAACCTATATCATATTGTGTGCCACCTTGGGGAGAGAGATGGGAAGGGAGGGGGAGAAAAACCTAAAACTCAAAAGCTCGTGGAACTGATTGTTGATAATTCAAAATAAATTAATTTAAAAATTTTTAACAAGTACTTTTGATATCAGCAGGTCAAAGGTATTATTCTTTCCGTGATATGCGCATTTAGCAATCTTTTGGATGTTGAACACTGATTAAAAAAAATTAATGGCTATTTCAGTGATTTTAAATGGCAACAAAATGTTCTTCTGTACGGCACATTCAAATATATCATCCCTACCACACTCCATTAGGGAACAAGTTTAGGTCTAAATTAAAGTGATCCACTGAATTTGATTATCCAGAAAACACTGCCCCAAAAAATTAAACCTCCCTTGTTAATATTATTCATATTTTTAACTATTATGAATTCATTTCCTAGGAATAAAAGAACCCAAAATTTAAACATAAAAGAAATAATTATTTTTTTCATTGTATATTTGCTTTTTAAAATTTTTTTGTGTTGTGAAAAACTAAGTATATTTCCCTTAATCTTATCCTGCACCCCATTTATTCTATTCTCTCTTTTGACCCTGTCCCTCCTTAGAAACATTTGCTTCTGATTACCCTCTCCTCCAATCTGTCCTCCCCTATATCATCCTCCTGCTCTCTCCCCTCCTATTTTCCTGTAGGGTAAGAGATTTCCATACCCAATTGGGTGTGTATTTTATTACCTCCTTAAACCAAATCTGATGAGAATAAGAGTCACTCATTCCCTCTCCCCTTCCTTCATTTCCCTTCCATTGTAAAAGCCTATACCTACCTTGTTTTTGTCAGATAATTTACCCCATTCACCCTCTCCCTTTCTTCTTCTCTCTGAATAATCCTCTCTCACCCCTTAATTTTATTCCTCAGAAATTACCCCTTCATCCTCAACTCACCCTGTTGCCATCTATCTATCTATCTATAAATACATATAGATTTTTTCCCTCCAACTACTCTAATACTGGCAAAGGACTCATTAGTTACAAATATTATCTTTCCAGGCAGAACGTAAACAGTTCAACCTTAATAAGTCTTTTATGATTTCTCTTTCCTGTCTACCTCTTCATGTTTCTCTTGAGTCTTGTATCTGAAAGTCAAATTTGCTATTCAGCTCTGGTCTTTTCATCAAGAATGCTTGAAAGTCTTCTATTTCACTTACTATCCATTTTTCCCCTGAAGGATTATGCTCAGTTTTGCTGGGTAGATGATTTTGTTTGTAATCCTATCTCCTTTGCCCTCCAGAATATTATATTCCAAGTCCTGTGATCCCTTAATATAAAAGCTGCTAAATCTTGTGTTATCCTGATTGTGTTTCCAAAATACTTGAGTTGTTTCTTTCTGGCTGCTTGCAATATTTTCTCCCTGACTTGGGAACTCTGGAATTTGGCTACAATATTCCTAGGAGTTTTCCTTTGGAGATCTCTTTCAGGAGGTGATTGGTGGATTCTTTCAATTTCTATTTTGTCCTCTGGTTCTAAAATATCAGGGCAGATTTACTTGGTAATTTTTTGAAAGATGGTATCTGGGCTCCTTTTTTAATCATGACTTTCAGATAGTCCAGTAATTTTTAAATTCTCTCTCCTGGATCTATTTCCCATTTCAGTTGTTTTTCCAATGAGATCTTTCACATTATTTTCTATTTTTTCATTCTTTTGGTTTTGTTTACAATGTCTTGATTTCTCATAAAGTCACTAGCTTCCAATTGCTCTATTCTAATTTTTAAGGAAGTATTTTCTTCAATAAGCTTTTGGACTTCCATTTCCATTTGGTCAATTTTGCTTTTGGAGGCGTTCTTCTACTCATTGGCTTTTTTGACCTCTTTTGCCATTTGGGTTAGGCTATTTTTTAAGGTGTTATTTTCTTTAGTATTTTTTGGAGGCTCCTTTGGCAAGCTGTTGATTTGCTTTTCATAATTTTCTTAAATTACTCTCAATTTTTCCTGTACTTCTCTTCCTTCCTTCTCAAACTCCTTTTTGAGCTCTTCCATGGCCTGGGACCAATTCATTTTTTTTTTCTTGGAGGTGTTAGATGTAAGAGCTTTGACTTTGTTGTCTTCTTCCGGTTTTATGTTTTGATCTTCTTTATCACCAAAGGAAGATCCTATGGTCTGACTCTTTTTGTGCTGCTTGCTCATGATCTCAGCCAATTACTTGAATTATAAATGCTTTGTTAAGATAGGGTTCTGCTTCCAGTGTGGAGAATGTACTGTCCCAAGCTTAGGAGTTTTGTGCAGCTGTTTTCAGAGATAATTGTAGGGACCTGAAAACTTTCAGTTCTTCCAAGGTGGTATGATCAAGGGTAAAGTATTTACTCCTTTCCTGGTCTGTGCTCTGGTTTATGAGTGACAATAAGCACTATTTTCTGCCTTGGAACTGTGAGGAAGATTTCTTCTCTACCACCACTACAAGTTCCACTATGCTAGCACTTCTGTTCACCCCAGGACCACCACCCAAAACTGTTACCCAGATCCAAGCCCAGGGAAAGCAAGAGAATCCTGCACCAGCAAAAAGATCCCTGCAATCCCCCTGTAATCAGCCACTTGACTCCTCCTCAGTCTGTGGGCTGGAAGCTTGGGAGGCAGCGCCACCCTGGGGTTATGTTCAGGGACTGAGGCTAGGACCCTTGCTCTTCTCTCTCACCACAGACATATACTTTTCCTACTGACTTTCTAAGTTGTCTTGGGCATTCTTGGGTTGAGAAGTCTGGAAACTTCCATAGTTGCCTGTGATTCAGTCCTCTGAGGCCTGCTCCAGGTTCACTGAGGCCAAACTGTGTTCCTTTGTCAGCCCAGCACAATATACCTTTCCATTCAACCATCCAAGTTGTCTTGGGCTGGAAATTTATTTCAGTCTGTCTTTTTGTGGGTTCTGCTGCTTTAGAATTTGTTTAGAGCTCAAAAAAGAGTTTGAGAAGCAAGTAAGAGAAGTAGAGGAAAAATTGATAGTAATGCAAGAAAATCATGAAAAGCAAATCAATAGCTTGCTAAAGGAACCCCCCCCCAAGACAATATTGTCTCTGCCCTTCACAGACATCTCTTTTAAAGGTGTTGTTTCCTAAATATATAGAGAACTGCATTTAATTTTTAAAAATATGAGTCATGGGAGGGGAGGGGGTAGGCAATGGCCCTGAGAGCCCCACAGGTGTGTGGCTGCCAGGCCTGACCATGCTGGGAAGGCAGCAAGATGGGGGTGGGGCCCTGAGGGAATGTGGCTACCCCCCCCCCCCACGAGTGCTGGTCGACTGATGGAAGCAGTTGAGTGTGAACTTTATCCTGGGTGCTCTGTTCTGTGGGCTCCTGCCCCTGAGTGAGCCCCGCTGTCACCTGGCCACTGCCACCAGGAAACATAGAGGAGCTGAGTCAAGTCCTAGCAAGCAGTTTTTCAGTATCCCAAGACCTGAATAGCCCTTCGTAGCCCCACCCTTGCCTGTCATTGTACAAGTCTAAGTATACCCCCTTGGAAAAGAGTGAAAGGTGCCAGAAACTCCTGAAGCTTCAGAAATCTAAGCAACTAGACTATGTGAATCATGCCAGGTGATTGGCTGGGGATAACTGGACAGGGATGGATAATGAAGGTGACAAGGAAGAGGAAGGGATGGACATTGACACTGTCAAGGAGCTGCCAGGGTGCTATGCTAATCGGTTGATGCTGTCTGAGTGGCTGATTGATGTCCCTTCAGATCTAGGGCAGGAGTGGATTGTGGTGGTGTGCCCTGTGGGGAAAAGAGCCCTTGCTGTGGCCTCTAAGGATTCCACTGTGGCTTACACCAAGAGCAGATACTGTGTCAACAGGTTTCCTTCCCTGCTTCCTGGAGTCAATAAGTGTACCTCATCCACAGGGGAAGACTACACAATCCTGGATTGTATCTATAGTGAACTGAACCAGACCTACTATGTTCTAGACATTATGTGCTAGAGGGGACATATTGTCTATTACTCCCAGACTGATTTTAGATTCGACTGAATGCAATCAAATTTACCAGAAGAGCAAGGACTTGGAGAGAATCAGGCTTAATCTATTTGAATTTGTGGATCTAAAGAATTTCCTATGTACCCCAGAGAGCCTATGCAAGGTCTTATCCACAAACTTCCTTTTTGAGGTAGATGGGCTCCTTTTCTATCACAAGCAGACCCACTGTAGCCAAGGCAGCACTCCATTGGTTGGCTGGCTTCACCTGTATGTGATGTCTGATGTCCTTGGTATGACAGTGCCAGCTGGCCCTCTGCCCACCAAGCCTAACTATGCTGTCCATCGGCTCCAAAAGATCATTGAACACAAGAGGAGTGAAAAGAAAGCCAAGAAAACACATTTTGATGAGACTTCTGACAATGAGCTATGAACTGGAGGAACCATCTACCCCAAAGCTGGCTGACACTCCTAGTAGCCAGACTGAAGTCACAAGCCTCATGGAAAACTGATGAGCTCCTTTGTCCATGGTATCAACAAGAGCCACATGCCCCCATCCTTCTGTGAATTGCTCCCTCCATCACTTGCTGCACACCTGAAAGGATAAGCCTGAGGCCTAGAGATAAGACTTAAGTCCATCCCATTCAGTCAGACACACCTGAGCACTGAGAACCTGAGCTGAAACCCCTGTTCCCTGGCAAGGAGATAGATGTTCCCAGGATGGAGAGTGCTGGCTGGCAAAAACTCATGGCAGTTTCCTCAAGTGGACAGTGTTTAGGTTGAGTTTAGCAATTCTAACCACTAAAAGTGTATCTCAGATACACTACGTAAATGTATGGAATTTCTAAAAAAAAAAATCATTCCCCAGTTGATAAATGGCCAAAGGATATTAACAGGCAGTTTTCAGACAATGAAATCAAATCTATCTATAGTCATATGAAAAAAATGTTCTAAATCCTTATTGATTAGAGAAATGTAAATTAAAACAACTCAGGTAATACCTCACACATATTAGAGTTGTTAATATGACAAAAAATAGATGTTGGATGTTAGAAAGAATGTGGGAAAACTGGCATACTAATGCACTGTTGGTGGAGTTGTGAACTGATCCAGCTATTCTGCAGTGCAATTTGAAACTATACCCAAGGAGCTATAAAACAGTGCCTACTTTTTGATCCATCAATGCCACTTGTAGGTCTATGTCTCAAAGACATCCAAAAAAAGAGAAAATGACCTATTTGTACAAAAATATTTATAGCAGCTCCTTCTATGCTGTCAAGTAATTTGAAATAAAAGGGATGCCCATCAATTGGGGAATGGCTAAACAACCTGTGGTATGTGATTTTAATGGAATATTATTGTGCTATAAGAAATGTCAGGCAGGATGATTTCAGAAAAAACCTGGAAATTCTCACATGAACTGATGCATAGTGAAGTGAACAGAATCAGGTAAACATTGAACACAGTAAGAACAATATTGTATGTTGAAGAATTGTGAATGACTTAGCTACTCTTAGAAATACAATGATCCAAGACAATCCCAAAGGACTAACAATGAAGGATACTATCTGCCTCTAGAGAAAGAACTGATATTGATTGAATATAGACTGAAGCTTGCTATTTTTCTCTTTCTTTCTTTCTTTCTTTCTTTCTTTCTTTCTTTCTTTCTTTCTTTCTTTCTTTCTTTCTTTCTTTCTTTCTTTCTTTCTTTCTTTCTTTTTCCTTCTTATCTTCTTGTACAAAATGACTAATATGGAAATGTTTTATATAATTACATATGTATAATCTCTATCTGATTGCTAAGCATCTCATGGAGGGTGACTAGGAGGGAAAAAGGGAGGGATAGAATTTGACATTTAAAACATTAAATAAAAATGTTTAAAAAACTGAAAAAAAAACATGAAGATTGGCAGAAATTCTTATCACTATTGTTTTTCCAGGAATTATTTTTTTTTTTCAATTTTCAGGCTTTGAATTGGAAAACTCCTTTTTATTTCCCCATCTATAAACTGGGCTTCCCCTACTCACCTTAGAGGATTGCTGGGATTGTGATTAAAATCTGCAAATAGGAGAAACTGAAGCAAAAACATTCCAAGCATGATTAGTTTATTAGCAATGGGTAGCAATTTGGATAATAAAATGGGTCCATGGAAAACTTTGGTACAAGTACCTAACTGTGAAATCACAGAACATTATTATAGGTATAACTGAGGAACATTTGAAAAGAGAACATAAATAATAAATGACAAACATTGATCACAATGATTCATGTGGGTGTTTACATTTTCTGATTGGCTGGGTTATAACAAGAGTTTGCAATATCAGCATGGAAATGAACTTTCTGTAAACATCTCCAACAAGAACAGGGAAACTTAAGTAATGGGGAACCTGAAGAGACTAGAAATTCTGAAGGTGTAGGCATTCCTAGCCCCATGTCACTATAATTAATAGTGGAGTGATTATGAGTTATCATCTATAACAAGGATTTTAATCAGAATGAGGAACCCATCTCATTGGCTGATGAGTTAATAATTTTATGAAAGTCAAGGTACATAATGAACATAAAAGTGAATTACTTAGAGATAAAACAATCAGCAAGTATATATTGGGCTCCTTTTCCAAGTCAGGTGCTGGCCTGGATGCTGTAGATCCAAAGACATAAAGAAAACAGTCTCTCCCCACAAGGAGTTTACAGTCTCTAAGGATCTCTAGTGATCATCCTCATCAACTGGTGGATGCCTCCTGTAACTCACCTAAACTCTCTGAACCCTCCCCTAAAATCACACATGGTGTATGAGTTATAAGAGCAGGAGAACAAAAAGTAACCAACCAAACAAAAAGCCCCATTTGTCCCCACTGATTGAGGTAGGGGAGGAAAAGCATTAGCCTTCTGTTTATAGCATCATCAGGTTTTAGATTTAGAGTTGGAGGAGACCTTAGAAATATTCCTCCTTCTCATTTTAGATGAGGAAACTGAGGCAGAGGCTTAACTTTTCCAAGGTCACCCAGCTAGTAGCTGGCAGGGCTGGGACTTAAATCCAAGTGCTTGGAATCCAATGCCAGTAAAGACTCTTTGTGCTTTCTTTTTGGTGGCATTAATGCCTCCCTTTTTCAGTGCCAGAAGCTTAGAATTGGATGAGACACCCTTCCCTTGTCTCTTTCTCCTCTTCTCCCCCCTTGATTTTTCTCCCTTCCCCACCCAAACTCCAAAAGACAGGATGTATAACCCCTTTGAGGATGAGAATGGTTTGAAGGCCTTCCCATTCCCAACTTGGAGGACCACCCTACAGGCCTGGCTTGGCCTACATCACTCGAGGAATGGCACAGATTTGGTAGGAGGCAGGAGAGACAGTCATGCCATATCGGGATTCCAAGTTCAGCTGGGTGTTTGGGGGAGCCTTGAATGTGAATTTCTGGAGCAGGCAAGTGAAGAAAAGGAAGAGCTCAGTCCGAGCCAGCTGTTCTCCTAGGCAGACCCTCTTTCCTGAAAAGCAAGGAGAGTAAAACAATAAATCACTAATATTCTGCACAGGAAGTAGGTCAGGGTAGGGGGTGTTAAGGGCCTGGGTCTCAATCCTAGAATTGGCATGAGCCTTAGGGCTATTCAATTATGGGTCCACAACCATTATGCTAATAAGGGTCAGAGTTGGAATTTGAATCCAAGTCTTCCTTGCTCCGTATCAGGCACCATATCTACCATGTCATATTTCTGTCAACCTCAGAGATATAGTACAGTTGAAATAATGCATCTGTAAACAGAGGACCTGGGTTCAAATCCCACCTTGCATGCTTCTCACCATACTGGCATTGGATAAGTCAATCAATCTGAATAGGCCCAAGATTCCTCATCTGTGAAATGATGGAGTTGGGTGATGTGGCCCCCAAGGGCCCTTCTAGCTCTGGATCTCAGATCCTGCTTCTGTGTAGTCTTAACAAAAACAGATCCCTTCTCTGAATTTAAGCCAAGCAGTCTCAGTGGAGAGAGTGTTGGACATGGAGTCAGGAAGCCCTCAGTTCAAGTCCTACTCCTAATACTTAGAAGCTGTGTGGCCCTGGGCATGTCACCTAACTGTTCTCAGCCTCAGTTTCCTCATGTGTAAAATGGAGTTAATAATCACACCTACATCACAAGGTAAAGATGTAAATGTATTTGCCAACCTTAAAGGACTATATAAAGGCTAATTATTATTATTACTGCTCCTCCTTGTATTATTATCTGTCAAATGCAAACAATACTAGTATGTGCCTCACTGGGGTGTTGGGAAGGCTGTCCTGCCTTTGTCAGCCTTACAGTATTGATCTGCTTTTATCAACATCATGGGAAAAAACAAAAACAAAAACTGCTCATCCTGAATTCAGAAAATCCAGCTTGGGTTTTCCTCTGATAATCACTAGCTGTGCAATATTGGGCAAATCACAGGCTCTCAGAACTCAAAGCAGCTCTGTAAGACTTGGGGAGATTGACTTCGGGGGGCGGAGCCAAGATGGCAGAGTGAAAGCAATGACTTGCTTGAGCTCTCCCCCAAACCCCTCCAAATACTCATAAAAAATGGCTCTAAACAAATTCTGAAGCAGCAGAACCCACAAAAAGACAGTGTGAAACAAATTTCCAGCCCAAGACAACCTGGATGATTGATCAGAAAGGTGTATTGCGCTGGGCTGGGAGCACAGTGGCACGCAGGCTGCAGCAAACCTGGAGCAGGCCTCAGAGGACTGAATCGCTGGCAGCTGTGGTGGTTTCCAGACTCCTCAATCCATGAATGCCAAAGACAACTTAGAAGGTCAGTGGGAAAAGTCTGTTTCTGTGGTGCTCAGAGAGGAAGGCAGGGTTTCAGCTCCATTCCCCAAGACTGTGGTCCTGGGGCAGGGGGCAGCTGCTTCCGCAGCTTCTGGCCCACAGACTAAGGGGGAACCCAGGGGCTGATCAGAGAGGGATTGCAGGGATCTCTTTGCCAATGCTGAGGCAGGAATCTCTTCCTTTGCCTGTGTTTGGATCTGGGTCACAGTTCTGGGCAGTGGTGCTGGGGTGAGGAGAAGTGCTGGCATGGAGGAGCTTGTAGTGGCTGTGGAGAGAAACCCCTCCTCACAGTTACAGGAAAGAAAGGAGTACTTGTGTTAACAGGCAAGGAAAGGAGTAAACACCTCACCCCATATCATACCACCTTGGAAGAACTGAAAATTTACCGGTCCCTACAAGTATCTCTGAAAACAGCCATACAAACTTCTGAAGCTTGGGACAATACACTCGCCACATTGGAAGCAGACTCATACCTTAACAAAGAGTTTAAAACTCAAGTAATTGGCTGGGATCATGAGCAAGCAGTGCAAAAAGAGTCAGACTATATTATCTTACTTTGGTGAAAAAGAAGATCAAAATATACAACCAGAAGAAGACAACAAAGTCAAAGCTCCTACATCCAAAGTCTCCAAGAAAAATATGAATCAGTCTCAGGCCTCGGAAGAGCTCAAAAGGGATTTTGAGAAGCAAGTAAGGGAAGTAGAGGAAAAACTGGGAAGAGAAATGAGAGTGATGCAAGAAAATCATGAAAAACAAGTCAACAGCTTGCTAAAGGAGACCCAAAAAAATACTGAAGAAAATAACAACTTAAAAAATAGCCTAACCCAAATGGCAAAAGAGGTCCAAAAAGCCAATGAGGAGAAAATGCCCTAAAAAGAAAAATTGGCCAAATGGAAAAGGAAGTCCAAAAGATTACTGAAGAAAATACTTCCTTAAAAATTAGAATAGAGCAATTGGAAGCTAGTGACTTTATGAGAAATCAAGACACTGTAAAACAAATCCAAAAGAATGAAAAATTAGAAAACAATGTGAAATATCTCATTGGAAAAACAACTGACCTGGAAAATAGATCCAGGAGAGAGAATTTAAAAATTATTGGACTATCTGAAAGCCATGATCAAAAAAAGAGCCTAGACATCATCTTTCAAGAAATTATCAAGGAAAACTGCCCTGATATATTAGAACCAGAGGGCAAAATAGAAATTGAAAGAATCCACAGATCTCCTCCTGAAAGAGATCCCCAAAGGAAAACTCCTAGGAATATTGTAGCCAAATTCCAGAGTTCCCAGGTCAAGGAGAAAATATTACAAGCTGCCAGAAGGAAACAATTCAAGTACTGTGGAAACACAATCAGGATAACACAAGATTTAGCAGCTTCTACATTAAAGGACGCAGGGCATGGAATATAACATTCTGGAGGGCAAAGGAGATAGGATTACAACCAAGAATCACCTACCCAGCAAAACTGAGTATAATCCTTCAGGGGAAAAAATGGTCATTCAGTGAAATAGAGGACTTTCAAGCATTCCTGATGAAAAGACCAGAGCTGAATAGAAAATTTGACTTTCAAATACAGGACTCAAGTGGAACATGAAGAGGTAAACAGGAAAGAGAAATCATAAGAGACTTATTAAGATTGAACTGTTTACATTCCTGCATGGAAAGATGATATTTAACTCATGAGACCTTTGTCAGTATTAGGGTAGTTGAAGGAAAAAAATTATGTATGTATGTATAGATAGATAGATAGATAGATAGATAGATAGATAGATAGATAGATAGATAGATAGAGGGCACAGGGTGAGTTGAAGATTAAGGGGTCATATCTGGAGAATAAAATTAAGGGATGAGAGAGGATGATACTCAGAGAAGAAGAAAGGGAGAGGTAGAATGGGGTAAATTATCTCACAAAAAAAAAACAGAAAAGAAAAGTCTCTTACAGTGGAGGGGAAACAGGGGAAGGTGAGAGGGAATGAGTGAATCTTATTCTCATAGGATTTGGCTTAAGGAGGGAATAACATACACATTCAATTGGGTATGGAAATCTGTCTTACCCTACAGGAAAATAGGGGGAGAAGGGGACAAGAGAGCAGGGGGATGATAGAGAGGAGGAGATTGGGAAAGGGGTAATCAGAAGTAAATACTTCTGAGGAGGGACAGGGTCAAAAGAAAGAATATAAGAAATGGGAAAGCAGGATAGGATTAAGGGAAATAGAGTTAGTTTTTCACATGTCTACTATGTAAGTGTTTTGCATAATGCACATGTATGACCTATATTGATTGTTTGCTTTTTCAATGAGGGGGGGTGGGGAGGGAGGAAGAGAGAAAATTTGAAACCTAGACTTTTAAAAACATATGGTTAAAAAATGTTTTCACATGCTACTGGTAAATAAGAAATGGAGGAGATGGGGTATAGACGTCTATCCTGCCCTACAGGAAAATAGAGGGGGAAGGGGATAAGAGAAGTGGGGAGAGATAGAAGAGAGGACAGACTAGGGGAAGGAATATTCAGAATGCATGCCATCTTGGGGTGGGAGGAGGGGGGAGATGGGGTGAAAATTTGAAACTCCAAAACTTATGGAAGTGAATGTTGAAAACTAAAAATAAATTTATTTATAAAAAAAGACTTGGGGAAACAGAGAAAGTGCCCACCTGTCTCTGGCAGGTCCTATCAAGGAGGAACGATGATGATGGGCAGAGGGTACTTTAACTCAGAACCACCTTTACTTGAAGCTATAGACTCTCCTGAAGGAGAAAGCTTAGGAAGAAGGAGACAGAACTGAACAGATCCTATTAGCTCTGTAACCAGCCTTGATCATGTTTCAATGCTACATGCACGCTTGGTCACCTTTTCCAATGCATGAAGGAGCTGTCCTCACTCCTTTTTCTAGGTAGTCACTGTCAGGAAGCTCATGTTCTTCTGATGGGAAAAAAATGCCAATCAGACAATCAAGAGACTGAGTCTGTGTGCCAGCTCCCTCAGTGCCATGACAAGAGCTGGCCAAACCATTTGTCTGGTATCATGGAAACAACCAAAGGGTTGACTGAACGATCCTGACTTTTCAACATCCCTGAGGTTCCAGCCCTTAGTCTGTTGATATTTCTCTGAGAAATTTTAGGCAAGAAGCTCCCCTCCCTCCACCTTCCTTTTGGCACAAGGGAGAAAAAAGATGATGTAGACTCATGTCCAAATGGACAGAGGGCAGGCCTTGGAGCCAGGAGAATCAGAGAACCAGAGACTGAGAGATCAAAGGGACCTCAGAAAGCCTTCTAGTCCAGCTCTTCCAACTTACATATATGGAAACTGAGTCTCAAGAGAAGTTAACTTACATGATCATTTCCTCCTCTCCCAATTTTAATAATAGACACAAGATCTTCCAGAATAACAAGAGATGACATCTGTTGTGATTGCAGGCTTACAAAGTACTCAACATTTCTTTCAAGCGATACCACAGCTGAGTGAGGCATTAAATAATTAGTTCATTAAACAAACCCTCAATAATAATAATAATAATAATAATAATAATAATAATAATAATAATACTTATTAAGCTCTTTAAGGTTACCAAAGCACTTTAAAAATATCATCTGATTTAATCCTCAAAACAAATTTGGGAGCTAGGTACTGCCATTATCCTCATTTTACAGATGAGGAAATAGAAACAAATAGCAGTTAAATGTCTCACCCAGCTAAGAAGTGTCAGAGGCCAAATCTGAATTCCTGTCTCCCTGACTCCAAACTCAGGACTGTATCCATTGTACTGCGTAGTTGCCTAGAGGTCTATTAAGCACTTACTATATGCCAGGCACTGAGCTAACTGTTGGAGATAAAAAGAAGAAGAAAAATGATTCTGGCCCTCTAGGAGCTTACATTCTAATAAGAAAGAGGATACCGTGATCAAATGAGAACATAAAAGGTACACAGAGAGTAAAAGGACAAAGAAGTGTCTCCTATAGAAGACATGGATCTTGAAAGAAGCCAGAGATCCCCATGAATGGAAGTGAGAAGGGAGAACATTCCAGGCCTGGGGTCCAGCCAGTGCCTCGGCATGGAGTCAAGAGATAAGAGTGGTGTGGGCAGAATAGCACCCAGGCCAGGAGAAGTAGATGGTGGAGGGAAAAAGCAAGATGAGGCCAGGTTATGAAGAGCATTCAACCTCAGGACAGTTTATATTTGATCCTAGAAGCAGTAGGGAGCCATCAGAGCTCACTGAGTAGGGGTGAGGGCAGAGGATAGTATGGTCAGACCTTCACTTTATGAAAATCATTGTGGCAGCTGGGTGGAAGAGGGATTAGTTTGGGGAGTGACTTGAAGCAAGGAGATCACTTATGAACCTCTTACAGTGGTCCGGGTGAGAGATGATAGGAAGTTGGTCCCATATTAATGATAATACTTTAGAAACTGTAAAGCACTATATAAATTACACATACAATTTTAATAAAATTTAAATATATATAATTTTTTAAAAATGCAAATCCATTAAATCTAAAATTTTATTAATAATAAATAAAATTTATAGATAATACATTAAATTTCAAGTTATTAATTTTAAATGATTTTAACATTTTATAATTTAAAAAATAAATTATTATTAATGTAAGTTTGTAAGTGAAGGAAACTAATAGGATTTGATGCCTTGGGAATTATCTAGTACAGCCCCTGAAGGAAGGACTGCCCCAAATGACATGCTCCACAAGTAAGCATGCTGACTGCAAGAAGAATGAAAGGGGCTGCCCACCTTGATAAGATATTGTTGGTCCCCCTTCTTCCCCTTTGCACAGACTGGTTCCCTAGTTTAGTCGGCACCTTCTCCTCCTCCTGCACACTAGAACCCCCAACTTCCTTCAAGGCTCAGTTCACAGGCTTTCTCCTCGCTGAAACTCCTTTGTGATTACTTAGGATCAGAATATCACAGATTCGAGGGTGGAGAGGACTTTCCATGCCTTGTACTCCAACCCCCTCACTTTTTAGAGATAAAAGAACATGCCCAGAGAGGGTCTGAGTCCCTCCAAATCAAACAAGTAAGAAGAGGCACAATTAAAATGTAGATCCCCTGGATTCTTGGGATTCCTGGGATTCTTGGTTCATGGCTTCAGGGCTGGAAGGAAGCTTATTGCTCATCTAGTCTTGTCCTCCTACATGATGGATGAGGGAACTGAGGCCCAGGATATTTAAGTAAGGTGACCCAAGGAGGCCCAGGGAGTGAGTACTAGAGTTTGTGGGTGGTGGCTAGGCCTGGGGGGATTCTGGGGTCCTTGCAAAGGATCTGGAAAACCATCAGGCAAAACTGGACCTGAGGATGACTCTTCTTATTTTAACCCCATTGCTATCTAAAGGTCTATTTTTTTAAATTTTGTTGCATTGTATTTTCCCAATCAATGAATATTATTAACATATCCTCTATCATGTGATTATAGTTTTCAGGAAGTAGAGTTTGCAAAGTTTCTTAATGTTAAAAAGGTTGGTGCCCCCTGGCCTAGGGCCCCCTTCCTACTGAATGTGGCTCACCTATTGAGAAAGGCAGAAAATCCTCTCTCTTCTTGAATTGACCATTCTCCAGAAAATGTTCTGGGTTGAAGGTTTCTGGGGTAGCCCACTTCTTGGGGTCTTTGTGCAAAGCACTCAGGTTAGTCAGCATCATGGTGCCCTGGAAAAGATGAAAAAGAGTAAGTCCAAGGAACTTTAAGGTGGTAGGGGCCTGGCCCACCCTTTCATTTTACAGAAGTAACTGAGGGCTGGAGAGGGCAAAGAACCGCCGAAGGCTGCACAGCTCTTTAGTAGCCAAGCCTGTTGTAGAATCCAGGCCTTCTTGGAGCTGGGGGCTCCTAAACTGTTTGGAAGGCTGGTAAAGACTTTGGACTGCTACTCAGCATTATGTTTTCAAAAAAACAAATAAAACACACAGGATTCCAAAGGAATCAGATTATATGGAAATGCAACCATCATAATCTGAACAAAACAAAATAAAAAATTGAGTTCATGGACCTCCAAGTTAAGAACCATGGTCTTAGGGAGTGATTAATTTGGGATTGAAAGGGATTGTAGAGGTTATCTGGTGCATCTTTTTCATTTTACAGATGAGTAAACTAAGACATGGAATGGTAGACTCACTCAAGGTACCCTAGACAACATCAAAAAAGGTAGAAGACCCCAAACTGCCTTATTCTAAACTGCCACGTTTTAACAAGGTTGATGCCCAACAGCACTGAGAGATATGTCTTCCAATTAGCTTCTGTTCTATGTTGGGACCACAGCTTACTTAATTCATACTTATGAATTAAGTGGTAAGTGAGTAAGCTTCCCAGATAGCAATGTGCTTTAATTTGGTAAGTTTCTTCAGAAGTCTTCTAAAAAGTGATGATTACAAATGTCAGATATCATGAAAGAACTATAGGACTGCAGATAAGAGATCTCATTCAAAATCTTTGATACGGATTGGCTAAAACATAGTATAGATTTAAGGCTAGAAGTCTTCTCATTTTTACAGATGAGGAAACAGCCTGGCAAGGTGAAGTGACTTGTCCTGAGTTACACAGCAAGCTTCTGAGGGTGGATGTGAACCTATTCCTGCCTCCAGTTCTAGGTCAATATCCAATGAGACTAGTTGGGTTATAAGTTCCAGCTTCCTTGTGTCTAACTATAAAGACATACCTGCGCGTGTTTAGATAGCCTGGTTTACAAAGAGCTGTTCTCCTGAGAAGAGCTCAGAGAGTTAGGCAAAGATAAGGTCAGAGAAAAGGGCAGTGAAGTAGATGTAGCCAGACCTTTTTGTATCCTGTTTGTATGAGTGAGAAGACATGGCCCTGTCTCTGGGCCTGAAGATCTTACAACAGACATGACCTTCAGACTACATCTTGGGAGTAATCTCTGCTTCCCAGGTTGTGTGAAATCATAATGTTAGACCTGGGAGGGACCTAGAGCCCATCCCCATAATTTTACAACACAAAGGGGTTAAGTGACTTGCCCAGGGTCACAGGGTTCAGCATTTGAACACTGGACTTCCAGACTCCAAGTTCAATACTCTCCCCACTATTCCAGTTTGTTTCTCTGCCTCCATACTTAAACTGTCTTCCTTAGCACTTAAGCCCAATTCAGTCCACTTCCCTAAAGTGTTCCCTTTCTTCTTCTCTCTCTGGACTCTCTTAATCCTATGCATCCATGCTTCACAGCCCAGCTTGGTCACCTCCTCCTCTGTGAAACCATCCTTGATCACTGCCTCCTATCATGAGCTTTCCCTCCTCCTTATTCATCGATCACCTATGCCTGATACTCACTAACTAGCTGTGTGACCCTGGGAATGTTACTTCCCTCCTGCCTGCCTCAGTTTTCTCATCTGTAAAATAAGAGTGATAACAGTACCTCCCTCCCAGGGTTGTGGTGAGGATTAAGTGAGATATTTCTTTGTAAACCTGAAAGTGCAAAACACATGGTACCTATTTCTCTGCTCATTTTTATGCTCTGTATTCCTCACAGGGTCTTTCACACAGTTATAAACTCAGTAGATGAAAAACAAATGAAATTTAGGTCAGAAAACATAAGTTTAAAGCTCAGCAGCATTTAGCACAGTGCCTAGCACCAAGTAGCTGCTTAAGCAATGTTTATTGATATGAGGGGAATTCTTTGGAAGTGATGAGCTCTATGAAATTAGGAGTTTTTAAAATGATTGATAATTGTGATTTCCATTTAGGTTCCAGGGTGTAAAGTGACTTTTTAAAAAGATTCATCCTGGATTAGAGCCTGGGCCCCAGGAAAGGCCTTTGTTTGAGCTGCCCTGGCCAGGTCCCAGTAGTGCAATCTGATGCGAATAACTTCTTCAGAATTCTTTGCTTAGTGTCTGCATGAGTTCATTTAACCCACTGTGACTGGGAAGTCATTGCTGTCTGGATAAATATGATTTCTTTTGGCCAGAAGAAGTTGGGGGAGGACCAGGCTAGACCTACCATACTTGTGTGACTACAGAGTCCAGAATGGTTAGAAAGACATTTAATGATCATCTAATCAAACCCTCTTATTTTTTCAAATGAATAAACTTAACCCAGAGATGTGTGACTCACAGGGATGTCATACGAAGAGAACCTAAGTGAACGTAAGAAATTTTTTAAATTAATTAATTAATTTTTTGTTTTCAATATTCCCTTTCATAAGTGTTTGAGTTGAAAATTCCCCCTGTCTGTCCCCTTCCAAATCCCTAAGATGGCATGGAATCTGGTATAGGCACTACACATACATTCATATTAAACATATTTTCCAATAGTCATGTTGCAAAGAAGAATTAGAACCATTGGTGGGAACCATGAGAAAGAAGAAGCAAAAGAAACCAAAAAAAAAAAAAAGAAAGAAAACAAAAGGAGAGCACATAGTATGCTTCCATCTGCATTCAGACTCTATAGATCTTTCTCTGGATGTGGATAGCATTTTTCATCATGAGTCTTCTGGAGTTGTCTTAGATCCTTGCATTGCTGAGAAAGGTTAAGTCTATCAAAGTTAGTCATCATATAATATTGCTGTGATTGCGTACAATGAACTCCTGGTTCTGCTCACTTCAATCAATATCAGTTCATATAAGTCTTTCCAGGTTTTTCTGAAATCTGCCTGCTCATCATTTCTTATGGAACAATAGTATTCAATTACATTCATATACCACAACTTGTTTAGCCATTCCCCAATTGATGGGCATCTCTTCAATGTCCAATTATTGGCCACCACAAAAAGTCCTGCTATAAATATATTTGTACATGTGAGTCTTTTTCTCACTTTTATGATCTCTTTGGGATACAGACCTAGAAGTGGTATTGCTGGGTCAAATGGTATACATGGTTTTATAGCCCTTTGGGCATTATTCCAAATTGCTCTTCAGAATGTTTGGACAAGTTCACAACTCTACCAACTATGCATTACAGTTTTGATTTTCCTGCATCTTCTCCAACATTTATAATTTTCCTGTTTTGTCATATTAGCCAATCTGATAGGTATAATGTGGTACCTCAGTGTTGTTTTGATTCGCATTTCTCTAATCAATAGTGATTCAGAGCATTTTTTCATATGAGTATAGATAGCTTTAATTTCTTTCTCTGAAAACTGCCTGTTCATATTATTTGACCATTTATCAATTGGGGAATGACTTGTAGTCTTATAAATTTGACTCAGTTCTCTATATATTTTAGAAATGAGGCCTTTATCAGAGTCATTGGCTGTAAAAATTGTTTGCCAGCTTTCTGCTCTTTTTCTAATCTTGGTTGCGTTGCCTTTTTTTTGTATAAACTTTTAAATTTAATGTAATTTTGATTATACATTTTGCATTTCATAATGTTCTTTATCTCTTCTTTGGTCATAATTTTTTCCCTTCTCCATAAATCTTACAGGTAAACTATTCTTTGCTCTTCCTGTTTGCTTAGAATGTTAGCCTTTATATCTAAATAGTGTACCAAGTTTGACTTTATCTTGGTATGTGGTGTAAGATTTTTGTCTATGCTTAGTTTCTGACACATACTTTTTCAATTTTCCTAGCATTTTTTGTTAAATAGTGAGTGTTTATCCCAGAAGTTGGACTTTTTGGGTTTATATAAGAGTAGATTACTATAGTTATTGAGTATTGTGTCTTGTGTACCTTCCACCAAGCCACCACTCTATTTCTTAGCCAGTACCAAGCAGTTTTGAAAATTGCTTATTTATAATACAATTTAAGATCTAGTATGGCTAGTCTACCTTCCCTTTTTTTTCCATTAATTTCCTTGACATTCTGGACCATTTGTTCTTCCACATGTATTTTGTTATTATTTTTTCTAGATCTATAAAAATAATTTTTAGTAGTTTTATTGGTATGGCACTGAATAAGTAAATTATTTAGGTAGAATTGTCATTCTTATTATATTAGCTCAACCTATCTATGAGCAAGTGATGCTTTCCAACTACTTAGATCTGGCTTTATTTGTGTGAAAAGTTTTTGTAATTGTGTTCATATAATTCCTGGGTTTGTTTTGGGAGGTAGACTCCCAAATATGTTATAATGTATACAATAACTTTAAATAGAATTTTTCTTCTTATCTCTTGCTGTAGAGCTTTGTTAATAACATACATAAATGCCAATGATTTATGTGGGTTCATTTTATATCCTATGACTTCACTAATTTTCTTTATTATTTCAATTAGTTTTGTACTTAATTCTCTAGGATTCTCTAAATATACCATCATATCATCTGTAAAGATAGCTTTGTTTCTTCTTTGCCTATGCTAATTTTTTTTCTCTTATTGCTAAAGCTAATATTTCTAGTAAAATATTGAATAATAGTGTTGATAATTGTCATCCTTGTTTCACCCCTGATCGTATTCGAAAAACTTCTAGCTTATCCCCATTACATACAACACTTGATGATAGTTTTAGATAGATGCTACTTATCATTTTAAGGAAGACTTAATTTATTCCTAGCCTCTCTAGTATTTTTAATAGGAATATTATATTGTCAAAAGCTTTTTCTGCATCTGTTGACATTATTGTATCATTTCTGTTAGTTTTGTTGTTGATATGGTCAATTATGCTGATAGTTTCCCAAATATTAAGGCCCTGAATTCCTAGTATAAATCCTGCCTGATCATAGTGTATTATCCTCAAGATAAGTTGCTGAAATCACTTTGTTAATATTTTATTTGAAATTTTATTTTATTTGTTATTTTATTCATTGCATTAGGTTATAAATATATGCTCTATCAATTATATTTTATTTATGTACTTTATTTAAATTATGACATCTATGTTCATTAGGGAAATGGGTGTATAATTTTTATTTCTCTTTTTTGACTCTTCCTGTTTTAGGTTTCAGTGCATTTGTATTATAAAAAAAATTTGATAGGACTCCTCCTTTGCCTATTTTCCCCAATAGTTTATATAGTATTGGAATTAATTGTTCTTTAAATGTTTGATTAAATTCAATTATAAATTCATCTGGCCCTGGAGATTTTTTCTTAGGGAGTTTATTGATGGCTTATTCAATTTCTGCTTCCAAAATGGGGTTAAGTATTTTATTTCCTATTCTGTTAATCTGCACAATTTATATTTTTTGTAAATATTCATCCATTTCACTAAGATTGTCACATTTATTGGCCTATAGTTGGGCAAAAAAATTCCTAAGTATTGTTTTAATTCCCTCTTCATTGGTGGTGAATTCACTTTTTTCATTTTTGATACTGGTAATTTGGTTTTCTTCTTTCTTTCTTTTAATCAAATTAATAAAAGGCTCATCTATTATTATTATTGTTTTTTTCCCACAAAACAAGCTCTTATTTTTTATTTATTAGTTCAATAGTTTTCTTAATTTCAATTTTATTACTCTCTCCTTTGGTTTTCAGTATTTCTAATTTGGTATTTAATTGGGGATTTTTATTTGTTCTTTAATCTTGCTTTTTTAATTGCATGTCCAGTTCATTGATCTCTTCTTTCTCTATTTATTCATGTAAGCATTTAAAGATATAAAATTTTCCCAAAGAACAACTTTTGCTGCATCTCATATATTTTGGTGTGTTGTCTCATTATTGCCATTCTTTTGGATGAAGTTATTGATAGTTTCTGTACTTTGTTATTTGACCCAATCATTTTTTTTAGGATTAGATTAGTCAGTTTCCAATTAATCTTTAGTCTATCTTTCCATGGCCCTTTATTACATGTAATTTTTTTTGCATCATGATCTGAAAAGGATGCATTTCATATTTCTGTCTTTATGCATTGGATTGTGAGGTTTTTATGCCTTAATACATGGTCAATTTTTGTGTAGGTGCCATGTACTACCAAGAAAAATAGATATTCCTTTCTGTTCCCATTCAGTTTTCTCCAGAGGTCTACTATATCTAACTTCTATAATCTAATTCTATTCACCTCCTTAACTTCTTTCTTGTTTTTTTTTCCTTAAATCTATCTAGTTCAGAAAGGGGGAGGTTGAAGTCCCCTACTAGTATAGTTTTGTTGTCTATCTCTTCTCTAACTACCTTAACTTCTCCTCTAAGAATTTGGATGCCATACCACTTGGTGCATATATGTTTAGTAATGATATTACTTAATTTTCAATGGTACCCTATAACAGGATGTAGTTCCCTTCCTAATCTCTTTTAATTAGATCTATTTTTGTTTTGCTTTGTCTGAGATCAGGATTGATACCCTTGGTTTCTTTTTATCTTTTTTCTTTTTTTTTTTTAACTTTAGATGAAGAATAATATATTCTAACCCAGGCTTTTCCCTTTACTCTGTGTGTACCCCTCTGTTTCAAACTGATTCTTGTAAACAACATAATGTAGGATCATGGTTTTTTAATCCACTCTGCTATCTGCTTCCATTTTCTGGGAGAGTTCATCCTATTCACATTTACAGTTATGATTACTATCTGTGTCTTTCTTTCCATCCTATTTTCCCCTCCCCTGTTTATGCTTTTCTTTCTCCTTTTCTCCCTATCCCTTCTCACTAGAGTTTTGCTTTTGACCACTACTTCCCTCAATCTGCCTTCCCTTCTATCAGCCCTTTCCTTCCCCCCCCCTTTTCCCTTACTACTTCTTCACTCTGTTCTATCCCCACTCCCTTTTCTTCCCCCTTTCCCCTCCTACTCCTAGGGTAACTTAGATTTCTGTACTTCACTGAATATGTTATTCCCTCCTTGAGCCAAATCAGATAAAGGTAGGGTTCAAACAATGTTTATCTCCCTCCCTTCTTTCCCTCTATTGTAATGCTTTTGTGCCTCTTCATGTGATATAATTTACCATTTTTCTGCCTCCTCTTTTCCTCTTATCCCATTGCAATCCCTTTTCACCATTTAATTAGATTTTTTTTATCATCATATCCAAGTCAGTTTATACCCACACCCTCTGACTATGTATATCCCTTATAAATTTGGTAATACATATACAGTTCTCAAGAGACACAAGGAACATCTTTTCACATAAGAATATGAACAGTTTGTACTTATTAAATAACACATTTTTTTTTCTTCCTTGTATACATTTTTATGCCTCTCTTGAGTCTTGTATCTGAGGATCAAATTTTCTGTTCAGCTCTAGCCTTTTCATTAGGAAGGTTTGGAAGTCCCCTATATCATTGAATGTCTATGTCCTCTCCTCAAAGATCATGATCAATTTCTCTGTGTAGTTGATCCTTGGTTGTAATCCAAGCTCCTTTGCCTTATGGAATATCATATTCCAAGCCCTCCACTCTTTAATGTAGAAGCTGCAAGGGTCCATTTAATCCTGATTGTGGTTCCATGATATTTAAATTGTTTCTTTCTGGTTGTTTGGAGCATTTTCCCCTTTACGTGATAATTCTGGAATTTGGCTACAATATTCCTTGGCATTTTCAGTTTCAATGTAGGATCTCTTTCAGGAGATGATTGGTGGATTCTTTCAATGACTCAGGTTCTAGGACCACAGGGCAGTTTTCCTTGATGATTTCTTGAAAGTTGCCATCCGGGCTCTTTGCTTGATTGTGGCTCCGAGGTAAACTAATAATTCTTTAATTATCTCTCCTGGATCTATTTTCCAGGTAAGTTGTTTTTTCTAATGAGGCATTTTCTGTTTTCTTCTTTTTTTTCAGCTTTTTGATTTTTTGACTGATTCTTGATATCTCATAAAGTTATTAGCTTTCACTTGCCCAGTTCTAATTTTTTTTTTCACATTAAACTGTTTTAATAGTCTCAACATTCGGTGACAGATTTGTGGTCATTAAAAAAAAAAAACTAATTACTTAAAACTGCCATGAAATAAATGGTCTAGGAAACATTCTTTTCCTCCTGAAACTTTTATGATGCATTGTAATCATTAACCAGTCTTTTACTATTGAACTTAAATGGCCAATTAAGACAAACAGTTGTGAGACTGTTCTTCCACCGCTGATTAAGACTGGGGTGGCAGCTGTTGTACAGAACATTCATTCAGCCTTCTGGGCTTTCTGGGCAGACTTTGTGGCCTTGCCAGCTCCAGCAGCCTCCTTGTTAGCTGCCTTTATGGACCAACTGCAATAGTCTGCCTCACATCCTGAACAGCAAAATGACCCAGAGGAGGATGATTGGAGAAGCTCTGCACACGCATGGGCCTGCCTGGAACCATGTCAACAACGGCAGCATCACCAAATTTCAGGGATTTAGGGCCATCTTCCAGCTTCTTCTCAGAATGATGATCAATCTGCTCCTTCTGTTCAGCAATCTTGCAAGCAAGCAATGTGAACAGTGTGCCAATCCAGCACGGGTGCATAGCCAGCACTGAGTTAGCCTTGATGGTTCAGGATAATGATCGGTGCAGTGAAGCCAGCTGCTTCCATAGGTGGGTCATTCTTGTCATCACCAGTGACATTACCACAGTGGACATCTTTGACAGGCGTGTTCTTGACATTGAAACCAATGTTATCCTCTAGCAGAACCTTACTCAAAGCTTCATGGTGGATTTCAATATACTTTTCTTCAGTTGTAACATTGCCTGCTTTTAGAATACAGTCCACTTGACCGACAGGTACAGTACCAATACCACCAATCTTGTAGACATCTTGGAGGGGTAGATGAAGGGGTTTGTCAGTTGGACAAGTTGGTGGCAGGATGCAAGCCAAAGATTCAAGCAATATAGTTCCATTATCATTCCCATCCTTATTAGGCTTTCTATCCCTTGAACCAAGGCATATTAGAGCTGGGCTGCAGCATGTTGTCACCATTTCAACCTGAAATTGACACACAAGCTACTGTGTCAGGGTAGTGGCCAATTTTCTTAATATAAGTACTGACTTCCTTGACAATTTCCTCATATCTCTTCTGGTTGTAGAGGGGCTCAGTGGAATCTATTTTGTTTACATCAACAATCAGTTGTTTTGCACCTAGTATGTATGCAAGAAGAGCATGCTCACAGGTCTTCCCATTCTTTGAGATACCAGCTTCAAATTCACCAACACCAACAGCAACAATCAGGACAATACAGCCATCCTGAGATGTACCTGTAATCATTTTCTTGATGAAGTCTCAGTGTCCTGGAGCATCAATAACGGTCACATAGCACTTGCTGGTCTTAAATTTCCACAGGGAGATATCAATAGTTCATGCTTAAGTTCAGTCTTCAGCTTATCCAAGACCCAGGCATATTTGAAGGAGCTGTTTACCATCTCAACAGCCTCCTTCTTGAACTTCTCAATGGTTCTCTTATCAATTCCACCACATTTGTATATGTGGTGGCCAGTAGTGGTGGACTTGCCAGAGTCTTCGTGTCCATTGATGACAATGTTAATGTGAGTCTTTTCCTTACTCATTTTTTGTGGAGGTTTAGCAATGGTTTTCACAACATCTATTTTCTGGTAGCAAACCCACTGTGAAAAAGGGCCACAGCTGCAATTTTTAACAAATTGTTTTCTTCAGTTAGTTTTTGTACCTCCTTTTCCATTTGGCCCATTTTACATTTTAAGGAATTCTTCTCTTCAGTGAGTTTTTGTATTTCCTTTTCATTAGGCCAATTCTACTTTTTAAGGAGTTGTTTTCTTTAGTGTACTTTTTTCCATTATGCCAATTGTATTTTTAAGGATTTGCCTTCTGCAATAAATTTTTATTCTTTTTTTTCCAAGCTATTGAGCCTTTCTTATGTACCTCTCATTTTCCCCCAATTTTTATCCTACCTTTCTTACTTGACTTTTAAAATTCTTCTTGAATTCTCCCAAGAAGGCATTTTGAGCTTGAGACCAGTTCATATTCCCCTTCGAGGTTTTAGATGTGGGTATATTGACAGTGTTGTCTTCTTCTGAATTTGTGTTTTGATCTTCCCTGCCCCCACAGAAAGAATCTATGGTCATTGTCCATTTCTGCTGTTTGCTCATGATGTTTGCCAATATCCTGGCTTTTAAAGTTGAACTTTCCTGCTGAAACACAGTTGTCACTGACTCAAGCTTCTTATGCTGGAGGCCAGGGACCTAGACACTGGATTTTTGTTCTGGGGCCTCAGCTGTTGGCAGCTAGAGGATGAAGGGGTCTGACAGCTTACCTGGTGCTGAGTTGGGGTCAGCAACACTGAAGCTCTCAGGGTGGGAGTGGAGATCTGCCCCCTGGAGAATACCTGATCATCTGTGTTGCTCTGAAGCACCAGAGTATTTGGCTGCTGACAGACACCTGCACACCTGGAGTTGTGCTGAAGTACAGGGAGGTTTGGCTGCTGAAGGATGCAGCCTGCTGCTGCACATGGTGGTTTTCTGAGCTGGAGTCTCCCAGTTCCCTTGCCTGTGCTAAGACATTCAGGAGGTCTTGTTGTTGGTGCTTGCCTGATCTGCCACCCTGGTGCTCAGGATATCCCCCTGGTTTGCTGAGATGGGGCTTGCCACTGGCTTCCTCAGATGCCTCCTGTCCTGTACTGTTGCCCTTTCCATATTAATCCCCCAAGCTTCCCTGGATAAAAGACTGCTGCACCCAATCTTTTTGCTATCTCAGCTGTTCCAGGGTTTTCCCTGGGGTAATATTTTCTGGGTCTTTAGAGATCAATAAGGGAGAATAAGAGCAACTTACTGCTTAATCCACTATCTTGGATCTTGTAGGATTCTGGACATCAGTAATTTAAACACAGGATTAAAACTAGGCTTTACAGCCTTGACACTTGACACTTACTAGCTGTGTGACCCTGGGCAAGCCACTTAACCTCAATTTTCTCACCCCCCAAAAAAATACTTCAAAAAAAATCTAGATTTTAAACCCAGTCTCTGCCTCCGAATTCAGCGTTTTTCTCATCCAACTGTGAGAATCAATAATTTTGAGAATCTACTCCAATGTTTCTTCACCTTTTTTGTCATAGAGCCCTTTGGCAGTCATATGGTGAAACTTATTCTCTGTTTCTCAGAATAATTCTTTTGAAGTATAAAATAGCACATATAAGTTTACAAAAATACTTGGAATTATATGGAAATAAATTATTGAAATAAATATTTTTTGAATACCAACTTTATATACCATAGACCAAGATCTTTGTTCTACCATCTGTTTATTTTTTGTTTCACTTTCTTCTACCCCCCACCCCTGAAAAGATGGAAGCCATAGGGCCCCTTCAGGTTCATGGGAGAAAAATAAGTTTACCTTTGGCACATGATATCCTGCCACTGTGGTATCAACCGTGGCCACCTTGACCACGTTGAAAGGGAAAATATCACCCATTCTTTGAACCTCATGAACAGCTGCATTAGTGTAGGGCATAATCTCCTTATCAGCCATGGTGGGTTGCCTGGATTGACCAATCACCCTGTCAATCTCAGCTTGTATTTTGCCTGGAAAGAAAGAGAGTTTTTTGAGACTGAAATAATAGCTCACATTTATAGAGAGATTTAAAGTTTGCAAAACATTTTTATAAATATTATCTCATTTTATCCTCACAATAATGCCAGGAGGACAGTGCTATTATTATCATCATTTTGTAGATGAAACTGAGGCAGTCAGAAGTTAAATGACTTGCTCAGAGTCATATATCTAGGTAGATTTGAACAGTTTCTTTCCCCTCCCATATAATTTTCTCTGTTCATGTGTGAGAAGCCACAGCCAATTACATCCACCTGTGGTTGAATGAAAGTTTGGCTAGACACTTCACCAAAGGTGACAACACCTATGGTCTGGAAAAGTGGAAATTTGAAAAGTGAAGAGGAAGTCTGATAGAAGGGAGGGGAGATTAATGGAGGTCATGGCGAGAGGCAAAACCCTGGTGAGGAGGGACAGGGTAAAAGGAGGGAGAAAAGTATAAAACAGAGGGGAAATACAGAGTTAGTAATCCTAACTGTGAATGGCAATGGGATGAGCTCTCCCATAAAATGGAAACAGATAGCAGAGTGGATTAAAAACCAGAATCCTACAATATATTGCTTACAAGAAAAACATTTGGAACGGAGAGATACACATAGAGTAAACGTAAAAGTCTCAAGCAGAATATATTATGCTTCAGCTGAAGTTAAAAAAAAAGCAGTGATAGCAATCCTGATCTCAGACAAAGCAAAAGCAAAAGTAGAACTGATTAAAAAAGATAAGGAAGGAAACTACATCTTGCTAAAGTGTACCAAAGACGATGAAGTGATATGAATACTAAACATATATGCACTAAGTGTTGTAGCGTCTAAATTCTTAGAGGAGAGGCTAAATGAATTACAGGAAGAAATAGACAGCCAAACTATACCAATGGGGGACCTCAACCTCCTTCTCTCAGAACTATATAAATCTAACCAAAAATAAATGAGAAAGAACTTAAGAGTTGAATAGAATTTCAGAAATGTTAGATGTGATAGACTGTGGAGAAAATTAAAGAGGGATAGGAAGTAATATATCTTTTTTCAGCGATACATAGCATCTACTCAAAATTGATCGTGCAGTAGTGCATGAAAATTCACCATCAAACACTGAAGGACCAAAATATTAAATACATTCTTTTGAGATCATGATGTAATAAAAACTACATGTAAAAATGGCCATAGAAAGATACGCTAAAGTTAATGGGAAACCAAACAATCTAATCCTAAAGAATGAATGGATCAAGCAACAAATCATAGAAAACAATCAATAATTTAATCAAAGAGAATGACAATAATGAGACAACACATCAAAACACATGAGACGCAGCCAAAGCTCTTCTTAGGGGAAATTTTATATCTCCAAATGCTTTCATGAATAAAATAGAGAGGGAGGAAATTAATGAATTGGGCATGCAACTAAAAAAAGCTAGAAAAAGAACAAATTAAAAACCCCTATTTAAATATCAAATTAGGAATTCTGAAAAATCAAAGGAGAGATTAATAAAATAAAAAGTAGCAAAACTAATGAATTAATAAATACAACTAAGAGCTGGATTTATGGGAAAAAACAATGAAAATGAAAAATCTTTGGTTAATTTTATTTAAAAAAAAAGAAAGAAGAAAACTAAATCATCAGTATCACAAATGAAACAAGAGACTTCACCACTAATGAAGAGGAAATTAAAATAATACTTAGGAGCTATTTTGGTCGTGTGGGCCAATAAATCCAACAGTCTAAGTGAAATGGATCAATATTTATAAAACATATAAATTGCATAGACTAATAAGAAATAAAATATTTAAACAAACCCATGTTAGAAATAAAATTGAACAATCCATCAACAAACTCCCTAAGAAAAAATTCCAGGGCAAGATGGATTTATAAGTGAACTCTACCAAATATTTAAGAACAATTATTTCCAATACAATATAATCTACTTTGCAAAAATACGTGAAGAAGGAGTCCTGTGAAATTCCTTTTATTACACAAATATGGTGCTGATACCTAAACCAGGAAGAGCCAAAACAGAGAAAGAAAATTATAGACTAATTTCCTTAATGAATATGGATGCAATCATTTTAAACAAAACATTATCAAAGAAATTATAACTTATCTCAAGGGTAATACACTATGACCAGACAAGATTTATACCAGTAATGCAGGACTGGTTCAATATTAGGAAAACTATTAGCATAACTGACCATGTCAACAGTAAAACTAACAAGTCATATGATTATCTCAATAGATGCAGAGAAAGCTTTTGACAAAATACAGCACCCATTCCTATTAAAAATGCTAGTTAGCATAGAAGTAAATGCAGTTTTTTCTTAAAATGACAAGACTTAACTATCAAAACCAACAGTAAGCATTATATGAAATAGGTATATGCTAGAAGCCTTCCCAATACAATCAGGGGTGAAACAATGATGTCCATTATTCAATATTGTACTAGAAATGTTAGCTTTAACATTAAGAGAAGAAAAATACATTGAAGGAATTAGAACAGACAATGAGGGAAAAAAAGCAATCACTCTTTGCCGATGATATGATGGTATACTTAGAGAAACCTAGAGAATCAAGTGAAAAACTACTTGAAAGAACAATTTTAGAAAAGTTACAGGATATAAAATAAACCCACACAACTTATCAGCATTTCTATATGTTACCAACAAAGCCCAGCAGCAGGAGATAGAAAGAGAAATTCCATTTAAAATAACTGCAGACAATATAAATTATTTGGGAGACTATCTGCCAAAACAAACCCAAGAATTATATCAAAACAATTACAAAACTATTTTCACACAAATAAAATAAGATCTAAACAACAGGGAAAATATCAATTGCTCATGAGTATGTTGAGGTAATATAATAAAAATTATAATTGAGTCTAAATTAATTTATTTATTCAGGGCTATAACAATCAAACTACCAAAAAAAAATTTTATAGCTAGAAAATAATAGCAAAATTCATCCGGAAAAACAAAAGGTCCAGAATATCAAGGGAACTTATGGTAAAAAAATGCCAACGTTGGTGGCCTAGCTGTACCAGATCTAAAACTACATTATAAAGCACAATCATTAAAACTATTTGGTACTGGCGAAGAAATAGAGTAGTGGATCAGTGGAAGGTACAAACAACATCGTAGTCAACAACTATAGTCACCTACTGTTTGATAAACCCAAAGATTCCAGATTCTGGGATAAGAACTTACTATTTGACAAAAACTTCTGGGAAAACTGAAAAATAGTATGGTGCCCTATAATAAAATAAGGTTGAAATGGATTCATGATTTAGACATAAAGGGTGATTCCATAAGCAATTTAGGAAAGCAAGGAATACTTTATATGACCAAACATGAGACAGAGAGTATTGCAAGGTATAAAATGGATTATTTTGATTCCATTAAATTAAAAATATTTTGCACCAACAAAACCAATACAACGAAGATTAGAAGGAAAGCAGAAAGCTGGGAAACAATTTTTACAGCCAGTGTCTCTGACAAAGGTTTCATTTTTAAAATATATAGAGAACTGTGTTAACTTTATAAGAATACAAATCATTCCCCAATGGATAGAATGTGATCTTTTGTGCATCTTTTGCACCTTGGCAAAATTAAGGGTAACCTCTTGATGTGAGTTAGAGGTGAAGGAGACAGTAGTGGCTGAAGGCAACTAGGTGATGTGAGATACTGTTGTTTGTCATTTGTTCTTGAAGAGGACAATGACACCAGGAAAGTGATGCCATGACTTCCAAGTGAATGGGATTTAAATGAGGGAGGGCTGTGCAAAGTCACCAACCTCACTCTTTCCTCTGCAACCATCTAGATGCAGTGACAAGATATAGAGCAGAATGACTATTTGTGGCACATATTAGGTACTTAATAAATGTTCATTTATTGACTGAAATGCCTTGCTCAAAGTCTCATGACTGCTTAGATGCGAAGCCTGGACTAGAAAATAAACTTCTGACTCTTAATTCAATTGTCTGTCACCCCAGATCTTTGAAAATAAGTATTATTTTACTCTTTGTACTAATGTCCCCAGTGTTCGGCACATAGTAGTCACATAAGTACGTGATTTGATTTCCATGATGCTAAATATCTGCTTAGAATGCTACTTTGGGGTATTGCCTTGGACAGGTAGAAGGGATGTTCTATTCTGGGTAGTACTTTAAGGGGAATCTAAGTTCATCTAGTCCAAGGGTTTCCAAAGTGAGAATTGTGGCTGTCTCCAAGCAGTTATTGCTGTTTTTGGTCCATGGATCCTTATTCTGATCTTTAGTTTAAGGAAGATATGATACATGTCATAGAATAGTAGATAAGGAAATAGAAGTTTTGATCATGCCATGACTTTCAGAACATGGAGCTCTTGAGGGAGAGGTATCCCTGGAAATGGAGCCCTAGGCTGGAAGTCAGGGTGACCTGCATTTAAATCCCACCTCAGAAATTACCTATTTGTGGGGGCATGAGGAAATCATGTAATTTCTCTCAGCCTTGGTTTCTACATCTGTAAAATGAGGGAGTTGGACCTTATGGCTTCTAAGATACCTTCCAATTCTAAATCTATTAGGACCCTCTGTAGAATGAGTTAACAATGTATCCTTCACTTAAATATTCCTATTTGAAATCTATAAAGATTTGTCATATTTAATAGGATACAAATATATTTTAAAATGTTACTTTTTTTTTTTATCACATACCTTTTTCAATCAAAAATAGTTACACTCCTAGGGACCTGTAAATTTTCGGTTCTTCTAAGGTGATATGATCAGAAGCAAGGTGTTTACTCCTTTCCTGGCCTGTGCTCTGGTCTATGAGTGACCACAAGCATTCTTTTCTGCCTTGAAACTGTGAGAGGGATTCCCACTCCACCATGCCAATGCTCTTCCTGGCCCCAAGACTGCCACCCAGAACTGTGACCCAGATTTAAGCACAGGCAAAGGATTCTTGATGAAAAGACCAGAGCTGAATAGAAAAATTTACTTTAAATGCAAGACTCAAGAGAAGCATGAAAAGGTAAACAGCAAAGAGAAATCATAAGGGACTTATTAAAGTTGAACTGTTCACATTCCTAAGCAGAAAGATGATATTTGTAACTCATGAGACCTTTGTCAGTATAAAGGTAGTTGGAAGGAAAAATATATGGATAGATAGAGAGATAGAGAGAAAGAGAGAGAGAGAGAGAGAGAGAGAGAGAGAGAGAGAGAGAGAGAGAGAGAGAGAGAGAGAGAGATAGCATGGGTGAGTTGAAGGTGAAGGGGTGATATCTAAAAAATAAATTAATGAGAGAGAGAGGATTATACTGGGAAGAAAAAGGGAGAGGTAGAAAGGGGTAAATTATCTCACATAAAATAGACAAGAAAAAAGCTTTTACAGTGGAGGGGAAGTGGGGAAAGGTGAGTGGGAATGAGTGAATCTTATTCTCATTGGATTTGGCATAAGGAGGTAATAAGATACACACTCAATTGGGTAGGGAATCTATCTTAACCCACAGGAAAATACATAGAAAGGGGATGAGAGAGATGAGGGTGAGAGAAGGGAAGGCAGATTGGGGGAGAGGGTAATCAGAAGAAAACACTTTTGAGGAGGGACAGGGTCAAAAGGGAAAATAGAATTAATGAGGGGTGGGATAGGATGAAGGGAAATATAGTTAGTTTTTCACAACATGACTACTATGGAAGTGGTTTGCATAACTTCACATGTATAACCTGTATCAAGTTGCTTGCCTTCTCAATGAAGGTGGGTGGGGAGGGAGGAAGTGAGAGAATTTGGAACCCAAAGTTTTAAAAACAACTGTTAAAAATTATTTTTTACATGCAACTGGGCAGTAAGATATACAGCCAATGGAGTATGGAAATCTATCCTGCCCTAAAGGAAAATAGAAGGGAAAAGGGATAAGAGAAAGGGGAGTGATAGAAGGGAGGGCAAATTAAGGGAAGGGATTTTCAGAATGCACATTGTCTTGGGGTAAAGGAGGGGTGAGATGGGGAGGAAATTTGGAACTCAAAATCTTGTGGAAGTGAATGTCAAAAACTTAAAATAAATAAATTAAATAATTTTAAAAATGACCTTACATCATAAACAATTTAAACAAAAAAAAAATAGTTATAGTTCAGAATTCTATAGGTGTGCAAAGCCTGGTGCCATCACTGTACCTTGTATCTCTGGATAAAGGGCCATATATAGCAGTGCCCACCTCAAAGTGGTTGCAGTTGTCTCTGTTCCAGCCAAGAAGAGGTCCAGGGTACAGAAGATTATGTTTTTTTCATTAAAACTTGAATGGATGTTATCCTTAAATTAAAAAAGCAAGGATCAGTTGGCTAATCCAAAAAAAAGATCTCTGACCTCAAAAAATTGTCTCTCTGTAGGCATGAAGAGTTGCATCCTCATTGGAGTCTTGAAAAGGTTGAGGTGGCAGGTGCTTGGCTTCCCTTTGACCACCAAGAATACAGTAAATGTTCCTGAGAATGAGAACTCATATTTCTTTTTTTTATATTATTTTTTCTAATTACATGTAAACAGTTTTAAACATTCTTTTTACATAAAATTTTGAATTCCAGATTTTCTCCCTTCTTCTCACCCTTCCCCCTTACTAAGATGGTAAGCAATTTCATATAGGTTATGTATGTGCATTCATGTAAACTATTTCCATATTAGTCATGTTGTGTAAGAAGAAATAAAACAAAAGGAAGAAAACCACAAAATTAAAAAAAATAAAATGAAAATAGTATTCTTTGATCTGCATTAAGATTTCATCAGTTCTTTCTCTGGTTGTGAATAATATTTTCCATCATGAGTCTTTTGGACTTTTCTTGGATCATTGTCTTGCTGAGAAGGGCAAAGTCAATCGTAGTTGATCATTGCACAGCACTGCTGGTACTGTGCATGATGTTCTCATGGTTCTGCTCACTTTACTTTGCATCAGTTCATGCAAGTCTTTCCAGGCTTCACTGAAATCCACCTGCCCATCATTTCTTATACTACAATAGTATTCCATTAAATTTATATATAACAACTTGGTTATCCATTTTCCAACTGAGGGGCATTCCCTTAATTTCCAATTCTTAGCCACCACAAAAAGAACTGTCGTAAGTACTTTTTGCATGTGTCCATTCTTTTCCCTTTTTTATGATCTCTTTGGAATATAGACCTACTAGTGGTATTGCTGGATCAAAGAGTATACATTGATCAATTGCCTTTGGTCATAGTTTGAAATTGCTCTTCATAATGGCTGGATATGTTCACAACTCCACCAGCACTGCATTAATATTCCAACTCTCCCCCATCTTCTACAGTGTTTATCATTTGCCTTTTCTTTCACATCAGCCATTCTGAGGGGTGCTGTGTGGTACCTTAGAGTTGTTTTATTTGGCTTTTCTCTGATCAAAAGTGATTTAGACCATTTTTTTCATGTTAGTATCTCAGTTATAGGTAATGATTGTTGATGGTTTTGGACAAATACTACCAATCATTTTAAGGAAAGCTCCATTTATTACTATGCCTTTTTAAATGTTTTAAACAGGAATGGGTGTTGGATTTTGTAAAAATGTTTTTCTGCCTCTACTGAGATAATTAATTGATTTCCTTTGGTTTTGTTATTTATATTGTCAATTATGTTCATGGTTTTCTTAACATTGAGCCAGCCTTATAGTCCTGGTATAAATCCCATCTGGTCATGGTGCATTAATTTTGTGTTATATGGCTGTAATCTCCTTGCTATTATTGTATCTAAAATTTTTGCATCAATATTTATCAGGGAAATTGGTCTATAGTTTTCTTTCTCTTTTTTGGTTCCCCCTGGTTTAGCTATCTGCATGATATTGTGTCATAAAAAAATAATTTTGTAGGACTCCTTTTCATATTTTTCCCAAATAGTTTATATGGTATTGGAATTAATGATTCTTTAATTCTTCTTTCATAGAATTCACTTGCAAATTCATCTGGACATGGCCATTTTTTTTTCCTTAGGGAGTTCATTTATTGTCCAATTTCCTTTTTTCTAAAATGGGGTTATTTAAGATTTTTTTCATCTTCTTTTAATCTAGGTAATCTATATTTTGTAAATATTTATCCATTTCACTTAATTATCAGCTTTGTTTGCACATGATTGGCAAAATAACTCATAATTATTATTTTTTATTTCCTTATCATTTGGTGGCAAATTTACCCTTTTTGTTTTTGATAAGATTAATTTGTTTTTCTTCTTCATTTAATCAAATAAACCAATGTTTTATCTATTTTTTTTCTTTTTCACAAAACCATTTATGATTTTTATTTATTAGTTTCTTACTTTCAATGTTCTTAATCTCTCCTTTGATTTTCAGTATTTCCAGTTTGATGTTATCTGGGGATTTTTAATTCGTTCTTTTTCCAGCTTTTTTTGTTGCATGCCCAATTCTTTGATCTCTTCCTGTACTTTATTCATGTAAGCAATTAGAGACATACATTTCTGCCAAGTACTGCTTTTGTTGCATCCCAAAATGGTGGTATTTTGTCTCATTATCATAATTTTCTTTGTTGAAATTAATGATTGTTTCTTTGATTTGTTCTTTGACCCGCTCATTCTTTAGGATTAGATTATTTAGTTTCCAATTGATTTTAATCTATCTTTCCATTACCCCTTTTCAAGTGTATTTTTATTACACCATGATCTGAAAATGATGCATTTCATATTTCTGCATTTCTGCATTGGATTCTAAGGATTTTATCCTTTAATACATGGTCAATTTTTGTGTGAGTGCCATGTGCTGCTGAGAAAAGTGTACATTGTTTTCTATCCCCATTTATTTTTCTCCATAGATTCATCATATCTCAGTTTTCTAAAATTTTATTCATATCCATCAGTTCTTTCTTAGTCTTGCAAAGTGAAAGTAGAGGTCTTCCACTACTATAGTTTTATTGTCTACTTCATCCTGTAACTCATTTAACTTTCTCTTTTATAAAACTGGATGCAATACCATTTGGCACATAAATTTTTAGTTTTGATATTACTTCATTTTCTATGGTGCCTTTTAGCAAGACATAGTTTTCTTTCTTGTTTCTTTTAATTTGACCTATTTTTGCTTTGGCTTTTTCTTTTTTACTTTATTTATTTATTTTAGGCAATTGGGGTTAAGTGACTTGCCCAGGGTCACACAGCTAGTAAGTGTCAACTATTCTGGTCTGAGGTGGGATTTGAAGTCCTGACTTCAGGGCCGGTACTCTGTCCACTGTGCCACCTAGCTGCCCTTTTGGCTTTTTCTTAGATCATGATTGCTACCCTTTCCTTTTTTTTTTTTTAAATTCAGCAAGGAGCATAATATATTCAGCTTCAGCCCTTTACATTTACTTTGTGTGTGTGTGTGTGTGTGTGTGTGTGTGTGTGCATGTGCGTATGTGTGTGTTTGCTTCAGATATGTTTCTTTTAAATAGCATAGTGTAAGATTCTGTTTTTTAATGCATTTTGCCATATACTCCTCTGCTGTACTGGAATCATCTGACCTATTAGTGCCTGTTGCACCAGACTTCAGGGGCTGGTAGCTTACCTGCTGCATCAAGGCTGCAGGCCTCACATCTTGTCTGCTGTGCTACTTCTCTGCTGAGCTGGGGTCCTGATCTGTGCTGGGGCTAGGGCCTCCCACTGGCTTGCACTGATGGTGCCTGCACTGGGCTGTGCTCTCATTTTACTCAAGAGACAGGCCTATCCTGCAGTCCTAAGTAATTTTGGATTGTAAAGTTGTTTGAGCCTTTCCTTTTGTGGATTCTTTCACTCCAAAATCCATTTTGTTGCTGGATTTAAAATTATATCCAAGGAAACTAGAGAGAGCTTTGGCAACTTCTTGCCTTTTTAGCACCATCTTGATTCTACCTGTGAGACTCCTATTTCCATTGGGTTGGGAGGCTTATTGAGAGTAATTTTCTCACCAAATCCATGCAGGTAGGTAGGATATGTGTTTTAGAGGTGAAAAAACTAAATCTCAGAGACATAGGGGAATGGTTCAGAATTACAGGACTAATAAATGAAAGAACTGGATAGGTAGAATATTTTAATGTCACGGATGAGAAAAGTGAGATGCAGAGATGAATTCAAAGAAATGAAATATTAGAGCCAAGGCTTAATCACAACCAGAGTAGGTTTTAATGAAAAAGAGTGCAGATGCCCTCAAAGAAAAGCATATGTAAACAAACAAACAAACAAATAAATAAATAAATGAAAAATAAATAGTAAATTAATAAACAAATACAATGGGGAAAAATTTGGTACAGGCAGCTTTAGAAGCCAGGAGAGACAGACTTGGAGACAGAAAGAGCTGAGTTTAAATCCAGCCTCAGATTCCTAATAGCTGTGTGACTGGAGCAAATCAATTAACCTCTCTATGCCTCAGTCCCCCCCCATAAAATCAGGGGGTTAAACTCAATGATCCCTATGATCCCTTCCAGTTCTACATCAAAACTGTGAGCTTTTCACTAGCAAGCTCCATTACATCTACTCTGTACCTCCCAAGGTTGTCACTGAGGAAATATATTTACATTATTAGGCAGATTTAAAGTTTGGAGAATTTCAGCACACTTATCCCCCCAATTCTGCACTTTATTATTGTTTTTAACGCACACAACACCCACTTTCTGTGTTGTTTTCATTACCTTGGACAGCTCCTTCAGGTAAGCGTCAATGTAGTCCAGGGTCTCCTCTGGGTTCAGGTCTTCCTTGTGTTGTTGGATCACATGTTCTACAAAAGTCTCTAGCTTTTTCCATTCTCTAAAGAGCTGTTGGTGAGATCCTGGCAGGAATTTCATTATCGAAGGAAACATATTGAAGAGCTAAATAACATAAAAGGGGGTGTGGGAGGAGGAATGAGTGTCAACAGCTAGGCTGCCTATCTCTTCATCTTCCTCACCCCAAGTCAGGCCAGGGTTCTTGAGCTTATTTTGGGTCATGGAATTTATCTTAATCACATGTCTAACCACTTAATTCCATGTCTTACTACTTCTGAAATCCACTCTCCCTATAACCATAGTTTGTTTTTTTCTCTCGCATACTGCTTCTCTCCTAACTCCCAAGCTAACATCCAACCATCTCTTGTTTCATACATCAGCCCCTTGGCAATATCCTGATGCACCTAAATAACTCTTTCAAGATGTCACCAATCTAGGCAGCCTCATAACTTGCAAAAAAAAAAAAAAGAGGATGAGAGAGATTCTTTATAGGGAAATTGAAAGCATTTGGGTTTGTATTTCCCTGATAGCCCCACTGAATTCCCTTCTGAATTTATGTTTTGCTCCTTTTAGTGAAATAATATGTACTCTCATTCACATTTTCCCTCATTTTCTTCCATAGCCAGATTCCTGAGAAGTTAACAGAAATTTTCAGCCAGTGACTCTTTTCCTGAGGCTCACTCACTGACCAACTAAGAGGGAGAGTAAATGGAGTGCTGGAGTAAGACTCAGGAAGACCTGAGTTAGAATTTTGCCTCACATGTGTTAGCTGTGAGGAAAGTCATTAACCTCTCACAACCTCAGTTTCCTAATCCATAAAATGAGGGTAATAATGACTCAAAGGGTCATTGTGAGGGATCTAAAGAAATCAGCCAATCAACAAATATCTATTAAATACTTATGATAGTGCAGGCATTGCATTAAGTTCCAGTCACACAAAGGAAGGAAGAAAAAGGCCAGTCCCTGTCCTCAAGAAAATCACATTTTAATGGGAGAGATGCCATGGAAGTAACTAGATACATGCAAGATATATGCAGAGTGGTTGAAAGGTAATCTCACAAGAGAAGTCACTAGCAGCTAGAGGGACTGGGAAACCATCTTGCTGTAGATGGTGAAATTTGAGCTGATTCTTGAAGGAAGTCAGGAGGGGAATGTGAAGAGGTAGAACATTTCAGGAATGAGGGACAGCCAGTGCAAAGGTACCTAGGTGGGGGCTAATGTATATCAAGCTGTTCACAAACCAAACATGTAAGCACTTAAATTATTCATGTCTCTCTGATTGTGTCTCTTCTCTATATCTGTCTCTCATTCTGTTTCTGTAGCTGTCTGTTTATACCTTTTGTCTCTATCTCTGAACCTCCTTCTCTTCTTCCCTCCCTCCATTCTGCCTTCATTCCCTCCTCCCCATCTCTCTCTTTCTCTCTCCCACGTCTCCTGTAGAGGTTAGGGTTAAATTAGTGGTTTCCCTCAAATTCTGCTCAAGATATAGCTTCTCCATGAAGTCTTTCTCGGTCTTCCTGGCTTTTAAATCTGCCTCTACCCAATATTCCCCCATTGTACTTATTTATTTATTTATTTATTTACTTACTTACTTACTCACTTATTTATTTATTTATTTAGTTAGTTAGTTACATACATACTTATTTGAGGGCATGTTGTTTCCTCCCACAAAATGTAAACCACCTGAAGTCAGGGGCTGTTTCATTTTTGTCATTGTATCCACATCTCCTAGCACAATACCTAGAACACAGCAGGTGCTTAACAAATGTTTGTAAATTAATAATCTTGGCACATATCTGAGAAAAAATTAAAATGTATAGAATTTTTTTCTGATAATTTGTAGATCACAGTGTTCTGGAGAAGCATTGGATCTCCCAGGCATATTCTTTCATATCATTTTTTATAAAAATCTAATTTCTATCCTCTTTCCTTTTCAATCTCTTTTACACAAGCTGATTTGGCTCCTGTCAACTTCTCAAAGTCATGTTTGTTTCTTTTCCCCATGAAGGAAATACATGGCTGAATTGAGGTTGAGCCAGCTCTGCTGAGGAAGGGATGGTCTATTACCTGACTCTCCCACGTTCCTGAGAGGATAATAACATTATCCAAACTCTTCAGCAGCTCCTGGAACTGAGAATCATGGTACTCAAAGCGATGCCCAAAAGTTATGGAGCAGATGATATTGGAAACAGCATTTTTGATCTGAAAGTTGGGGTCAAAAGGCTGTCCTATTGACCAGAAGAGAAAGAGAACAGGCTATTCCTCATTTCACTTATGTTCTATTAGAGGAACCAACAGAGGTTTCTACTTTTTTCTCTTAAACACTTTTTTCCTCACCTTCTCCCCCTCCCGACTCACCAGCACACATCTGCTTTATTATTATTGTCTATATTCAACTATTGCTTCAATAGATGTGAGAAGGGGAAAAAAAAGAAAAGAACATGTCCAATTTTTAACGTTTTAGTCAAGACTTGGGATGTCATTGGCATATTATGTTTCAGCATAGGTTACCTATGTGGCTTTGGGCAAGTTACTTTATCTGTCTTTGCTTCCATTTGTTCATCAGTAAAATGAGAGGTTTGGACTAGATGACCTCTGGGGGCCCTTCCTGCCTTTATTTAAGATTCTATGTCTGATATAGTATGTGCAAAGATGTGCCCATCTGTGTAATGGGCATGGGCACACATGTAAATGTGTGTCCATAGATGTATGTGTTCATATACCAATACCCATGACTATATACTCCTATGGACTACTTGCATGCATGTGGGTAGTAGAGGTGAAAATACAACTGGTGATACTGGAATTAAAAGAAAAGGTGTGAGACGGTGAATAAGGAAGGGAGGCAGTGTAAGGTAGATCATAAGGTACTGGACCTGGGGCCAGAAAGACCCAGCCTACCTCACACATTTACTCAAATCCTACTTCAGGCATTTACTATCTGGGTGCATTAGTTCTAGTGCCTTCCCACTGTTGATTATTTCCACTTTCTCATGTTTATGTTGTACTTGTGCATGGATGTTTGCATGTTGTCTCCCCTCTCCTCCCTTAGACTAGGAACTCCTTGAGGACAGGGACTCTCTTTTTCCTTTCTTTGTATCCTCAGGATTTAGCACAGTGCCTGGAATATAGTATGCACCTGATAAATACATATTGACTGACTAACCTTGGGAAAGTCACTTAACTGCTCTGTTGTGCACAACTAATTCAGGTCACCACAAGAGCCAGGATCCTATACTAACTTTGAAGGGATAAGACCAGCTTAACCTTCTATCTCGAATGCACATTGATGAGGCAGGAGACAAGATGGAAGCAACTCTGTTTATTTTTAGCAAAGCACTTACTTATATAGTAAAATAACCAGGAACTCTTTCTCAAGTTACAATGACGTATAAGCCCATGCTGTGCTCAAGGACAGTGCATGCACATCCTGTGCACTTATCTGACTCCAATCCCAGAATAGACTGTTAATGACCATATAATAACTAGGGGAGTTAAAGATTGTTAAAGATCCATACAATGGAGCACTGAACCAGGTGACTTTTGGTCAGAGATCAGCACTGGAGAGGGACCTCCTCCGTCAGTGAGACCTCATGAACAGCCTGTGGCCCTCTACATCCTTACAGATCCCCAACACTGCTCCACTCCTCAGTTTAGTTATCTGCAGAATGGGGGGGGGAGGGTTGGATTGCTGGGCTCCAAGATTTATTCATACCTTAAATTTATGATGATAAGAAGAAGCAACAGAAGAAGAGAAAGGGAATGTAGAATGAGGATAATAGGAGGAAGAGAAGGGAAAAGAAGAAGCATAGAAAGCAGAGGAATGATGAAGAATGAATGTCTATAATAACAATATTGTGAAGAGAAAGATAACTTGGGTAGACTTAAGAGCTTGTTTCAATGCAGTGCCAACTATAATTCCAGAGTATCAATGATGACATCTGCTACCCACCTCTTGAGAGACAGGTGATGGTCTTAGGTTATACAATGAGATATATCTTTCTGGGAATGGCCAATGTAAGAATTTGTTTTGATTGACTGTGATATTTGTCACTAGGGTTTGGTTTTGTTTTCTTTTGTTTTCCAGTGGGAGGAGGAAGAAAGAAATAAAATAAATGATTAATTGAAAAACCATCAAAATTTAAAAAAATCAAGACAGTAATATGTATACCTATATGTGTATATATGCATATGTATGTGTGTGTGTGTGTATATATATATGTATTTTATATATATATATGTACATATACATATATATAGATATAGATATAGATATTTCTCCCTAAGAATTAGGAAGAGTAGAGCAAGGCAGAAAAGAAAAAAGGAATAAGAAGGAAGATACAGAGAAAATGAAATGGATTTAGTAAGTAGAAAAGAAGAAAAGTGATTAGGAAAAAGAAAGAGTTAGAGAAGGGTAGCAGGAGAAAAAAGAGGCAGATGTGTTGAGGGGGGTGTATAGGGAGTTCCTAGAATTGACAACCAAGACAATGCTCCATGTGTAGTGAAGAGTTGAACCATGTAGGGTCTATGTGTTATTGGCAGAACATAATTATAATGGCATACAAGAAAATGAACCATCGAGTGTTCCCTTCTTTGCTTACTGCATCATTTCTTCCTGGAGAACTATGTTGGGTCTTTGAAAACATTCCCTGGAGGGGATTCTGGGAAGATGGCAGAGTAAGTCTGAAAACTTTCAGCTCTCCAAATTTCCTCTCCAAAAAAGGTAGCACATTGCCTCAGAGCAGCAGAAATAAACACACTATAAAGCAGTTGTTCTCCTAAGACAATTTGAGAAGATCACAGGAAAGACTCAACCTCCAGGGGTAAAGGTGTGACCTGAGTAAAGTGCAAACACCTCCAAGATGACTCCGTAGAATCAAAAAAAAAAAAACTCCTGGGGGCAGCTGGATTGAGAGGCAGCCTCAGCCTTAGAAACTTTCATTTTTCAGACAGTTGTGTGTATGGGGGGGGGTATGATGGCTCTGTAGAAGATTAAAGCTCCTTCCACTTTTGAGGGATGCCAGGCACAACTGTGTTGAATAAATGCATCCTGGGCTATGGCTATAGAAAGAAGAAGCCAGAACATACCTGGTAAGTATAGTAGCAAGGGACAGGGCTCCTGGTGGCTGTGGGCACTTGCAAGAGAGTAGAGTACATAGTTTCAGTTCTGGGTCAGAAAGGACAGTTGTAGTTAGCAGCCACCAGGGAACCACAGGGAGGAAGGTAATTTGTGGGCCAGTGTGGGTGTGGGGCTCTAGCCCTGGCTTGGGAGAAGAGGGGAGAGCCCAAGGTAGGGCCCCAAAATAGACCTCAGAAAATAACACTAAGATACATTTGAGACTTTGGGCATCATTCCCCATACTTTTGGACTACAACTTGATTATATCAATAACTTCTAAAAAAAAAATAAAATAATAAACAGACAATAAATAAGTAATTGAGTGAGTGAGTGAACAAAGGAGAAGGAACCCAACCATAGGTAGTAACTGTGGGCATAGAGAAGATCTGGGATTATACACAGAAGAAGATAATGGAGCTAAAAAAAAAGACAATCCCTTTTTAATAAGAAATTTCAAATGGTCCCCAGCACAAAACCAAAAGACAGAGAGAGAGAGAGAGAGAGAGAGAGAGAGAGAGAGAGAGAGAGAGAGAGAGTTCTTGGAAGAACTCAAAAAGAAGTTTAAAAATCAAATAAGAAAGGTTGACAAAAAAGAGCAATCCAAGAAAATCAAGAAAATTATGAAAAGTCAACCAACTTAAAATAGAGAATCAAAAACTTAAGAAAGAAAATATTTCCTTGAAAACTAGAATTTGGCAAGAGTAAGCTAATGAAGTAACACACCAAGAAATTATAAAACAAAATCAAAACAATGAAAAAAATAGTAAAGAAAATGAAACATCTCATTAAAAAACTGATCTAGAGAACAGATCAAGGAAAAATAATATAAGAATAGTTAGACTACCCAGAAATATGATTAAAAAATGAGTCTTGATACAATATTACAAGAAATTATCAAGGAAAATTGCCCTGAAATTCTAGAACAAGAAGGCAACTTAGAAATAGAAAAAAAGTCCACACATCACCACCTGAAAGAAATCACAGCAGGAAAACTTACAGGAATATCATGGACAAGTGTCAAAGCTCCCAGGTTAAGGAGGAAATATTGGAGGCAACAAGAAAAAAAAAGTTTAAATATCACAGAGCTATAGTAAGGATTAAACAAGACCTAACAGCTACTACATTGAAGGACCATAGGTCTATGGAATACTATATTCCATAGAGCTTAAGACCTGAGGTTCTGACCAAGGCTAACTTACCCAGCAAAATTAAATATTATCCTGAAAGAAAAATTGTACATTTAAGAACTGAAAGACTTTCAGGTTTTTTTATGACAAAAATGCTAGTAATTAAGGGAAATTTTGACATATGATATCCAGGAGAAATATAAGGGCAGACATTAAAGACCAAATGTAAGAGATTCAATAAGGTCAACTTGCTTACTTATGTGTGAAAATATATGACTGTCATTTATATTTTGTGTGTGAAAAAAAGGCTTGGGCTGATCTAAGTATGATGGGGTGATTATAAAAAAATAAAATTGTGTTGGGAGAAATAAAAAGGAGTAATTGAGGCATAAAAGGAAAATATTAATACAGAAGAAGCTAGTAAAGTAGGAGTGTGGGGAGTGCTGGAAACTTACTCTAATTGGGAATGGGTTAAAGAGAGAAAATATGTATTATATATATATGTATATATGCATATATGTATGTATATGTGTGTATGTATAAGGCTATAAAAGTCTTTTAAATTACAAAAGAAATAGGAGGGTATGGAATAGGGAGGGGGGAGAAGATAAGAGAAAGACTTTTAGAGGACTGGGTAGATTAAGGAATAGGAGGGCAAGATGGTGGTTAGAAGTAAAGCAGAGAAGTGAGGAGATATTGGGTAAACAGGGTGAGAAGGATAGTGAGGAAAAATAAGAAGGAAGTAAATACACAAGCAATTGTAGCTTAGAATGTTAATGGAATGAATTTACCCATAAAATGGAAATAGATAGCATTGAAAAATTGAATTCAACAATATGTTGCTATCAGGAAACATTATAAAAATGAGAGACAGACAAAGAAAAGATAAAGGGCAGTTGTAGAATTTATTATTTAAAAAAGGAGGGATAGTAATCTTGTCTCAGACACAATTAAGGTATATTTAATCAAAAGTGAAAAATAAAGAAACTATATTGTGCCAGGAATATTATTCAATGTAGTTTTAGATCAATTAAAATGCCAGATAGTATAAAATACCTGATTATACCTGTCAAAACAAAACAGGAATGATATGAACATAAACATAACACACTTTTTTATACAAATAAATTTAATTTAAATAATTGAAATAATATTTATTGTTCATGAGTAGGTAAAGCCAATAAAATTTTTAAAATGACAATTTTACCAAACTATTCAACATCATCCCAATTTTAAATTGCCAAAAATTATTTTAGTGTTTAGAAAAAATATATAAAGTAAAGTTCATTTGGAAGAGCATTAGGTAAGGAACTTCAAAGAAACCAGGAGGAAAAAAGATATAAAGAAAGTAAATTCAGAAGTATCAGACAATAAACTATATTATATTACTTTAAATTTAATGTTTCTTGTATAAATGAAATCTATGTAGTCATAAATAGAAGGAATGAAGAAAATTGGGGGGAAAACTTTCATAGATAAGATCTCAGATAGGATGTGATTGAGTTGAAATTCTGCTGTGATATAAGAAGTGATGAGATGGTTGATGTAGAAAAAGATGGAAAAACTTGGACTTTTGAAGAAAGATGCTATCCACTGTGAGAGACACAGATGACAGGTGGAAAAAAGCACAAGATGGTCTTACATATATGTATATGAATGTATATATTTATATGTATCTAGGTATATGTATATATGTATATATGTGTATTCATGTATATATGTATATGTGTCTATATATCCACACTTAATTGTGACCTTCCTAAGAATGGGGTGGGGGGGAGAGGAAAAAATAAAGTAAAAAGTACACAGCAGAGAACAAAAGAAAGGAAGGGAGAAATAAATAAGCAAAGAGAAGATGAGCAACTTTAAAAACAATATCTAGTACTTATTACATAAGTTTTCTTAAAATGGAAATTTATTATTTTATATTGAATCCTCTCCTATGGTCTGCTATGCACATGGAAATTTTTTTCTCCTTTTTTCATTTTGCATATAAGTTTAAAATAAAAGTTATATTGAAAACATTCCTTGAAGGGTGTGGGGGTATTTTGCCTGTCCCCAGTCCAGGGATGACGTCTCTTCCCCTGCTCCTTCCACCCACAGTTACAAATTCTCTTTAATGATCATGTGGCCAAAAGGACAATCAGAGGCAATTGAAAATATCTCTGCCTGACCAGTGCTCACCTTTTTCTTCCCTGATAGCCTCAGTGAGATACCTGCCCTCCTCCCGCATGCGATCTTCTAGGGTCTTCTTTCCCAAGCCAAAGTTCCTTAGTGTCATTAAGGCGAATCTTCTTTGCTGTCTCCACCCTTGGCCATTAGACATGATTAAGCCTAAATAATAACAATAACAACAACAACAACAATAATAAAATAACAACAACTTATATCAATACTTCAAAATATCTGTAATTTTTCTGGTGTGGTTATTCCCTCCACCAGCAACGGAATTCAATTGAACAGGCACACTTGAAAAAAAAAAGCCGAAACATCTCCTATGTGCCAATCACTGTGCTGAGTATAGGAATAGAAAAATGCAGTTGTTGCTCCCAAGGAACTTACACAGTAATTGAGGAAATACCACTTAAAGTTCAACTGTAGGGTATATGGAAATATCTGGAAGTCCTAAAGACAAGGCAGAGAGAGATGTCAAGGCCCAGAGGTCTTCAGGATCTATAAGCAGGCCATATGTCCTGGTTCTATAACTATGAACTTCTGATTTCATCAGAGATGACTGGCTGTTGGATGAGTTTCTGCTTTGAGAAGCCAGCTATGGACAGGAGGAGGAGCCCAAGTTTTTATCTGGATGGTCAGATCCACTTTGAGCAGCCTAAGCCATCTCATGTGGTCCTTGCTGACTTCATCAGTGTCATGGTCCACACAGGGCAGTGATACCTTGGCATATGGGTGCTGGATATGCCACAAGCAGGCTGGTTCCCCCCTTTGCTTGATGTCATCTGGAACTGATAAAGCCATTCTACCTTGCTGACAGTAAGGTATTAAATAGTCATCCTTATATTTCTCTACCCAAGAATGGGGGTAGTGGTGGTAGAAGAGGGACCTGGGGATACTTCTTTCCCAGGAAGTATCTTTTCCATAAAGAACTTGGGTACCAAAGCATAGTTTTTGGAAGATGATGAAAGATGGAATTGTTTAGAGATGTGTTCCTTTTTAATGACAGGGGATAGGTCAAACTCTTTCTGTATAACTAACTAGACCAACAGGAAAAAATAGAGTGGTCCTTCCACAGAGACTTCTAACTGAGTAAAGAAAAGGGGAGAGAGGGTAATAAGCATTTATTAAGCACCAGCTATGCACTAGACACTATGCTAAGCATTTTATAAATACAATCTCATTTGATCCTCACAACAACTCTAGGAGGTAGGTACTTATTATTATCTCCATTTTACAGTTGAGCTAAGTCTAGCACAGGCCACACCAGCACCGTCACAGCCATAGGAGCGGGTCTTAGGAGCCACTGAATCAGCAGCAGCAGTGGCAGTTTCCAGAGCTCTCAGCCCACAGATAGTAAGGGGATCAAACAATTGGTCAGAAGGAGATTACAGAAGTCTTTTTGCTAGCACTGAGGCAGGACTCAATTTCTTTGCTCATGTTTGGATCTAGGTCATAGTCCTAGGTGGCAGCCCCAGGGTGAGTAGAAGGACTAGCATAGTAGAGCTTACAGCCACAGTGGAGAGGGTACCCTCCTCATGGTTCCAGGGCAGAAAAGAGAGCTTTTTGTCACTCAGATCACAGCACAGGCCAGGAGAGTAGTAAACACTTCTCCTTAGATCATACAACTTTGGAAGAATTAAAAACTTAGAGATCCCTAGATGTATCTCTGAAAACAGCTGCGCAATACCCCTGAAGCTTGGGCCAGTGTGCCCTCCACCTTGGAAATGGAGCCCTACGTTAACAAAGATTTAAAAGTCAAGTAACAGGCTGGGAAAAGGAGCAAACTACAACAAAAAAAAACCCCTTTGAGTATTGAAAATTACTATGGTGAGAAGGAAGATCAAAACACACATCCAGAAGAAGACAACAAAGTCAAAGCTCTTATGTCCAAAGTCTCCTAGAAAAATCTGAATTGGCTCAGGCCATGGAAGAACTCCAAAAACATTTTGAAAATCAAATAATAGAAGTAGAGGAAAAATTGAGAAAACAAATGAGAGTGATGCAAGAAAATCATGATAAATTAGTCAACAGCTTGGTAAAGGAGACACAAAAAAAATATTGAAGAAAATAACAACTTAAAAAACAGAGTGGGCCAAATGATAATACAGGTCCAAAAATTCAGAGGAGAAGAATGCCAAAAGGCAGAACTGGACAAGTGTAAAAGGAGGTCTAAAAGCTCAGTGAAGAAAACAATTCCTTAAAAAGTAGAAGTAAGTAAATGGAATTTAATGACTTTATGAGAAATTAAGTAATAGTAAAACAAAACCAAAAGAATGAAAACATAGAAGACAATGTGAAATATCATGGAAAAACAACTGACCTAGAAAATAGGTCCAGGAGAGGTAATTTAAAAATTATTGATCTACCTAAAAACCATGATAAAAATAAAGTGTGTAGTCATCATCTTTCAAGAAATAATTAAGGAAAACTGCCTTGATATTCTAGAACCAGAGGGTAAAATAGAAATTGAAAGAATCCACCAATTAGCAATCACCTCCTCAAAGAGATCTCAAATGAAAACTGCCAAGAATATCATAGCAAAATTCCAGACTTCTCAGGTCAAAGAGAAAATATTGCAACCAGCCAGAAACAATTCAGGTATGGTGGAGCCACAATAAGGATCACGCAAGATTTAGCAGTTTCTACATCAAAGGATCAGAGGTCTTGCAATATGATATTTCAGAGGGCAAAGGAGCTAGGATTACAACCAAGAATCACCTACCCAGGAAAATATATAATTCTTCAGGGGAAAAATGGATATTCAGTGAGATAGAGATGAAACATTCTTGATTAAAAGACCAGAGCTGAATAGAAAATTTGACTTTCAAATACAAGACTTGAGAGATGCATAAAAAGGTAAAAGGGAAAGGGAAATCATAAGGGACTTAATAAAGTTAAACTGTTTACATTCCTATATGGGAAGATGATATTTATAACTCATAAGACCTTTCTCATTATTAGGGGATTTAGAAGGAGTATATGTAGACAGAGGATAAAGGTGTGAGTTGAATATGAAGGGATGATATCTAAAAAATAAAATTAAAGAATGAGAGAAGAATATACTCAGAGAAAGATAAAGGGAGAGATAGAATGGGGTAAATTACTTCACATAAAAAAAGCAATAAGTTTTTACATTGCAAGGGATGATAGGAGAGGTGAGGGAGAGCAATTGAACCTAACTCTCATCAAAATTGGCTCAAGGAAGGAATAACATACACACACAATTGGGTATAAAAATCTATCTTACCCTACAGGAAAGTAGGAGGGAAAAGGCGTAAGAGAAGAGGGAGTGGGATGATAAAAGGGAGGGCAGATTCAGGGAGGAGGTGTTCAGAAGCAAAACATTTTTGAGGAGGAACAAGGTGAAAGGAGAGAGAGAATAGAAAAAAAAACAGTGGCAGGGAAATAAAATGGAGGGAAATACAGTAAGCAATAGTAACTGGAAAAAAATTGAAGCTAATTTCTCTGATAAAGCCCTAATTTCTCAAACATATAAAGAATTGAGTTAAATTTATAAAAATAAGGGCCATTCCCTAATTGACAAATGATCAAAAGATATGTTTTAGATGAATTAACCAAAGCTATTTATAGCTTTATGAAAATTATTATGATGAAAAATGCTATCCATCCCAAGAAAAAGAGATGATGGCATCTGAACATGGTTTCAAGCATCACTTTTTTTAAAAACTTTTTTTGAAGGTTTTTTTTTTGTGTGTGTTTCTCTGTTTTCTTCCACATCATGATTATTATGGATGTGTTTTGCATAACTACACATGTATAACCTATATGAAATTACTTAGCTTCTCAATGGAGGAACGAGGTGAGGAAAGGAAAGTATTTGGAATTCAGTTTTAAAAATGAATGTTCAAAATTGTTTTTAAATGTTACTGGAGAGAATAAAATACTAAATAAAAACAAAATTAAATAAATAAAAATAGAAAAAGAGTGAAAAGATGCTAAAAAGATGGTTGCACCCTTAACAAAATGAAAAAGGAAAGAATCAATTGAAATGTGTCTAGGCCAATAGAATCATGGGAACTCACAGTGGTTGGAGATTTCATATTATACAATTTGATAGACAGGTTCACCCCAGCAACCTGAAATAAGTCATAAGTTATTGTTATGGTAAAAGAAACGAGGAGCTAGTAGAAAGTCAGAAGAATTGCATTGAGGGTGTCATGCAGAAGAGTGTCTGGCCACAGAAGGTAACACCAGGATAAATCAGAGAAAGATTTAAGGAGAAATGAAGTTGGAGGAAAGGACAAACTTTCGACCAGTTAGAATTATTCTAAAGTGTAATGGACTTATTTGAAAGGTGGTGAGATCCCGTCCTTGGAGGTCTTCAAGCAGAGTCTGGATGACCATTTGTTGGCAATGTTGAGAGGGGATTCCAATTCAGGTCTAGGCAGTCTTGGGCAGTTGCTGAGGTCACTTATGCCTCTTAGATATCATAATTATCTCAAATGTCAAAGTATCTACCCTGAGCCATTCATTCATTCATTCAACAAGCATTTATTAGGGATCGAATATGGGAAAAGCCTTGCATTAAGTGATAATAGAGATACAATCAGTGTTAGACTGACTGAGCTCTATTGAAAATTAAATTCCCATCTTGTTGGGAAAGTAAGCTAGAAACTCCTCCATGAATGTGTAAATGTCAGTCACAAATGTTATTATTATATTTTGGGCACTGAGCTAAGCACTGGTATGGATCATTATCACAAATTAACACAAGACTAGTGTAAAATTTATTGATATAAGACACAGAAGAATTTATTGTTGACAAGGGAAAGCTTCATGGAGAAGCTAAGTGTGTGAATTGGTTCCTGAAAGGTTTTAAGAGGCTAAGAGGGGAAAAGGAAAATATTCCACATTAAGGGCATAGTATGGAGTAAAGGTATGATTCAGAAAATAGAGCTTTGGTCTTGGAGTTAAGACCTGAGTTTAAATTATGACTCTGATATTTATGAAAAAAACACAATTTGAATACTGAAGAAAAATTGTCAGGATTTCAGAAGACCTAGCAACTTCTACACTAAAAGACCATAGTCTTGGAACATTATGACTCTCAGCTTCAGTGACCTCATCTGTAAAATGGGTATGGGGAGTTGGATTGGGTGTCCTTTAAGTTTCCTTCCAGCTCTTAATCTGTGAATCTATGACTGGGCTGGGGGTGGGAGAGGTGCATTTTATAAACAATGCCTAAGCTAATTTGGCTAAAGTGTGGGGGACACAAACGTGATATGTCACAGATAAAAATGACAAGATTGGCTGAAGGATAATCAATGATGTGGTAAAGAATCTCAGACCCTCATAATGTCCAAACTGGATAGATCCAATCTGACTACATAACTCCTTTGCTCTCTTCTTATGCCTGGACAATCCATCTACTCTGCCCTTAAAGTCTCTCTATCAAAGACTTTAAAGTGACTTTTCCAAACCTTTGTCTTCTCTCCTGCACTACCAAGTGAAACTTAGGGCAGATGTCTAAGCCTCCTACTTCTACAAGAAGTTGTTCTCCCATGGGTTTCAGTTCCATGCCTTCATTCCTTAAGTCTTGGTAACATCCTACTCCTCCCCTCTGAATAATAGAAGAATAGGTATCGCTAATCCATACTTACTCCTTCATCTTTGTTCCCATCAATTCCCCCCACCCTTCCCCAGTCACCTCCCACTACCTGCCCCTGCAAGTCTTTGACCTATAAAAAATAAAAGAAACCCAAGGCAATTATGAAAAGAAAGTTAACTAATTGGGAAAAAAAGAGATACACAATTTTAAGGAAGAAAATAAATAATTGAAAACTAGATTTGGGTAAGTGGAATCTAATGACATTATAAGACACCAAGAAAAAATAGAATTGAATTTGAAACATCTCATTAGAAAAGAAAGAATAACTGATCTGGAGAACAGATTGAGGAGAGAGAATATAAGAATTGATAGTCTAATGCAAAAGTGTTACTTAAAATTTTGAAAAAATAACAAGATCAGTAATCCTGCAGGTCAGATTTACACTTTTACTTCTTCCTATATCTGAGCCCTGCAGTCTTTTCTGTCACATTAGTGTCTTCCAGACTACAGGCCATTAACCTACAGTGGGTAGCAAACAGCAGGCACCAGTCAATGTCCCCCCCCCCCCCATTATCCCCTAGATGCAGCCTGTGCTTGGTTCCAGTCAACCTCGTCTTTGGAATCTCCTCAAAACAGGGATAGCTCTACCCACTTTGCCAGCAGGAAGCAGGTTCAGAAGCCAAGACCTTTGCCCCTTACCCCAAAAGAATTTGGGTCCATTTGTTTGAGAGGGGAATGATGGGGATGGGATCTGAACTCCTAAAAGTAAAAGACTATGTCCTTGTGATCTGGACCCCAAAATACAAAAGCCCTGGACTTTCCCACATGGTCATATCTCTAGCATTTGCCTGAGGCTATAATCTTATCAGCTAGGCTTTCATTCTCACCTACACCCAGGCTCCCAATTCTGTTATCCTTAACCTAGCATAGCCCCTCCATTGTCTCAACTCCCTATGGCCCCTGCTACTTCCCACTCTTAATCTTAGCTAGGCTTCATTCTCCCTTGGCCACTTGGTCCAGGTCCCCATACTACTGAACCACTTCTAGATCCCTCCTACAGTCTTTCTGTATATAAGTTACATTTGGCCTCCATTAAGGTGCTCAGATTCTTAAGATCTGGCCTGCTTGTATTAATGATACAAATGTGTAAATTCCTTAAGACTCCGGCCAATATGACAGATGTTCTAATGAACCTTGTCTTTGGCTGAAAAAAAAAAAAGAATTGATGGTCTACCTGAAAGCTATGATTGAAAAAAAAAAGAAACTGGATACAATGTTAGAAGAAATTATTAAGGAAAATTGCTCTGAAGTTCTTGAACAAGAAGGTAAAGTAGAAATAGAAAATAATCCACTGATCACCACCTGGAAGAGATGCCAAGAAGAAAACTTATAGGAATGGCACAGCCTAGTTTCAAAATTCCCAGTTTAAGAGAAAATTTTGCTAGCAACAAGGAAAAAAAAACACAATATAAATACTGAAGAAAAATTGTCAGCATTTCAGAAAACCTAGCAACTTCTACCCTACAAGACCGTAGTCTTAGAACATTATATTTCAAAGAGCAAGGGAACTGCAATTGCATCCAAGAATCACTTATCTAACAAGGCTGAGAATAATCCTGAATGAAAAAAAAAGGATATTTGATGAACTGAAAGACTTTCAGATATTTGAAACAAAAAGACCAGAACACAAAGGAAAATTAAACATAAAAGATCCAGAAGAAATATAAGGATATCATTAAAGAATAATTATAAGGCTCTGATTAAGATCAAACACATAAAAATGTTATTAATACTAGTATTTTTTTCTTTTTATGATTAGTAATAGTATTCTTAAAAAGTATTATCATTAATAAGGTAGTTTGAAAGAAAGGTTGGGGCTGAATTGTGTATGTTGAGGTGATTCTAAAAAAAACAAAATTAGGTAGGAAAATGGTAAAAGGAGAAAATATCTCATAAAAATGGGGCATGAAAGGAAAAACTAATATAGAGCAACCAGCTGGATGGGTGGAGGGCTGGTAATATAATCTTACTCTCATCCGGTTTGTAGAAAAGGTCTAGAAGTCTTATGAAATTCTAGAGAGCTGAGAAACTTGGAGAATAGGGTAAGGGAGATACTTTTAGAAGGGTATATTAGTTAAGATTAGAGAGTTGGGTGAATAAATAAAAGAGGAACTTTTAGAGGATGCATAATATAAAGAATAGGAGGGTAAATAGAGAAGTTAAGGTAAGAGTGATAGGACATAAATATCAAGAAGGAAAATAGTAAAAATGAGTTAGAGGATAATTCACAGAAAGTAATTATAATTTTGGATGTGAATGAGAGGAGCTCACCCATTAAATGGAAATCGATAGCAGAATGGATTCAAATCAGAATCTTAGAAGATGCTGTTTACAAAAAACACAGTTAATAATTAGAGATACATCCAGAGTTCAAATGGAGGTTTGGAGCAGAACTTATTATACTTCAGCTGATGCAAAAAAGGTAGGGGTAGCAATAAGGACCTCAGACAAAGTTATGGCTATAAGCTACCATAGAAAATGAAGCAATATCAATATTGAACCTATATGCACCAAATACCATAGCAGCTAAGTTTTTAAAAGAAAAGTTGTTACAGGCAGAGATAGATAGTATTAGTATAATAGTAGGGGTCTTTAATATTCCCTTCTCAGACAAATTGAACTAAAAAATAAATAAGAAAGAAGTTAAGGGAATAAATAGAATTTTACTTTTGTTTGTTTTTTAAAGCAATTGGGGTTAAGTGACTTGTCCTGGGTCACACAGGTAGTGAGTGTTAAGTGTTTGGTCTGAGATTGGATTTGAACTCAGGTCCTCCTGACTTCAGGGCCGGTGCTCTATCCACTGCACCACCTAGCTGCCCCTTACTTTTTTGTTTGTTTGTTTGTTCATAAATAGAATTTTAGATAAACTATATATAACAGATACCTGGAGAGAAGTGAATGGATATAGAAAGGAATACACTTTTTCTTTTCCTCAGCCTGGTACTTTTACAAAGCTTGTCCATATACTACTACATAAAAATTTTATAGTCAAAAGCAGAGATACCAAAAGTATCTTTTCAGATCATAGTACAGTAAAATTGTATTTAATGAAGGAACAAGGAGGCATGGATTAAAAACACATTGGAAATTAAACAATCTTATATTAAAGGATGAGTGGGTTAAAAAACAAATCATAAGAACAATTAATAATTTTATTAAAGAGAATGACAGTGATGAGGCAACAAGTCAAAACAAATGTGATACAGCAAAAGCAGTGATTAGAGGAAAATTTATATCTCCAACTGCCTACATCAATTAAATAGAGAAAGAGCAAACTAATGAATTGGAATATGCAATTAAAAAAGCTAAAAAAGAACAAATTTAAAACCTCAATTAAGCACTAAATTGGAAATTCTAAAAATTAAAGTTTAGATTAATAAATTTGAGAGTAAAAAAATATTACATATCACACCTTATACCAAGATAAGGTTGAAATGAATAAATGACCTAGACATAAAGAGAGATTTTACAAGAAAATTAGAAGAACTTGGAACATATTATTCATCAAGGTTATGGATAGGCAAACAATTCATGAATGAAAAAACCATGGAAAGCATAGTTAGGTGAAAATGGATAACTGAAAAATTATCAGTTGCTCATGGGTAGGCCAAGCTAATGTAATAAAAATGACTATTCTACCTACATTAATTTACTTATTCAGTTCTGTACCAAACTATGAAAAATATTTTATAGAGCTAGAAAAAATAACAATAATCATTGGAAAAACAAAAGCTCAAGAATATCAATGGAATTAATGAAAAGAAATGCAAGGGAAGGTGGCCTAGTTGTGTCAGATCTAAAACTATATAATAAAGCAACAATCATCAAAACTAGTTGGTGCTAGCTAAGAAATAGAGTGGTAGATCAGTGGAATTGGTTACGTACACAAGACGCAGTAGTCAATGACCACAGTAATCTACTGTTTGAAAAAAAAGACTTCAGCTTCTGTGATAACAACTCATTATTTGATAGAAACTGCTGGGACAACTGGAAAATAGTATGGCAGAAACTAGACATAGGCCAACATCATACATTGTAGACAATTATAAGGTCAAAATTGATGCATGATTTAGACATAAGGAATGATACCATAAGCAAATTAGGAGAGCAAGGAATAGTTCACCTGTGAGGAAGGGAATAATTTATGACCAAACAAAAGATAACATTATGAAAAGCAGAATGGATAATTTAAATTACATTAAATTAAAAAGGTTTGGCAGAAACAAAACCCATGTAATCAAAATTAGAAGAAAAAACAATGTTTCTAATAAAGGCCTCATTTCTAAAATACATAGAGAACTTAGACAAATTTGTAAAAAAAAAAAGTCAAGCCCATTATCCAATTGATAAATAGTCAAAGGATGTAAGCAGGCAGTTTGCAGAGGAAGAAATTATATCTCTCTATAGTCATATGAAAAAATGCTCTAAATCACTATTGATTAGGTAAGGCATATTGAAACAACTCTGAGGTATCACTTCATACTTATCAGATTGTCTAATATGATAGAAAAGGAAAACAATAAATGCTGGAGAAGATGTGAGAAAATTGACATACTGTGGATGTGGATGTAGGATGTGGAAAACTGGAACTGTTTCACTTTTTTTTCTTTTTTTCTTCTTTGTGGTTTTTCCTTTATGTTCTGATTCTTCTTTGAGGACACGACTAACATGGAAATTTGCTTAACATGATTGTACATGTATAACTTACACCAGATTGCTTACTGTCTTCAGAAGGGGGAGAAGGAAAGGAGGAAGGGGAAAAAAAATTGAAATCCAATATCTTGCAAAAATGAATGTTAAAAACTATCTTTACACGCAATTGGAAAAATACTATTAAGCATAAAACAATGATTTTTTAAAAATACTTTCAATTAATAAATAAAACAAGGAGTTTGTTTTATGAAAAAACAAATAAAATAGATAAAAATTTATTAATATGATTGAGAGAGAAGAAAACCAAATCACTTGTATTAAATGGGTGAATATACCACTAAAGAAGATGGAATTAAAACTATTATAAGGAAAACTATTAACATAAGTGATTATATCAATAAAAAAGTTTTTTAAAATCATATGATTATATCAATAGATGCAGAAAAAGCTCTTGAAAAAGTACAACACATTTCTATTAAAATACTCAAATGTACTGATGATAAATGGATTTTCCTTAAATTGATAAAAGAAAAATGCATTTATCTAAAACCATCAGCAAGCATTATTTGTAACTGGGATAAACTAGCAGCCTTTCTGGTAAAATCAGGTATGAAACAAGGATCTCTACTGTTACCAACATTATTTGGTATCATATTGAAATCCTAGCAGTAACAAGAGAAGAAAAGGAAATTGAAGGAATCAGAAAAGGGAGTGAGGTAATAACACTATCTCTTTTTGCAAATGCCATCATGATGTGCTTGGAAAACCCCAAAGACTAGACTAAAAAGTTCAGTGAAAAAATTCATGATTTTGGCAAAGTAGCAAGATCTGAAATAACTCCACATAAATCATCAGCATTCCTATATATCACAAGCAAGTGATCTTCTACAAGAAGAAATAGTAAAAAATATCCTATTTAAAATAACTCTAGACAAAACAAAATACCTGGGAGTCCGCCTACCAAAAATAATCAGGAATTTTCTTTTAAAAATGATGAAAAAATCCTTCAATACAAATAAATTCAGATTTAAATAAGTGGTGATATGTTAGTTTAACAATATACTGGGCCAATATAATAAAAATGAAAATATTACCGGAAATATTTCATACATTAAACATCATCCCCCATCAAATTACCGCAAAATATTTTACTGAATAAGAAAGAGATGATAAAATTCATTAAAAAAACAAAAAAATTAAGAATATCCAAGGAAATGATGAAAAGTGTATAAAGTAAGGATATTCAGCAGTCCCAGACTTTAAATTGTATTATAAGACAGTAATTACTTACATTATCTTGCATTGGGTAAGCAATAGATCAGTGAAACAGAGTAGACCTACAATTTACAGCTGTAGACAAACGTAATAATCTTGTATTTGACAAGTGAAAAGACTAAAGATTTTGGGATAAGATTTCATTATTTGATAAAAAATCATTGGGAAAACTGGAAATCAATATGGCAGAAACTGGTAATGGACCAATATCTCACACCATAGGTCAAAACTGATACATGACCTAGATATGAAGAAAAATTTTACAAGGAAATTAGAAGGCCATGGAACATATTTCTTATCAAACTTATGGATGGGTGAACAATTTATGAATAAACAAAGTATAGAGAGAAAGGTAAGTGAAAATGAATAATTTCAATTACATTAAATTAAAAAACGTTTAGCACAAGTAAAACAATTGTAGCCAAGATTAGAAGGAAAGTAGAAAGTTGGGGGAGATTTTTAGATAGTTTACCAGATAAAGGTCTCATATCTAAAATATAAAAATAACTTTATGAAATCGAAAAGAATATGAGTCATTCCCCAACTGATGAACAGGCAAAGAATGTGAACAGGTGGTTGTTCAATGAGGAAATCAAAGCAAGTTATAGTCATATAAAAAATGCTCTAAAATATTATTTATTAGGGAAATGCAGATTAAAACAATTTTGAGATATCATTTTACACCAACCATTTTGACTAAAATGATTGAAGAGGAGAGTTACAGGTGCTGGAGAGGATGTGGAAAAATTGGAAAACTAATTCATTGTTGGTGGAATTGTGAACTGGTCCAACCATTTTGGAGAGCCATCTAGAATTACATTCACAGTGTTACTAAACTACCTAAAGCTTTTAACTTGGCAATACCACTAGTAGGTCTACTGCCAAAGATGATTAGAGAAAAGGAAAGAGAACTGATATGTTCAAAAATCTTTATAGCAAATCTCTTTGTAGTGGCAAAGAAATGGAGATCATGAGGATGTCCATCAATTGACTGAGCAAGTTGCGGTACTTGTTTATGAAGGAATACTATTCTTATACAAGAAATGATGACCTCAATTATCTTAGAAAAAACATGCAAAGGTGTGCATGAAATATTGAAGACTGAAATGAGCAGAAACCCAGAGAACGTTGTGTACTGTATCAGCAATATTGTTTAGACAAGTCTTTGAGTGAATAGGTTATTTTGTCCGTTATAGATACCCAAATTAACCTGCAAGGACATGTGAAGAAAAACACTATCAATATCTAGAGAAAGACATCATAAACAGAAGTATGTATGGAATAAGTATATATATATATATATATATATATATATATATATATATACACACACACATACATGTGTGTGTATTTATACATATATATACAAAAGTGTGTATACATACATGTGTGTATATGCACACATACATACACACACACACACACACATATATATATATATATATATATTATATAGATATATATGTATTTATATATACCTACACACATGCCTATTTGTGTCTAACAGTAGCCATCTCTAGGGAGGAGAGTGAAGGGAAGAGAAAAAAATGGAAAATACATTTACATGAAAATTTTGTTGTATATTTGAAAGGAATATTAAGTTGTGCATAGTAGATTTTCAGTTTTATACATAATCATTTTATTGTAATGTGTTAAAGAAATGCTTCTGTTATTCCATAAATCAAAAATAGAACAAATTTTTAAAAATTAAAGGAAAACAAAACAAAATGCAGAAACCTTGACCTGGGACTTTGATTTTACTGAATTCCTCCAGATGCAGGTGGCTCTGCTGGCACCTGCACCATCATGTGGGTCAAAGGCAGAATCATAACCCTTACAGCTTCAGAGTTGGAAGGGATCTCAAAGGTCATCCAGTCTAACTTGTACCCAGCAAACAACACCAACAAAATATACTGAACAGCTTTTCTTGAAGACCTCCAGTGAGGGGAATCTACCATCTCTGAAGGAAAAACATTTCATTTTTGGACAGCTCTGATTGTTAGCAGTTTTTCCTAGTATAGCCATGTCGTAGCCCTTTGCAACTCTTAAACTTTGCTGCTCATTCTGGGGTGAAGAAGAACAAATTAATATCTTCTCTACTGACAGGCATTCAAATACTTGAAGATAGTCATCATGCCTCTCTTTACCCCCCAACTGAGTCTTCTTGTTCTTAAGTTAAATATTCCAAGCTCCTTCAACTGATCCTCCTAAGGGATGGATTTGAATCCCTTCACCATCCTCATTGCCTTCCCCACCAATCCTATTATTCTCCTCCCACTCTCAGACATGAAGGAAGGGAACTCCAAAGGCCTATTTTTTTTTCTATCTTGTATCTTCTAGCCACAAAACTTCTATAATTGGTTGGAATCCTTCAGGAATGATGAAGGAAAGGAGTTAAAGATATTTTTCAAAGCATCTTGGAGATAAAAAATATCATTCAAAGAACTCACCAAGTGATTTAAAAAATATGGTCGATGATAGGAGAATGGGGGCGATCAATAAACACATGGTCTTGGTTGACCAGGACCTCCTTGATCAGTGGCAATCCAGTCACCATTATAAAGGTATGATTTCTCACACTCATGCGGAAAACATTTCCATATTTCCTGGTAAACTGAAAAAGATGTAGTCTGAGTTGTGAATTTTTATTGTCTTTTAGGCTATTTTTTCCTATACTCTTATCAGATAATATTCTAGCAATGTGAAACATCAATTCCTTTTTTTAAATTTTTCTATAAATTTACTTATTTTCAGTTTTCAATATTTACTTCCACAAGATTTTGATTTCCACATTTTCACCCCATCTCACCTTTCCCCCCACCCAAAGATGGCATGCATTCTCAATATCCCTTCCCCTAGTCTGCCATCTCTTCTATCTCTTCCCCCCTTCTCTTATCCTCTTCCCCTTCTATTTTCCTGTAGGGCAGGACAGACTTCTGTACCCCATTTCCTGCATTTCTTATTTCCCAGTAGCATGTGAAAACCTTTTTTTTAAACATATGTTGTTAAAACTTTAGGTTTCAAATCTTCTCCCTTCCTCCCTCCCCACCCACCCTCATTGAAAAGGCAAGCAACTCAATATAGGTTGTACATGTGCAGTTATGCAAAACACTTCCATAGTAGACATGTTGTGGAAAAACTAACTGTATTTCCCTTAATCCCATCCTGGCCCCCCCATTTATTCTATTCTTTCTTTTGACCCTGTCCTTCTTCAGAAGTATTTGCTTCTGATTACTCACTTTCTTAATCTGCCCTCCTCTTTATCATCCCCCTGCACTCTTGCCCCCTTCTCCCCCTATTTTCCCATAGGGTAAGAGATTTCCTTGCCCAATTTAATTTGTATGTTATTCCCTCCTTAAGCCAAATCCTATGAGAATAAGATTCACTCATTCCTTCTCACCTTCCCCCATTTCCCCTCCACAGTAAGAGCATTTTCTTTTCTGTTTTTTTTGTGAGATAATTTACCCCATTCTACCTCTCCCTTTCTTCTTCTCTGAGTAAAATCCTCTCTCATCCCTTAATTTTATTCTCCAGATATGACCCCCTTAATCTTCAACTCACCCTGTGCCCTCTATCTATCTATCTATCTATCTATCTATCTATCTATCTATCTACCTATACCTACATATAATATTTCCCCCAACTACCCTACTACTGACAAAGGTCTCATGAATTATAAATATCATCTTTCCATGCAGGAATGTAAATAGTTCAATCTTAATAAGTCTCTTATGGTTTCTCTTTCCTGTTTACCTCTTCATGTTCCACCTGAGTCTTGTATTTGAAAGTCAAACTTTCTATTCAGGTCTGGTCTTTTCATCAAGAATCCTTGAAAGTCCTCTATGTCACTGAATGACCATTTTTTCCCCTGAAGTATTATACTCAGTTTTGCTGGGTAGGTGATTCTTGGTTGTAATCCTATCTCCCTTGCCCCCCAGAATATTATATTCCATGCCCTGCAGTCCTTTAATGTAGAAGCTGCTAAATCTTGTGTTATCCTGAATGTGTTTCCATAGTACTTGAATTGTTTCCTTCTGGCAGCTTGTAATATTTTCTCCTTGACCTGGGAACTCTGGAATTTCGCTATAATATTCCTAGGAGTTTTCCTTTGGGGATCTCTTCCAGGAGGAGATCTGTGGATTCTTTCAATTTCTATTTTTCCTTCTGGTTCCACTATATCAGGGCAGTTTTCCTTGACAATTTCTTGAAAGATGATGTCTAGGCTCTTTTTCTGATCATGGCTTTCAGATAGTCCAATAATTTTTAACTTCTCTCTCCTGGATCTATTTTCCAGGTCAGTTGTTTTTCCAATGAGATATTTCATATTCTTTTCTATTTTTTCATTCTTTTGGATTTGTTTTACAGTGTCTTGATTTCTCATAAAGTCACTAGCCTCCAATTGCTCTATTCTAATTTTTAAGGAAGTATTTACTTCAGTAATCTTTTGGACTTCCTTTTCCATTTGGCCAATTTTTCTTGTTAGGGCATTTTTCTCCTCATTGGCTTTTTGGACCTCTTTTGCCATTTGGGTTAGGCTATTTTTTAAGTTGTTATTTTCTTCAGTATTTTTTTGGGTCTCCTTTAGCAAACTGTTGACTTGTTTTTCATGATTTTCTTGCATCACTCTCATTTCTCTTCCCAGTTTTTCCTGTACTTCCCTTACTTGCTTCTCAAGATCCCTTTTGAGCTCTTCCAAGGCCTGGGACTGATTCATATTTTTCTTGGAGGCTTTGGATGTAGGAGCTTTGACTTTGTTGTCTTCTTCTGGTTGTATATTTTGATCTTCTTTGTCACCAAATAAGATAATATAGTCTGACTCTTTTTGCGCTGCTTCCTCATGATCCCAGCCAATTACTTGAGTTGTAAACTCTTTGTTAAGGTAAGAGTCTGCTTCCAACGTGGAGAATGTACTGTCCCAAGTTTTGGGGGCTTATATAGCTGTTTTCAGAGATACTTGTAGGGACCCATAAATTTTCAGGCCTTGAAAGGTGTTATGTTAAGGGGTGAGGTGTTTACTCCTTTCCTGGCCTGTGCTGTGACCACAAGTACTCCTTTCTGCCCTGGAACTGTGAGGAAGGTTTCCTGTCCACAGCCACTACAAGCTCCTCCATGCCAGTGCTCCTTCTCGCCCCAGGACACCCGTTCAGAACTGTGACCCAGATACAAGCACTGGCAAAGCAAGAGACTCCTGCCTCAGCACCAGCAGAGAGATCCCTGCAATCCCCTTCTAACCATCCAGTCAATTTTCCTCAGTCTGTGGGCCGGAAGCTCAGGAAGCAGCTGCCCACCCTAGGGCCATGCTCTTTGGGAATGGAGCTGAGACCCTGCCTTCCTCTCTCAGCATCGTAGAAACAGACTTTTCCTACTGACCTTCTAAGTTTTCTTTGGCATTCGTGGATTAAGGAGTCTGGAAACCACCACAGCTGCCCACAGTTCAGTCCTCTGAGACCTGCTCCAGGTTTGCTGTGGTCTCCGTGCCCAAGCTGTGCTGCACTGTGCTCCCAGCCCAGCAAGATATACCTTTCTGATCAATCATCCAGGTTGTCTTGGGTTGAAAATTTGTTTCACTTGGTCTTTTTGTGGGTTAAGCTGCCTTAGAATTTGTTTAGAGCCGTTTTTATAGGTATTTGGAGGGGTTGCAGAAGGGCTCAAGCAAGTTGCTGCTTTCACTCCGCCATCTTGGCTCCCCCCTCCCTGTGAAACATCAATTCCAGTGGAGCCCACTCAATTCAGTCTAATACAATTCGCCTGAATTCAGTTCTACTCACCCCAACAGACAATGAATCATCCAACTATATCCCCAGCTCTGTGCTAGGAACTAGAGAGCGAGTCAAAAACAGCAAACAGTTCATCCTTTTGAAGAACTGACATTGGAACGAAATGACCTGTGCATATATAAGTAAATACTGAATCCACACAAAAGAAATTCTAAGTGATTTCAGGGGACACTAGCACCTGGGAGGGATCTGGAAGGCTTCCTACAGGAGATGGCCCCCTGAAGCTGAGCTTTGAAGGAAATTGAGAATTCTAAAAGATTCAGGGAAAGAGGGTTCTGAAGTGGTTGCTATATTCAAGACAGCATGTTGGGCTGGGAATATATGACAAAGAACAATTCAGAGTTTAATACATAGAAAAGAATTCAAGGTCAACACTTAAACCATTAGCAGGTTCACTGGAATGGGTAGAACATAAGCTCCCAGAGGGTAGGGGCATTTTTTTTTAATCTCCAGCACCTAGAATAGTACCTGGCACATAGCAGGTACTTATGAAATGCTTTTTAATTGCTTGCTTGATTGATTGAGTCTTTCCCCCACTGACAGCCATCAAACTCTTTCAAAACTCTATAGGTTGTCCTTGAGAGAGACTAGAGGAAAAATCAATCAATGCTGTTGCCAGCATGGTCATAAGCTTCTCTGAACTTAGTAAGGCCTGTCTTCATGTCACAGATACCTCGAGAGTCTGTCACCACACTCTTATATGTAGTCATTGTAGCTGGTAGGACCCAAGAACACTGGTCTTCTGCTTCAAGGACCTCAGAAAGTGAAGGACCTCAAGTTGATGGCATATGCTGACTATTTTCAGGAGCCAGTGATGTTTAGACTTCAAAAAGAAAAAAGGTGAGGTGATGGGTGAGATGGTATAAGGGCTAAAGACTGGGTTCAGATACTGCCTTTGACTCCTATCAGGAACAAGTCACTGAACCATTTCTGAAATTTAGTTTCCATATATGGAGCAGCTATAACAAAAGAGTGTGCTGAGGACCCACTAGGATAATGTATGCAAAGTTCTCTACAAATGTACAAGGGCTACATTAATCTCACCTGGGAGGCAGCGTGGGATATTCCATAGGGACAGTATCAGCATCAGCATCATAAAGAACTGGGTTCACGTCCCATCCCTGACCCATGCCAGCTGTGTGATTTCCTAAAGCACTGAACTTTTGAATGTTCCAGATAGAAGGTCTCCAGTGGATTACTCCATCTGTGTTTGGCCCTGGGCTCTCTAACATTTTGTCAATTTCTCAAATAAAGGTGCATATGGGGTGTTCATCTGATTTTCAGTCAACACTAACTTGGGAAGGATAGCTAGGTGATGGAGTCAACCAAAAAATATTCTATGGGCTATGGTTGGGCTGAATATGATAAGGTGAAATTCAAATGGAATAAATGTAAAGTCTCACACTAAAATACATAAAACAATTTCACAAGTACACTTTCTGTGAAAAAAGATCTGTCTCTTGGTGACTTGGTTTTGTTTTACTTAAATTTCAATAATTGAATTTCCTTATAATCAGTTTCATTTATAATACTATTTGATGCATTTAAAACCATGATTCTGAGGGAGTGTCCATTGGTATTACCAGACTGACGGCCAGAGGGGTACAGGACACAAAAAGCTGCAGCAGTCCTTGTATAGGGGTTGAGTAGACCTCACCTAATATAAGCCAACATGCTAATAGATCACATTAAAAAATCATTGTTAATGCTCTGTGAACTTCATTGAAAGGAACATTACTGAGATGTCAGCCCCATAATATTAACACCCAGGACTGACAAACAAGGCAAATGAACGTCAAAGACCTGGGAAGGCTTGTCCAAAGCCTTAAGATCAGAGTTATGGACAATGGGTTCTTAATTTCTCCTCTGTGAGTGTGTGTGTGTGCTTGTGTGTATATGTGTGTGTTTGTATGTGTTGTTGTTTGTTGTCTTTCCATTGTTAGTCTGGTGAATCCCATGGGTTTTTTCTCAAAAGAAAGTATTTAAATGCATAAATTAAAATAGGATTGTAAAGGAAATCAAGTATATTAAAAGGCAGTGAGGAAAATTGTTTTAAACCAAAATTCACTGGCCCCAATGAAGGACATCTGATTCTAGAGTCTGAAAGGACCTCAGAGGCTGTCTATGCAATTTTTGCCAGTCAGTCTACTGATGCACACTTATTAAGTGCTTACTATGTACCAGATACTATGCTAAGCCTTGGGGATATAACAAAGCAAAAGACAGTCAAGGAGCTCACCTATCACTTTACGGATAATAACAATAAGGATAATAATAATAAATATCTGACATATATATATATGCACATTTTAATGTGTGTCCATCACTGTGCAAAGCACTTTATAATTATTATATCATTGATTCAGAATCACAGAAACTGAGCCAGAAGGGATGTCAGTGGCTATCTGCTCCTGACCACACACAAAATTTAAATTTGCAATGACACACACACCCCACAAGTGATGAGCATATGACTTTCTCCAGGTCCCACAGCTCAGAAGGGGCATGTGAACTCAGTCCCCCTAAGCCCCAGACCAGGCAATCTTTTCGCTGCTGCTTTCCAGGTATGTCCAGAGCAGGGATAGACATCCACGCTTGAGGCTGCCCAATCTAGCACATTCCCCAGGGCCCCAGTTCCCATGTCCCCCTCACAGCCAGTAGATTCTCATCCTTCCATCTCACTCCTTACCTTTTGGACATGGTTCTTGGGATTTTTCAAGTCCATCTGGAAGAAGTTGCCCAGTATTGGCAGCCCAGGAGGGCCAGGGGGTAGTTGCGATACAGCCTCCTCCTCTGAAGATGCTGTACCAGGATCAAGAGGATGGCAGAGAAAAGAAAGAGCATCTGCAGAGGGGCTCTTTCCCAAAGGGAAGGGAGTAAGGTTCCCAGAGAGAGCTGCATTTTTCCCCAGTTCTGACACCAAGGACAGACAAGCCAAGTTTCTCTTCCCTCTTCCTCTTCCTGCAGCAACAACAGCAGCTCTGGGGCCACCAGGAGCAGTGTGTATATGAGAGACAGAGCTCAAGCTCTATTTGTCTTCTTAGAGCTGCTGCCTGGGCTGACTTTATAGGCCAGGCAGTGAGAGCTCCAGGAAGTGCTGGCTTCCTCTCTGTGCCCCAGCCCTCTCTCCTCTACCAGGGCCTGCCTCTTGGGAGTAAACATGCCTCACCCCTACAATCTTCTGCCCTGAAAACAAGACTGGGCTTCTTTGCTGGGAACCAGAAAGACAGCTTTGTGAAAGCATCCTGGGAAGGTTGCATACACAAGCAGACCAGCCCAGTGGGGCCCAAATCATAGAGTCAGACTTTGGGGGCAAGAAGGTACCAGAATGTCACTCATTTTTTTAAGGAGAACATGGTGACATTCAGAGAGTCCAGGAAACTCACAAGATCCCACAGCTCCTTGGAAGTTTCAGAGCCTTCACTGGAACCTGATTCAGCTGTCTTCAAGTCAGCACACTTCTCCCAAATGTCACTTTAAAAAATTTTTATTAATTTATTTTGATTTATCAACAATCACTTTCATATGCTTTTGAGTTTAAAGTTTTTCTCCCCCTTCCTCCCCCCCACCCTCCCCAAGATGGCGCACAATCTGATATAGGCTATACATTTACATTCCTATTAAACATATTTTTACATTAGTGATGTTGTAAGTAAAATTAAAACCAATAAGAGGAACCATCAGAAAGAGGAAACAAAACTCAACAAAGAGAAAAAAAAATGATAGCTATTCAACTGCCACAGTTCTTTCTTTGGATGTAGATAGCATTTTCCATCACAAGGCCTCTGGAGATGTCTTAGATCCTTGTAATGCTGACAAGGGTTAAGTTTATCAATATTAGTCATCCCACAACGTGGCTGTTATTGTGCACAAAGTTATCTTGGTTTGGCTCACTTCACTCAGCATCAGACGATACATGTCTTTCCAGGTTTTTCTGAAGTCAGCCTGTTCATCATTTCTTATAGTGCAATAGTATTCCATTACATTCATATACCACAACTTGCTCAGCCATTCCCCAATGGATGGGCATCCTCTCAACTTCAAATTCTTTGCCACCACAAAAAGAGCTGCTATGAATATTTTTGTACATGTGTGTCCTTTTCCCATTTGTTTGATCTCATTGGGATATAGCCCTAGAAGTGCTATTGCTGGGTCAAAGGGTATGCACATTTTTATAGCCCTTTGGGCATAGTTCCAAATTGTTCTCCAAAATGGTTGGATCATTTCACAACTCCACCAACAATGCATTAGTGTTCCAATTTTCCCACATCTTCTCCAACATTTATCATTTTCCTGTTTTGTCATGTTGGCCAATCTGACAGATGATGTGGTACCTCAGAGTTGTTTTGATTTGCATTTCTCTAATCAATAATGATTTAGAGCATTTTTTTCATATGACTATAGATGGCTTTAATTTCTTCATCTGAGAACTGTCTGTTCATATCCTTTGACCATTTATCAATTGGGGAATGGCTTGTATTCTTATAAATTTGTCTTAATTCTCTATATATTTTAGAAATGAGGCCTTTATCAGAGAGACTGGTTGTAAAAATTCTTTCCCAATTTTCTATCTTCCTTCTAATCTTAGTTGCATTGGCTTTGTTTGTGCAGAAACTTTTCAATATAATGTAATCAAAATTATTCATTTTGCTTTTCATAATGTTCTCTATCTCCTGTTTGGTCATGAATTCTTCTGTTCTCCATAGATCTGATAGGTAAACTATTCCTTGTTCTCCCAATTTACTTATAGTATCAGCCTTTATATCTAAGTCCTAAACACATTTTGACTTTATTTTGGTATATGGTATGAGGTTTGGGTCTATGCCTAGTTTCTGCCATACTCTTTTCCAGTTTTCCCAGCAGTTTTTTTTTTCAAAGAGTTGGTTCTTATTCCAGAAGCTGGGGTCTTTGAGTTTATCAAATAATAGATTACTACCATGTCTTGCATATTTAACCTATTCCACTGATCCACCACTCTATTTCTTAGCCAGTACCAAACAGTTTTGGTGATTGCTGCTTTATAGTACAATTTAAGATCTGGAATTGCTAGGCCACCTTCCCCTGCATTTCTTTTCATTAGTTCCTTTGATATTCTGGACCTTTTGTTTTTCCAAATGAATCTTGTTATTATTTTTTCTAACTCTATAAAATAATTTTTTGGTAGTTTGATTGGTATGGCACTGAATAAGTAAATTTGATTAGGTAGGATTGTCATTTTTATTATATTAGCTTGGCCTACCCATGAGCAACTGGTGTTTTTCCAATTATTTAGATCTGATCTTTTTGTGTGAAAAGTGTTTTATAACTGTGTTCATAGATTTCCTGGTTTTGTTTTGGGAGGTAGACTCCTAAATATTTTAAAGTGTCTACAGTAAGTTTAAATGGGATTTCTCTTTCTATCTCTTGCTGTTGGGCTTTGTTGGTAATATATAGAAATGCTGATGATTTATGTGGGTTTATTTTATAGCCTGCAACTTTGCTAAAGTTGTTTATTATTTCAAGTAGTTTTTTACTTGATTCTCTAGGATTCTCTAAGTATATCATCATGTCATCTGCAAAGAGTGATAGCTTTGTTTCTTCTTTGCCTGTTATAATACCTTCAATTTCTTTTTCTTCTCTTATTTTCTAAAGCTAACATTTCTAGTACAATAACAGTGGTGATAATGGACATCTTTGTTTCACCCCAGATCTTATTGGAAACGCTTCTAGCCTGTCCCCATTACATATAATGCTTGCTGAAGGTTTTAGATAGATGCTATTTATTATTTTAAGGAAGACTTCATTTATACCTATGTTTTCTAGTGTTTTTAATAAAAATGGGTGTTGTATTTTGTCAAAAGCTTTTTCTGCATCTATTGAAATGATCATGTGGTTTCTGTTGGTTTTGGTGTTGATATGCTCAATGATACTGATAGTTTTCCTAATATTGAACCAACCCTGAATTCCTGGTATAAATCCTACCTGGTCATAGTGTATTATTCTTGTGATAAGTTGCTGTAACCTATTTGTTAGTATGTTGTTTAAAATTTTTTCATCTATATTCATTAGAGAAATTGGTCTATAATTTTCTTTCTCTGTTTTGATTCTCCCTGGTTTAGGTATCAGCACCATATTTGTATCATAAGAAGAATTTGGTAAGACTCTTTCTTTACCTATTTTCCCAAATAGTCTGTATAGTATTGGAATTAATTGTTCTTTAAATGTTTGATAGAATTCACATGCAAATCCATATGGCCCTGGAGATTTTTTTCCTAGGGAGTTCATCAATGACTTGTTCAATGTCTTTTTCTGAGATGGGGTTATTTCCAAATGTCTCTTAATGGACTTGAGAACTACTCTAGAGAGGCTCTAGATCTAGGATCCAGGGACCCCTGAGGGATATGTGGGTAGATGGTCTGTGGACTTGAATGAGAGAAAATAATTTCAAATTTATTGTAATAATTAGTATAAAACTCCAATTGATGTAACAAAATTCTAATATAATTGCAATAAATGAAATAAAATGCTGATGTAATTGGAATAAAATTCTAATATAACTGGAATAAGTTGGAAAAATTTGAATGAAATCCCAATATATTTGGAACAAGTGAAATAAAATTCCAATTGAAATGAAATTCAAATGTTATTAGAAAAATTGGGATAACTGGAATAATCTTCCTATATGATTTGAATAAATGAGAATTATTGGAATGAATGGGAATGATTGGAATAGAATTCAATATGATTGGAATTTCCTTTGTAATCCTATGTATTTTATTTTATGCATTTAAAATGTCATTCTGATCTTTGATTCAGCAATGCCACTGCTAGATCTGTATCCCAAGAAATCATAAGAATGGGAAAAGGACCCATATGTACTAAAGTATTTATAGCAGCTCTTTTTGTGGTGGCAAGAGATTGGAAATTGAGGGGATGACAATCCATTGGGGGATGGCTGAACAATCTGTGGTATATGAATATAATGTAATACTATTGTTCCATAAGAAATTATGAGCAGGCATATTTCAGAAAAAAACTTGGAAAGACTTTCATGAATGGGTGCTGAGCTAAGTGAGCAGAACCAGGAGAACATTGAACACAGTAACAGCAACATTGTGTGATGACCATCTTTGATAGACTTAGCAACAATCTAAGACAATTCCAAAAGACTCGTGATAGAAAATACTGTCCACATCCAGAGAAAGAACTATGGAGTTTGAATGCAGATGTAAGCATACTATTTGCTCTCTCCCTTTTTTTTTCTTTCTTGTGGTCTTTCCCTTTTGTTCTAATTCTTCTTTCACAACATGACTAATGTGAAATGATGTTTAATATGATTGTACATGTATATCCTATATCAGATTTCATGCAACCTTGGGGAAGAGGTTTGGGAGAAAGGGGTAAAATTTAGAATTCAAAATCTTATAAAAGTGGATGTTGAAAATGAAAAAAAAAGTAAATAAATAAATTTTAAAGAATAGATAAAATGTCATTCTGAGAAAGGATAAATATGCATCAAAAGACTGACCAAGGGTCCAGGAAAAAAAGAAGGTGGAAAATGCCTTCTCTGATCGGTAGGCTCTTCTAAGTGCTTTGAACTACTTTTTTAACCTTCCTCAGTCTTTGAGGAACCAGAGGTGAATGGATATCTCAGTATTTTCACTTCCAGTTGCCTCCATGGATCAGTAAGTAGAGAGCTGGCTTTGGAGTCAGAGGGCCTGAGCCTGAATCTTGGCTCTTCCACTTTTGTTTCCTTGGGCCTTGATTTTCTTGTATGTAAAAATGGAGGTTGGGCTATCAGAGATGTCAAAAACAATACCCTTGTCTAAAGCATCACAGCTCATCACACCTGAGTATGACCAGGGCCAGACTAAAATGTAGTAGAGAAATGTTTAACAAAATAAAGACACAATATAACATGGACAAGGCCATTATGTGGCTTTCTAACCTGCAGGTTGACATGTCTGCATTATATGACCTCTGAGGTCCCCTTCCACTCAAATGCTGTATTCTCTAACTATGGAATGAAAGGCTGTGTCCATTCTCCTCAGGCATCCTGTAAAAGAGAAGTCAAGAGTAGAGAGATAGCCATTTGGATACAAGGCCAATTAATGATCCACATTTTGTTTGTAAATCATAGAATGTTTTTATCTGAAAGAAGTCTTAGATGATAGGATAATTGGGTTACAGATCCAGAGCTGGAGGAATCACAGAGGCCATGTAGGTCAGTACTGTTATTTAATAGGTGAGTATAAGTCATAAATCACCATTACTCTAATGTTCTATAGGGATTTAAGGTTTATTTGTAAACCTTATGTTGTCCCATTTGCTCCTTACAGCAACCACACAAAATAAATGTGATTATTATGCCCATTTTACAGACAAAGAACATGAGGCAGAGAGGTTCAAAGACTTGCTGAGGGTCACATAGCTAACAAGTATCTGAGGCAAGATCTGAACTCAGGTCCTCTGAAAGAAATGATTACTAATAACCAGTGATTTGGAGAGATCCAGGGTTACCCCCTTCTTTTAAAGACTGGATTCTAAAAACTTCAGTCTCTTTAAGGACATTGCTGATAATGAGATTGGACTAACTTTCTGGTTCAGACCTTACCCAAGGAAGGAGCCATTGTGTCCTGCTCAGGCTTGGGTGGGGCATAAATTCTTTGAAGTTTACTAAAGGCTAGGTGTGGTCAGGGTATAGAGATGGTCTCTCTGTCCAATGGTGCCAAGATGTCACTCTCAGCCCTTCATTGAATGCCTCACGACATGATAGTCTTTGGTCTAAGACAGATGGCCAAATGAACATCTTTTGATTAACAATTATGCTGGCTATGTTGACAAAATGATTGAATTATCTAGAAACTGTGTCTCTCAAACTTTTTTAATCACCGCAGAACCCAAGTCCAGCACTCAAAATGGCTAAGGTTATAGAGGTGGTAATTTGCAAGGGTGAGATTCAAGGCCAGCTCCTCTGACCTCACATTTTACCACTACATTAACCTTCCTTCCTATAAGTTATAAATATATTGGAAATAGTGAATAGGATGCTAGTCTCGAAACAGTCATCAGCCCTGCTGCATTCCTTCTGTGATTCCATCCTGCAACTCAGAATGCTCTATCTATAGATATACATACATACATACATACATACATACATACATACATACATGAGTGTAAGATGGTCAAATATGTTTGATGCATTTAATTAAAAATTAAATGTAATTCAAGTAAATGTAAAATATTGCTTTTGGGTCCAAAAACTCAATTTCAGAAACACAAGATAGACAAGGTTTGACTAGAGAGTTTGTTAGAAAAAGAGATGAGGATTAAGTCAAATGCAAGGTCAATACAAGTCAGCCTTTTGCTATGGCAGCAAAGAAGGCTGGGGCACCTCTAGGTTTTTTAAGGGAGGCACAGGGTCCGAGGCCAGGAGGTGACTGTTGTGCTATCCTCTGTCCTGCTCATACATCCTCTAGGGCATTGTCTTCAGTTCTGGGTATCACAGTTTTAGAAAGGACACTGGGTAATCCATAGAGGAGGTAAGGAAGATTCATTTGCTCATAGTTTTTGAACTAGAAGGGGTGTTAATGATTATCCAGTACAAACTCCTCATTTTTTGGATAAAGAGCTGAGGTTCAGAGAGAGGAATGACTGACCCAGGGTCACATGGGGAGAATCAAAGTAGAAATTTGAACCCATAGACTCTGAATCCAAACACAGAGATCTTTCCACTGTACCACCCTGCCTTCAAATAAAAACATCCTTTGAGGTCATGCTATAGGAAAAAGACCTGAAGAACGTGGGGATGCTTAGCCTATAGGAGAGTGTGGGTATTTAGGAAGAGAGGGCTGGACATGGAGCTGTCTTCAATTCTTTGAAGTGTTGCCAAGTGAAAGAAGGATTAGCTTTCTCCTCCTTGTTGCCAAAGGGGACTGTTAGGATCAGTATAGGTATATCAACTTGACACAGTGGGGGGAAATCTAAATTTACAATTACAGCTGTGCAAAATTGAAAGGGATTGTTTCTCCAAAACTCAGACCTCCTCAGTAATGCTTCCATGGGGTACCTCCCTCCCTCTGATTGGAGAAAGTAGAGGGTGGTCATTAAAGAACTGCTCCTAGATCCTCCACTTAAGAACAGGGCCCAGTACGGTCATCTTATCATTTCTCACCTGACTTTAGGACTTCATTTTAGTTCCTCTCCTTTACCTCTCATCCCCCATTACAACTCTTTTTAATGGGCTTTCTCTCCCTGTTAGATAGTGAATCTTTCTTTGTATCTGTATTTTTGGTACCTGACACATAGTAGACACTTAACAAAAGTTTATTCACTGAATGCTTCTAAAATTAATGGATTTCTTCTCATATGTCTTCTTTGGATAGAGACTGGATTACCATTGGACAGATATGTTGTAGTGGGGATTCTTTAATCAATTAAAAAACATTTAACATGTTCCTACTATGTGCCTCCTGTGCTAAATCTGGGGGATACAAAAAGAAGCAAAAGACTATACCAGCCCTCAGAAAGCGTACAATCCAATATGGGAGAAAACATAAGAACAAATACATATGAAACAAGCTTTAAATGCAAGAAATAGGAAATTGTTAACAGAGGGAAGGCACTAGAATTAAGAAGGGTTGGGGAAAGCTTTCTATAGAAGATGTGATTAAGACTTAGGTATGGCTAACTAGATACCCTTGAGGTCCCTTGGAGACTTTGATATCCCATGACTCCTTGGACTTCATCAATCTATCTGTTAATTCATCCACAAGCATTTATCAATGGCTAACATTTATATGGTCCTTCAAGACTGACAAAGTGCTTAACATATATTATATCATTTCATCCTCACAAAAGTCTATGAGGTAGGTGCTATTAGTATTCCAATTTTACAAATGAGGAAACTATGCACTTACCCCTGCCTCATATGATGAAGTGACCTTACACCTTACCCAGGCTGACCCCTCTACTTTTTCAAGTGACACCATTCCATCCCATCTCCTCCAGAATATTATCCCTACTATCTCACTTATTTTCAATATCACTCCTTCTCTCCCTCCCTTCTCTTTCCTTGCTTTTCCTTACTGCCCACAAGCATGCCATATATCCTCCATCCTCCAGCACCTCTTATAATCCTTCTAGCCCATTAACTACCATCCCATATCTCTTCTGCTCTATGTAGTTAAGTCCTCAAAAAAGGCTGCATACCATAGGAGCTTCACTTTGCCTCCTTTCATTCTCTTCATAACCACTTATCATCTAGCTTCCAACCTTTTTTCTCCCAAAACTGCTCTCTCCAAATTACTAATATTTTCCTGGGGGCCAAATCTTTTTTCTAATTCTTTTTTTAAAAATTATTTAGTATTTTATTTCCCCAGTTACATGTCAAAACATTTTCAGCATTTGTTTTTAAAACCTTGAGTTCCAAATTCTCTCCCTTCCTCCTTCTCCATTGAGAAGTCAAGAAATTCCATATAGATTATACATGTGTAATCATGAAAAATACATTCATGATAGTCATAGAGAAAAAAAAACTCAAGAAATATAAAGTGAAAAAAAAGCACATGTTTCAGTCTGTATTCAGACACCAACAGTTCTTTCTCTGGGTATGAATAGCATTCTTCATCATAAGTCCTTCAGAGTTATCTTGGATCATTTTATGGCTGAGACTAGTTAAATCATTCACAGATCATTATCTTCCATATTGCTGTTACTTTTACATGATACATTTTACTTTGCATGAGATCATGCAAGTCTTTCCAGGTTTTTCTGAGAGAATTCTATTCATCTTTTCTTATAGTACTACAACATTCCACCATAATCACATACCACAACTTGTTTACCCATTCCCCAACTCATGGCATCCCCTCAACTTCTAATTCTTTACACCCAGAAAAGAACTGCTATAAATATTTTTTTGTACACATAGGTCCTTTTACTTTTTTTTTTTATCTCTTTTGGGATACAGACCTAACAGTGATATTGTTAGTTCAACAGTATGCATAGTTTTATAGTGTTTTGGACATATTTCCAAATTGCTCTGCAGAATGGTTAAATCAGTTCACAATTAAACCAACAATGCATTAAAGTCTCATTTTCCCACGTTCCTTCCAACATTTGTCATTTACCTTTTCTGTCCTATTAGCCAATCTAATAGGTATGAGCTAGTTCTGCAGAATTGTTTTAATTTAAATTTTTCTAACCAATAATGAGTTAGAATATTTTTCATATTTTTCAAAACTGATCATATGTTTTGATCATTTGTGAATTGGGAAAGGAAACTTCTTCGTAGTTATATGCTAGCTCTATTTCCTTCCATTTATTCTATTCTCTCTCTCTTTCACCTTGTCCTCCTCAAAAGTGTTTTGCCCCCTCCCCCAATCTGCCAACCCTTCATCTCTTATCCCCTTCCCCTCCTAGCTTCCTGTAGGTCAAGTAAGATAGATTTTTATACCTAATTGAGTGTGTATGTTATTCCCTCTTTGAGCCAATTCTGATGAGAGTAGGATTCACTTACTCCCCCTTAATTCCTTCCTTTTCCTCTCCATTGCAAAAGGTTGGTGTTTCTGTCTCTTCTGTAATTATCTTCACAGAAGGTCTCTAGGGCACATCAGACTATGAAAACAGACAATGATGAACCATGAATGTTCTCTTTCAGAATCATTCCTTGTTTTCCATAAAGGAGTTAGAAAGAATGCTGACATAGAATGCAGACTCTTTTGAAATATGTTTATTTTTTTTCCTGGAATATGTTGCTTTCTTATTTTTCTGAAAAACTCTGTTTCCCTCTGATGCTTAATTACCATATTCTTGCAAAGGCAAAATTTTAACTGTTAAAGAAGTTATTTATAAAGCTGCTTAGGCAATCATAGGCTTAGAGCTAGAAGGGGTTGTAAAGGCCATTAAGCCCAATTGCCTCTTTCCGCAAATGAGGAAATTGAGGCACAGAAAAATTGCATAGCAAATTGTGAAGCAATATTTAAATCCAAATTTTCTTTCAAATTTTGCCTCTAACATTTAATACCACTGTAACCTAGGTGGTACAGTGGATAAAGCACCAAGCCTGGAGTCAGGAAGACTCATCTTCTTGAGGTCAAATCTGGGCTCAGATACTTAGTAGCTCTGTGAGTCTGGGGATGTCACTTAACCCCATTTACCCCAATTTCCTCATCTGAAAAATGAAGAAGTTGATGTAGATAGCTTCTGAGTTGCCTTTACCTCTAAATTTATACTTCTTTAATTTATTATTGTTGACAAGGATGCTTCAGTAAGCCTCACCTATGATTTGGGGTATGTAACTTGCCCATTGATACATGCCAAGTAAATTAACCCCTTTTTTGCCTCCGTATCTTCATCTTTAAAGTGAGGGAGTTGAAAGAAATATCTACAAGGCATCTTCCAGGCCAGCAATCAATGATTCTATGAATCTAGGATTTGCAATTGCTAAAGGTAGAAAATGAACATGCAAAATACATAAAGCAATAAACAATGTACAACAAAGGCTTGGCTACCTACTGTCTGGCCTTTCAGAAACCTATGGCTTCCAGAACCTGGAAGTAACTCACCAAAAGTCTTTGGCAGTGAAATAGCCCAAAAACCCAGGAATAATGGATGTAGCTGAGGACTTGACAACCAAAAGCTTGTACTCAGCAAGATGTACTTGGTTATAGTATGTATGGTATTTCAGGCCTATGCCCACTCATCCTGATTTTCATCATTTCAGGTTCTTTTGAGAGCCCACCAAATAGATATTCCCATTTAAATGCAGACTCAGAATTGTACCATTCAGATAGGCCCCATATGTCAGGGCACTTTCCTCACTATACCCAAATTTTGGAGTCACTGGAGAAAACCCAATAAGCACAATCTCAAAGGGACCTCCATGTCTGCCCCACCCCAATTCCGAACCCTCTCCATTTATCCTAAATCGAAGTTCACTCTATGGGTAAATCAGCCAATTCCCCAGGGATCAAGGTCCACATTCACCTATCACCCTGCCCACAGACCACTCCCACTGTCCACACCCAGCATCCACTCAATAACACTCACTGTTATTCTCCTGTTCTCATCCGGTATTCAATCTATGTTTTCTCCAGCCATTGAATAATACATGCATACAATGCCAGGGAATATTCTGAATGCTTCTTAATGGATTTGGGAATGGGGTGTGGTGGGGATACAGAATTAACAGCTCTATTTCTAAACATAAAAGCCTGTCACATGGTTGTACATTTTTTGGACTAGAACTGTGATTTCATTGCTATAGGAAACTCTCTGATGTAAAAATAGATTTAGACCTCATGTGCAGATTATAATCATAGAGAACAAATAGAGACCTGGAATGTTTAAGTAAGTTGTACAGGGATAGGCGTCCACTCATGTCCTGAGTCCTCTTTTCTTTTCTTCCTCGACTATTTCACTTGATCTCCTCAGCTCCCATGGATTCAATGATCACCTCTAAGCTGATGGTTCTCAAATCTAATTGTCCAGCCCTGATCTCCCTCTTGACTTCCAGTCTCTTACCTCCAAATGTCTGATGGAGATGTCATACTGAATGACCCCTAGACATCTTAGATTCAACCTATCCAAAATGGCACCCATTATCCTCCCCTGCTCCAAAAGAAAATCTTTCCTGTCTTCTTAATTTCCCTGTTACTGCTGAGGGTGCCACCATCCAAGTCACCTAGGTTCTCTACCTTAACATCTTCCTTAACTCCATCATTCTTACTCCCATATCCAATCTGTTGACAAGGTCTGTCATTGTTTTTCTATGCTGCTTCTTGCTCATGTCGTTTGCCTTTTTTATACTTTTATAGTTGATCTCTGTGTCTAGGGTACAGGGGGCACTGTCCCAGGTTTTTTGTCCTGGAGACTAAGGTCTGGTTTACTAAGGTGGGGCTTGCCACTGGCTTGTTGGGACACCACCCTTCCTGTACTGGTCCCCTTCAGCCATGGCAACAGAGACCTTTCCCCTTAATCCCCCTAGCCTCACAAACTAAAAGACGGCTGTATATAGTCTTTCTGCTGACTCTATTATTTCAGGATTTTTCCTGGAGTAATATTATCTGGTTTTTTTGAGGTCAATAAGGGAGGGTGAGAGGAACTTACTGCTTACTCCACCATCTTGGCTCCCAGAAGTCGAAATAGGTGATTTTCAAACATTCAGTCTATGGGCTAATAGCTCCAGGAGCAGCACTGCCTCTGCTGCCACCACCTGCTTCCACAACTGCTGCTGATTCAGCCACTCTCAAAGCCTGTTCCTGGTCTGCTAGTGCAGGGGCTGTATTGCATGCCCTGCTGCCCTGCGCTAGACCATGCTTCTCTCTTATCCAGTTCTGACAGACCCCACCCACTGACCTTCTAAGTTGTCTCTAATGTCTGTGGGCTGAGAAGACTGGAACCCACCACTGCTGCTGGTGATTCTGTTCCAGAAGCCTGCTCAGGCTTTATTTAGGCCAGGTCTGCTGTTGCACCCTTGTGCTGGACTCTCCTCTCTCAGGCTGGTACAACTGACCTTTCCTGTCGACCTTCCAGCTTGTCTTAGGTTGGAAATCTGACTTCCTCTGTCTCCTTGTGGATTCTGCCACTCTAGAATTTTTTCAGAATAACTTTTTAGAGGTATTGGAAGAGATTTGGTCACCAAGTCCTGTCAATGTTATCTTTATAACATCCTTATGTGTACCCCCTTCTCTCCTCTGACATTGCCATCACTCTGGCACAGGCACATTTCACCTCATCTTACTGGATGAGGCTATTGAAAAGCTTGCTAGTTGGTCAGCAATGAAATAGCACAGTAGATTAAGTGCTAGATATGAACTCAAGACAACCTGAGTTTAAATCCTGCCTCAGACATTTAAGTCCCTGGAAAAATCACTCAACTTTTGTCTGCCTCAGTTTTCTCATCCTTAAAATGGGATAATAATAGCACCTACCACCCTAGGTTGTTGTGAAGATCAGATGAGATCATTCATGGAGCACTTTGCAGACCTTAAAATACCATATAAATTTTAGCTGTGAGCCTTTCCCCACTCCTCCACTCAGGTGTTATGTGAGGCAGCTTGGGGGTGCAATGGATAGAACTCTAGGCTTCAGGTCAGGAAGCCTCAAGTTCAAATTTGTCTCAGACATTAGCTGTGTGATCTCTGGACAAGTGAATTAATATCTATTTGCCTCAGTTTCCTCATCTGTCATGTGGGAATAATAATAACACCTACATCTCAGGTGATTGTGAGGATCAAAAAAGATAACAATAAATGGCTTAGCACATTGCCTGGCACTTAGCATTCATTACATAAATGTTAGCTATTATTATTTTCATAAAGCATAAGTCTGACCATATCACTCCCCATTCAACAGATTCCATTGGCTCCATATTGCCTCTAGTATTAAATACAAAATCCTCTGTTAGCCCTTCAAAGTCCTTCTTAACCTTAGCCCCTCCTACCTTTCCAGTGTTTGACCCAGTGACATTAATTCTCTGATTGTTCCATGAACAAGACACTCCATTGGTTGGCTCTAGGCATTTTCTCAGGGCTGGACTCTATATCTGAAAGACTTTCTCTCGTCTACTCTCATAACTGACCACCCTGAGTTTTTTTAAATCCCAATTAAAATCCCACCTTCTACTAGAAGCCTTTCCAAATCCTTCTTATCTCCAGTGCTTTCCCTCTGTTAATCATTAAGCATTTTACCTATAATCTTATAAGGTAGATAATATAATTATCCTTATTTTAAAGCTGTGGAAAATGAGGTTGGCAGCATTTAAGAGATTTGCCCACAGTCACATATCTATTAGGTTTTTGAGGCCAGATTTGCACTAAATCTGGTCTTCCTAATTTCAGGCACTGTGCACTCTGGCACTATCTAATTGAAGAGGAGTGATGTGTTATAAGCCTCCATCTTTATCATACTCCCTGATCGTGGGTACTACCCAAGGCTCTGAGCTGGTCTCTCCAGTCTTCCCCCTCCACACTTTCTCTAGGCAAATGCACCCACTCCCCTTGCCTTAGTTAGCATATCTGTACAGATGACTCTTATTTAATTGTGGGGCACCAGTGTCTCCTATGAACTTTAGTCCTGTATCACTAATCATCTATTGGACGTCTCAAATAGCAGGTTTTGCATGCAACTCAAACTCAATATTTCAGAAATAAAATTAAATATCTTACTCTCCTCTCAACCATGCCCCATTCCCAAGTTTCCTTTTGTGGCCAAATATAACATCATCCTGTGATGAGTGAAAAGTCTAAGAGACATATTTTCTGGCTAATTTATAATCAATTTATTAATTATGGCCAGGAATTAATTAATAGATTGAGGTCAATGACTTTCATAAACCAAAGATGAACCGTGGGGGCTTCTGGATATTTAAACATTCTTGGAAGAGTGGGTGTTCCCAACAGGTGGAAATCAACTCATATTGGTTAACAACTAATGAGAAAATGAATATCATAATAAGAAGTGGACTTACTCTAATGAGTGGCTGGGGGGAGTGACTTTGATTATGTCACTTTTGGATGAAGAGACTCATTTCTACCCAGACCAATCCTGCCTCATGTAATCTAGACAAAAGTGTCTATTCTACACCCAGTATTACTTGAGTATAACAATGGTGGGGTTATGATAAGAATTCCACCTAGATAAGATGGTCTTTACCCTTTAATCAGAACAAAGCTTTCTCATTTGAGTGGGTGGGTCATGCCTAAGATTGAACACAATCTCATCATAAGCCCTTTCCTTCAGAGGCTGCCTTGACTGAGTAACTAAATGATGAAAGAGGAAGAAAGAAAAAAAAAACTGGATTCCCCCATGTTAGTAATTGTTATTAATAATTATTTCTCATTCTCCCTTGGATTTTATTGTGAGATACAATCTCTTCAATGAATCACTAACTGATATTGCAAGCACTTCATCAAGAGTTTTCTGTTGTGTTTCTTTGTTTCTCTTTTACCTACGGGGCTTATGAGGGAAAACAATGTGTGGGGAAAAGGGAGAGAGATTGACAGACATATTGACATGACCCATTGGGGGTGGTCCCTTCTGGTAAGCAGGCCATACAGATAAAAGGCACATAGGGGGAAAATAATTAAAAAAAGATAAAATTGTCCATTGCATAGGTCCATCATATCTTAAAGCTCAGACTTTACATCTCATGTACCTATCTAGAAACATCTTCTGATGCAGCTCTCTCGTTTGGGTGGGGTCTCAGAGTAGTTTCAAGCTACTGACTTCAAACTGACTACCTTCTCTGGTTCAACTCACTTGTAGAGATCCCCTCTCTACTAAAAATCTCTTTTAAAAGTGGCCTTAAAAGAATTTAAAATTTACTATTCCAATAAGAAGATCATATAGTGAAATTTAGCTAAAACCTGATAACCCTTCTAATAAGAAAAATCAAATGGGGGAATCTTTTAGACCAGACAATTCACATTTCTAAGCTAGCCAATTTTTTATGTTGATATATTCAAGAAACAAATACAAATTGAAAAAACTAGAAAATCCAAGCCAATTTTTACTTGGTGTTGTTTATCTCTACATTTGGAGGATGAGATTCTGCTAAGTAACTAATGACAAAATACTTTCTATAAGATCGCCTTTAATACAAGAAAAAATTCTATTGATAGTTGGCATATTAACTACAATAGCAACAAAGGTGTTGTGATGGAATGAATAAATGCAAAGTAATCTATTTCAATACAATGCTTACTAAAAAAAAGTTTGTTATAATAAAACATTTTCAGTTTCTAGCCATGTTCAAATGAATAACCCCTAATAAAAGGAGATAACATTTTTCTTTGAAAACTTTTAAAAATATACATTATTTTCCCCCAATTATGTGTTAAAACATTTTTAACATTTATTTTTTTTAAGTTTTGAGTTCCAAATTCTATTTTTTCTCACCCCTTTTCCCTCCCTGAGATGGTAACCAATCAGATATAGGTTATACATGTGCAATCATGTAAAACATTTCCACGTTAGTCATTTCACAGAAGAAAACTCAAATTAAAAAAAAATTAAAAACAGTAAAGTAGCATGCTGCAGTGTATATTTAGACGATATCATTTCTTTCTCTATAGGCAGATAATAAGCTTTATCATTAGTTCTATGGGATTGTCTTGGATCATTGTATTGCTGAGAATAGCTACACCATTCACAATTCTTCATCACGCAACATTACTGTTGCTGTGTATGGTGTTCTCCTGATTCTGCTCACTTCACTTTGCATTAATCCATGTAAGTTTTTTTTCCAGGTTTTTTGAAATCATCCAACTTGTAATTTCTTATACCACAATAATAATCAATCACAATCATATGCCACAGCTTATTTAGCCATTCCTAAATTGATGGGCATCACTTCCGTTTCCAGTTCTTAGCTACCACAAAAAGAGCTGCCAAAAATATTTTTTCTACAAATAGTTAATCCCTCCCTCCCTATTTGACATCTTTGGGATATAGACTTAGTAGGGGTATTGCTGGATCAAAGGGTATGCGCAGTGTTATAGCTATTTGGGCATAGTTCCAAATTGCTCTCCAGAATGGTTGGATGCATTCACAACTCCACCAACAATGCACCAACAAAACCCAGTTTTTCCACATCCCTGCCAACATCCATTATTTTCTTTTTTTTTCTTTTTAACCAATCTGTTTGGTATGAGGTGGTACCTCAGAGTTGTTCTAATTTGAATTTATTTAATCAGTAGTGATTTAAAACATTTTTTCATATGAGTATAGATAACTTTGATTTCTTTAAAACTGCCTGTTCCCATCCCTTGACCATTTATCAATTGGGGGATGACTTTATTTTTTATAAATCAGACTTAGCTCTCTATATATTTGTGGTGTGCAGCCTTCAACAGAGATATTTGTTGTGAAATTTTCCCCAGTTTTCTGCTTTCCTCTTAATTTTAGTTGCATTGGTTTTGTCTGCACAAAAAAAAAATAATTTCATATTATCAAAATTATCTATTTTACATTTTTGTAATACTTTCTATATTTTCTTTGGTCCTAATTTCTTCCCTTATCTATAGATCAGACAATTATGCTATTCCATACTTTGCTAATTTGCTTATTGTATCCAACATTTATGTCTAAACCACATACCCATTTTGATGTTTTCATTGTATGTGGTGAGAGATGTTGGCCTATGCCTAGTTCCATCATACTGTTTTCCAGTATTCCCACCAGTTTTTGTCAAATAGTGAGTGTTTGTTCCAAAAGATTAGATTTTGAGGTTTATCATATCCTAGATTATTATGGTCATTTACCATGATGTAAGTTGTACCTAATCTATTTCCCTGATCCAACACTCTATTTCTTAGTCAGTACCAGATTGTTTTGATAATTACTGATTTACAATACAGTTTGAGATCTGATTTGGTTAGATGACTATCCTTCACCTTTTTTTTCCAATAATTTCCTTGATATCCTTAACCACTTGTTCTTCAGTGTTGTTATTTTTTTTTATTTTTCAGTGTTATTATTTTTGTCTACTTCTATAAAATAAATTTTGGTTGATTTGATTGGTATGGCACTTCATAAATAGGTTAATTTAGATAGAATTGTCATTTTTATTATATTGTCTCAGCCTATTCATGAGCAATTCATATTTTTCTAATTGTTTAGATATGACTTTATTTTTCTTAAAAATTTTTTGTAATTTTCTTTATATAGTTATTGTTTTGTTTTGCTTTGTTTTTACTTTTTGGCATGTACACTCCAAAATGTCTTATATTGAGTACAGTTATTTTAAATGGAATTTCTCTTTCTATTTCTTGCTGCTGGACTTTGTTGGTAATATATGGAAATAATGATTTATGTGAGTTTATTTTATATCCTGCAACTTACTTAATTTTGTTTATGATTTCAAGTAGTTTTTTTAATTAGTAATTTTTTTTTAGTTTTCAACATTCACTTCCATAAGCTTTTAAGTTTTAAATTTTCCCCCCTTCCTTTCCCTCCTCCCTTCCCAAGATGGTGTGCAATCTGATATAGTCTCTACACGTACATTCCTATTAAACATATTTTCACATTATTCATGTTGTAAAGAAGAATTAGAACCAATAAAAGAAACCACAAGAAAAAAGAAACAAAACAAACAAAAGGAAAAAAGAGCATTAAGTATACTTCAATCTACATTCAGACTGCATAGTTCTTTGTCTGGATATGGATATCATTTTCCATCATAAGACTTTTGAAGACATCTTAGATCTTTGTATTGCTGGGAAGAGCTAAGTCTATCAAAGTTGGTCATCATACAACATAGCTGTTACTTTGTCCAAAGTTCTGCTGGTTCTGCTTGCTTCACTCAGCATCAATTCATACAAGTCTTTCCAGGTTTTTTCTGAAGTATGCTTGCTCATCATTTCTTATAACACAATTGTATTCCGTTACATTCATATACCACAATATGTTCAGCCATTCTCCAGTTGGTGAGAATCCCATCAATTTCCAATTCTTTGCCACCACAAAAAGAGCTGCTATGAATATTTTTGTACATATGGGTCCTTTTCTCATTTTTATGATCGCTTTGGGATACAGCCCTAAAAGTGGTATTGCTAGGTCAAAGGTATGCACATTTTTATAGCCCTTTGGGCATAGTGCCAAATTGCTTTCCAGAATGGTTGGAGCAGTTCACAACTCCACCAACAATGCATTAGTGTTCCAATTTTCCCACATCTTCTCCAACATTTATCATGTTAGCCAATGTGATAGGTGTGATGTGGTACCTCAGAGTCATTTTGATTTGCATTTCTCTAATCAACAGTGATTTAGAGCATTTTCATATGACTATAGATAGCTTTAATTTCTTCATCTGAAAAATGCCTGTTCATATCCTTTGACCATTTATCAATTGGGGAATGGCTTGTATTCTTATAAATTTGACTTAGTTCTCTATATACTTTAGAAATAAGGCCCTTATCAGAGACCCTGGTTGTAAAAGTTAACTCCCAGTTTCCTGTTTCCCACCTAATCTTGGTTGCATTGACTTTGCTTGTGCAAAAATTTTTCAATGTAATGTAATAAAAATTATCCATTTTGCATTTCATAATGTTCTCTATCTCTTGTTTGGTCATAAATTCTTCTGTTCTCTACAAATCTGACAGGTAAACTATTCCTTGCTCTCCCAGTTTGCTTGTAATATCAGCCTTTAAAACTAAATTGTGTACCCATTTTTGACTTTATTTTGGTATATGATGTAAGATTTTGTTTTATGCCTAGTTTCTGCCATACTGTTTTCCAGTTTTCCCAGCAGTTTTTGTCAAATAGTGATCTGGGGTTTTGGGGTTTATCAAACAGTAGATTACTATAGTCATTGACTACTGTGTCTCTTGTACCTAACCTATTCCACTGATCCACCACTCTATTTCTTAGCCAGTATCAAATAGTTTTGATGATTGCTGCTTTATAATAAATTTTAAGATCTGGTGTGGCTAGGCCACCTTCCCTAGTATTTCTTTTCATTAGTTCCCTTGATATTCTGGACCTTTTGTTCTTCCAGATGAATCTTGTTATTTTTTCCTAGCTCTTAAAACAATTTTTTGGTCGTTTGATTGGTATGGCATTGAATAAGTAAATTAATTTAGGTAGAATCGTTGTTTTTATTATATTAGTTCAGCCTACCCACGAGCAACTGATGTTTTCCCAATTATTTAGATCTGACTTTATTTGTGTGAAAAGTGTTTTGTAATTGTGTTCATGTAGTTCCCGGGTTTGTTTCATCAGGTAGATTTCTAAATGTTTTAAATGTCCTACAGCAACTTTAAATGGAATTTCCCTTTGTATCTCTTGCTGTTGGGCTTTGTTATAATATATAGAAATGCTGATGATTTATTTTATAGCCTCCAACTTTGCTAAAGTCGCTTATTATTTCAAGTCATTTTTTGCTTGATTCTCTAGGATTCTCTAGGTGTGCCATCATATCATCTGCAAAGGGTGATAACTTTGTTTCTTCTTTGCCTATTCTAAAATTTCTTTCAATTTCTTTTTCTTCTCTTATTGCTAAAGCTAACGTTTCTAGTACCATGTTGAACAACAGTGGTGGTAATGGACATCCTTGTTTCACCCAGATCTTATTGGAAATTCCTCTAGCTTATCATTACATATAATATTTGCTGAAGGTTTTAGGCAGGTGCTACCTATCATTTTAAGGAAGACTACTTTTATTCCTATGCTCTCTATTGTTTTTAATAGGAATGGGTGTTGTATTTTGTCAAAAGTTTTTTTCTGCATCTATTGAGATGATCATATGGTTTCTGTTAGTTTTGTTGTTGATATGATTAATCATGCTGATAGTTTTCCCAAAACTGAACCAGTCCTGAATTCCTGGTATAAACTCTACCTGTCCATAGCTTATTATTCTCATCGTAAGTTGCTGTAAATCTTTTTGCTCATATTTTATTAAAAATTTTTGCATCTATATTCATTAGGGAAATTTTACTTCTCTGTTTTGCCTCTTCTCAGGTTGAGGTATCAGCATCATATTTGTATCATAAAAATAATTTGGTAAGACTTCTCATTTGCTTATTTTCCCAAATAGTCTATATAGTATTGGAATTAATTGTTCTTTAAATGTTTGATAGAATGCACTTGTAAATACATCTGGCTCTGGAGATATGTTCTTAGGGAGTTCATTGATGGTTTGTTGAATTTCTTTTTCTGAGATGGGATTATGTAAGTATTTTACTTCCTCTTCTGTTAATCTGGGCAATTTATATTTTTGTAAATATGTATCCATTTCACTAAGATTGTCAAATTTATTGTCATATACTTGGGCAAAATAGTTCCTAATTATTGTTTGATTTCCTCTTCCTTGGAGGCAGATTCACTCTTTTCATTCTTGATATTGGTAATTTGGCTTCCTTCTTTCTTGTTTTCAAAATTAAATTAACCAAAGGTTTATCTATTTTATTTTTTTTTTATAAAACCAGCTCTTAGCTTTATTTATTAGTTCAATAATTTACTTAATTTCAGTTTTATTAATCTCTCCTTTGGTTTTCAATATTTCTAATTTGATATTTAATTGGGAACTTTTATTTGTTCTTTTTTTAGCTTTTTAGTTGCATGTCCAATTCTTTGATCTCCTCTTTCTCTGTTTTATTCATGTAAGCTTTCAGAGATATAAAAACTTCCCCAAAGAACTACTTTTGCTACATTCCATAAGTTATGGTATGTTGTCTCATCACTGTCATCCTTTTGGATGAAGTTATTGATTGTTTCTATGCTTTGTTATTTGACTTATTAATTCTTTAGGATTAGATTGTTTATTTTCCAATTAATTTTTAGTCTATCTTTCCATGACCCTTTATTACATATGATTTTTAATGCATCATGATATGAAAAGAATGAATTTAATATTTCTGCCTTTCTGTATTAGATGGTGATGTTTTTATGTCCTAGTACATGGTCAAATTTCATGTAAGTGACACGTACCACAGAGAAAAAAGAATATTCCTTTCTATCCCCATTGAATTTTCTCCAGAGGTATACCATATCTAAGTTTTCTAAAATTCTATTCACCTCCTTAACTTCTGTCTTGTTTATTTTGAGGTTATATTGATCTAGTTCAGAGAGGGGAAGGTTGAGGTCCCCCACTATTATAGTTTTGCTGGCTAATTCTTCCTGTAACTCCTGAACTTCTTCTCTAAGAATTTGGATGGTATACCCCTTGGTGCATATGTGTTTAGTAATGATATTACTTCATTGTTGTTACCTTTCAGCAGAATGTAGTTTCCTTCCTTATCTCTTTTAATAAGATCTATTTTTGCTTTTGCTTTTTCTGAGATCAGGATTGCTACCCTTTTTTTTAAACTTTAGCTGAAGCATAATGTATTCTATTCCAGCCATTTACCTTTATCTTGTGTGTATCCCTCTGTTTCAAGTGTGTTTCTTGTAAACAACATATTGTAGGATTATGGTTTTAATCCATTCTGCTATCCACTTCCATTTTATGGGAGAATTCATCACATTCACATTCACAGTTATGCTTACTATGTGTGTCTTTCTCTCCATCTTATTTTGCTCTCCCCCATTTATGCTTCTATTTCTTCTTTTCTCCTTATCCCTCCTCACTAGAGTTTTGCTTTTGATCACCACTTCCCTCAATCTGCCCTCCCCTTCTATCAGCCACCTCCCTTTTCTTTACTTTTTCCCTTACTATTTCTTCCCTCCCTTCTATCCCCCCCTTCTCTTTTCTTTCCCTTTTCCCCAACTACTACCTATATGGCAAGTTAAATTTGTATACTTGAGTATGTTATTCCCTCCTTCAGCCAAATCTGATGACAGTAAAGTTCAAACAATGATCATCTCCCTCCCTTCTTTCCCTTTACTGTAATATCTCTTCACGTATTGTAATTCACTGTTTTCTGTTTCTTCCTTTCCTCTTCTCCCATTACAGTTCCTTCTCACCACTTTATTAAGTTTTTGTTTTTATCATTACATCAAAGTCAACTTAAACACACCCCCTTTGTCTATGTATATCCCTTCTAAATGTTTTAATAAAGATAGTTCTCAAGAGTTATAAGTATCATCTTCCTATGTAGGGATGCAAACAGTTTTCCCATATTGAATAACATGTTTTTTTCATTTCCCTTTCCTGTTTACCTTTTTATGCCTCTCATGAATCTTGTATTTGAAGATCAGATTTTCCATTGAGTTCTGGTTTTTTCATTAGGAAAGCCTGAAAGTCCCCTATTTCATTTAATGTCCATCTCTTCCCCTGAAAGATTATGCTTAATTTTGTTGGGTAGTTGATCCTTGGTTTTAATCCAAGCTCCTTTGCCTTATGGAATATCATATTCCAAGCCCTCCAACCTTCTAAATAGAAGCTGAAAGGTCCTGTTCCATGATTTTTGAATTGTTTCTTTCTGGTTGCTTCCAGGATTTTCTACTTGACCTGATAATTCTGGAATTTGGCTACAATATTCCTTGGTGTTTTCAATTTGGGATGTCTTTCAGGAACTGATTGGTGGATTCTTTTGATGACTACTTTACCCTCTGGTTCTAGGGTCTCAGGGCAGTTTTCCTTGATGATCTCCTGAAAGATGCTGTCCAGGATCTTTTTTATATCATGGCTTTTGGGTAGACCAATAATTCTTAAGTCATCTCTCCTGGATCTATTTTCCAAGGCAGTTCTTTTTCCAATGAGGAATTTTACATTTTCTTCTACTTTTTTTCATTCTTTTGATTTAGTTTACTGATTCTTGTTATTTCATAGAATCATTAGCTTCCAATTACCCAATTGTAATTTTAATGAATTGTTTTCTTCAGTTAGCTTTTGTACCTTCTTTTCCATTTGGCCCATTTTACTTTTTAGGGAGTTGTTTTCTTCAGTATATTTTTCCCCCATTTTGTCAGCAGTATTTTTTAAATAATTGTTTGTTTTTTTCTTCTACCTCTCTTATTTGACTTTCAAAATACATCTTGAGCTCTTCCAAGAAGGCTTTTGGGGTTTCAGAACAGTTCATATTCCCTTCTGAGGTTTCAAATGTGCATATATGGACAATGTTATCCTCTTCTGAATTTATGTTTTGATCTTTCCTGTCATCAAGATACTTTTCTATGGTCATTGTTTGTTTCTTGCTCATGTTGTTTGCCTTTTTTTCCTGGATTTTAAAGTTGATTTCTGCTTCTGGGGCATAGGGAGCACTTTCCAAAACTTCTTGTGCTGGGGGCTAGGCCTTGATTACTGGTTTGCTAAGGTGGGACTTGCCTCTTGCTTGCTGGAACATCTCCCTTCCTGTACTGGTCCCCTTCAGACATAGCAAGAGGGTCCTTTCCCTTTAATGCCCTTAGCCTCATGAGCTAAAAGTCTGCTGTATCTAGTCTTTCAGCTTACTCCACTATTTCAGGATTTTTCCTGGGGCAATATTCTTTTGGTTTTTCAAGGTCACTAAAGGAGGGTGAGAGCAATTTACTGATTACTCTGCTATCTTGGCTTCAGGAAGTCTAAATAGGTGACCTTCAAACATTCAGTCTATAGGTTAATAGCTCTAGGAGCAGTACTGCCACTGCTGTCACTGATACTGCTGCTGATTAAGTTACTCTGAGCACCTGTTCCTGGTTTGCTGGTGCAGGGGCTGTATTGGCATGCCATTTTTCCTTGTGCTGGACTGTACTTTTATTTAGTTGCTATACCTTTTGGTGCATATGTATTTTGTATTGCCATTACTTCATTATCTATGATGTCTTTTAGCAAGATACCGGTATCTCTTTAAACTAGATCTATTTTTTATTTTTGCTTTCTCTGTGACCCTGATTGCTACTCCTGTCTTTTTTTTTTTGCTTTGTTTTTTTCTGTTGTTGTTTGTGTGTTTATTTGGCTTCAGCTAAAACACAATTGATTCTGCTCCAGCCTTTTACTTTTACCCTGCGTGTGGTTCTGCTTCAGATAGGTTTCTTGTAAACAATATATTGTAGGATTATGTTTTTTAATAATTCTTCTATCTACTTCTATTTTCTAGGTGAGTTCATCCCATTCACATTTATAGTTTTGACAACTGTTTCTTTTTCCTCCATGCTATTTTCTCTTGTTTATCTCTCTTTCTCTCTCTCTCTCTTACCCCCACCATGTTCCTCCTCTCAAGTGTTTTACTTCCAATCATCTCTTCCAATCTGCCCTCATTTCTATCAGTAACTTCTTTCTATTATCCTCATATCCCTTTTTTTTGAACTTCCTTACAGGGTAAGATAGATTTCTGTACATAAGTGAGTGGGTATGTTATTCCCTCTTTGAGACAGTTCTGATGAGAGTCAGGTTTAAACTTTGCCTGCCACTCCTGTTTTCTCCTCCATTATGTTTCTCATATCTCTTTTGTGAGATAATTTATCATATTCTGTTTTCCCCACCTTCTTCCAGTGCAATCTTCTTTTCACTCCTTTATTTTGATTTCTTTGGGTCTCATCTCATTAAAGTCACTGTATTTTTATATGTTCTGTCTACATATAGTTTTTCTATTTGCCTTTTTTTAACCAATAAAGTCCTGAAGATTTAAAATATTATCTTGCCATATAGAAATATAAAGTTATAAACTTATTACTGTATATAGAAGTTTAAACTTATTGAATCTCTTATGTTATCTCTTTCTATTTTATTTTTTGCCTCTTTATGTTTCTCTTGAGTCTTGTATTTGTAGATTAAATATTTTATTCAGCTGTTGTCCTTTATTTAGAAATACTGGAAAGTCCTCTGTTTCATTAATTGTCCACCTCCCTCCCCCATGAGGTTTTATATTCAGTTTTTCTGGGTAGGTGATTCTAGACTGTAGTCCTAACTCCTTTGCCTTCCAGTATATCATATTTCAGACCCTCCTGTTTTTTAATATGGAAATTCCCATATTCTGTGTAATCTTGACTGTAGCTCCTTCGTATTTAAATTGTTTCTTTTTGGCTACTTGAAGTACTTTCTTTTTTATCTGTGAGCTCTAGAATTTGGCTATGATGTTTCTGGGAATTTTCATTCTGGGAATTTCTTACTAAATAAACTATTCAAAAAATAGGCAAAGAATGAGTCCTAAGAAATTCCTTTAAGTACACAAATACGGTGTTGATACCCAAAAGAGGAAGAGCCAAAATAGAGAAAGAAAACTATAGGCCAATTCCCCAATGAACATTGATGTAAAATATTTAAATAAAGTACTAGCAAAGAGATTATAGCAAGGATCGTACACTATGACCATGTGGGATTTATATCAGGAATGCACAGCTGGTTCAATATATCTATTACAAAACCAACAGAAATCATATGATTTTATAAATAGATGCAGAAAAAGGCTTTGACAAAATACATCACACATTTCTATTTAAAATACTAGAGAGCATAGGACTAAATGGAACTTTCCTTAAAATAATAAGAAGTATCCATCTAAAACCATTAGCAAACATTATCTTTAATGGGGATATTTAGAAGTCTTCCATGTACAATCAGGGTGAAGCAAGGATGCCCAGTATCACCTCTATTATTTAATATTGTACTAGAAATATTAGCTGTAGCAATAAGAGAGGGAAAAGAAATTAAGGGAATTAGAATAGGCAATGAGGAAATAAAATTATTACTCTTTGCTGATTATGATGTTATACTTAGAAAATCCTAGAGAATCAACTAAAAAACTACTTGAAAATTATTAACAAATTTAGCTAAGTTGAAAGATACAAAATAAACCCATGTAAATCATCAGCATTTCTACATATTACCAACAAAATCCAGTAGCAAGAGATAGAGAAATTCCCTTTTAAATAACTGTAGACAATACAAAATACTTGAGAGTCTACCTGCCAAGGCCAACTCAGGACTTATATAAACACAATTATAAAACATTTTTCACACAAATGAAATCAGATCTAAACAATTGGGAAAATATAAGTTGTTTATATGTAGGCAGATCCAATATAATAAAAAATGACAGCTCAACCTAAGTTAATCTATTTATCCAGTACTGTACCAATAAAACCACCAAACATATTTTAGAGAGCTGGAAAAAATGAAAACAAGATTCATCTGGAAGAACAAAAGCAGAAGGATATCAAGGGAATCAATGAAAAAAAATGCTAAAGAAGGTGGTCTGGAGGTAACAGATCTCAAACTGCATTATAAAGTGGTAATTATCAAAACCATCTGGAACTGGCTAAGAAATAGAGTAGTGGATCAGGGAAATAGATTAAGTACAAAGTATATGATAGTAAACGATCGTAGTAATCTAGTATATGATAAACCTGAAGATCCAAGCTTTTGGAACAAAAATTTATTATTTGACAAAAACTACTGGGAAAACTGGCAAACAGTATGACAGAAATTAGTGATATGTCAACATCTCATGACACATACCAAGGTAAGGTCAAAATGGGTACATGATTTAGACATAAAGGGTGATACTATAAGCAAATTAAGAGAGCATGGAATAGTTTAACTGCCAGACTTATGGATAAGAGGAAAAATAAGGAGCAAAGAAATATAAAAAAGCATTACAAAATATAAAATAGATAGTTTTGATTATATACAATTTAAAAATTTTGAGCAAACAAAACCAATGAAACCAAATTTATAAGGAAAACAGAAAACTGCGGGGGGGGGAATTACAATAAATATCTCTGTTAAAGGCCTCATTTTTCAAATATATAGAGAAATGAGTACAATTTATAAAAAAAATACAAGGCATTCTCCAATTGATAAGTGGTCAAATGATATGAATAGGCAGTTTTCAGATGAAGAAATCAAAGCTATCTATAGTCATGCAAAAAAGTACTCTAAATCTCTATTAATTAGAAAAATGCAAATTGACAACTCTGAGGTATCACCTCACACCTATTAGAAAGGCTAATGTTACAGGAAAGGAAAATGTTGGAGGAGATGTGGAAAACTGGAACACTAATGCATTGTTGGTGGAATTGTGAACTGATCCAACCATTCTGGAGAGCAATTTGGAGCTATGCCCAAGGGTCTATAAAACTGTGCGTACCCTTTGATCCAGCAAAAGCATTACTAAGTATGTATCACAAAGAGATCACAAAAATGGGAAAGGACCTACATATACAAAAATAAAGCAGCTCTTTTTGTGGTGAAAAAGAGTTGGAAATTGATGGAATGCTCATCAATTGGATTATGTTTAACAAAGTGTAGTATATGATTTTAATGAAATATTGTTGTGCTTTATGAAATGACAAGCAGGATATTTTCAGAAAAATCTGGAAAGATTGATGTGAACTGTTGGCAAGTGAAGTGAAAAGAACCAGGACAACATTGTATACAGTAAGAGCAATACTGTATGCTGAAGAACTGTGAATGACTTAGCTATTCTCAACAATACAATGATCCAAGACAATCCCAAAGAACTGATGATGAAACATATTATCTACCTTCAAAGAAAGAACGGATATTGATTAATATAGACTGAAGCTTGCTATTTTTCATTTTCTTTCTTTCTCTTTTTGAGTCTTCTTGTACAAAATGACTAATATGGAAATGCTTTACAAAATTGGATATGTACAACCTATATCTGGTTGCTCACCATCTCAGGGAGGGTGGATAGTAGGGAGTTATAAAATTTGGAACTCAGAACTTTAAATAAAAATGTTAACAAATTTTGAAAAAAATTAAGACTGGCTGAAATAACCATCATCCCTTTTTCAGGATTTTTTTTAAATTTTCAGTCTTTGATTTCGTAAACTCCTTTTTGTTTCCCGATCTGTAAACTGGGCCTACCTCTATTCACCTCAGAGGGTTGATGTGGTCATGATTAAAATCTTCAAATAACAGAAACTAAAGGAAAAGAGTATGAAGTGTGATTAGTTTATTAGCAAAGGCTAGCAATTTGCCAGTAAAATAGGTCTATAGCAACCTCGTTTGGTACAAGGGCCTCATTGTGAACTCACGGAGCCTTTTTCCAGGTATAATTGAGGAACATTAGAAAGGAGAACATAAACAATAAATGAGGAACGTTGATCACTTTATTTCACATGGGCATTTACATTTTCTGATTGGCTGAGGTATTCCAAGAGTTTCCATGATCATCATGAAAATGTACCTTGTGTAAGCAGTTCTGACAAGAACCTTTACAGGAATAGGGAACAGATCAACAGTTCTCAAGGTGTAGACATCACTATCCCCAGGAGACTATAATTAGCAGTGGACTAATTTTTATTTATTTTCTATAATAAGGCTTTTAATGGGAATGAGGAACAAAACTTATCAGCTGATGGGTCAATATCCAAACTGTGAAAGTCAAAAGAAAGAACTAACATGGAAGCGAGCGATTTAGAGAGGAAACAATCGGAAAGTGTACGTTGGACGCCTTCTCCATCTTGGGCACGTGGCTGGATGCTGTAGATCCAAAGACATAAAGAAAACAGTCACTGCCCACACGGAGTTTATAATCATAAGAATTCTCTAAGGATTGTTCTCATCAACCTGCAGATGCCTCCTGTAACTCCCATAAACTCTCTAAAACCTCCCCTAAAATCAAAGCCAGTGTATGAATTATAAGAGCAAGAGACCAAAAGGTAGCCAATCAAACAAAAAAGAAACCCAATTTGGCCCCACTGCTTGAGGCAGGGGAGGAAAAACATTGGTTCTTTGTTTATAGCATCACAAAGTTTTACATTTAGAACTGGAAGTGACCTTAGAGGTCCTCCTCCTTCTCATTTTAGATGAGGAAACTGAGGCAGACATTTAAATGCCCAAGGTCACAAAGCTAGTAAGTGGCAGGTTTGGAATTTCAGTCCAGGTCCTTGGAGTCCAAGTCTAGTAAGGACTCTGTATTTTCCTTTTGGTGGTATTAATTTCTCTCCTTTTCCTGAGTCAGAAGGTTCAAATTGGGCCACAGATACCCTCCCTTTGTCTCTTTCTCCTCTTCTCCCCACCTTGACTCCTTTCCCTTTCCCCATCCAAATTCCAAAGGGCAAGGTGGGGTGACCCCCTTGGATGATAAGGATTGTTCAAACTCCTTCCCCATGCTCCCTTGGAAGACCACCCTCCATGCCTACCTTGACCTATATCACTCGAGGAATGGCACAGATTTGGTAGGAAGCAGGAGCAGTGGTCACTCGAACTTCGGGGTCCAGGCTCAGCTTGGTGTTTGGGGGAGCCTGAAATGTGAATTTCTGGAGCAGGCAAATGAAAAAAATGAACAGCTCAGCCCGAGCCAGTTGCTCTCCCAGGCAGCTCCTCTTCCCTGAAAGGTAAGTAAATTACAAAAAACAAACAAACAAACAAACAAAAAAAACAGTGAATTGACTAATGGCATAGGCAGTGGTTTGGGGTAGGAGGTCCCCAGAGCCTGGGTCTGAATCCTAGCATTGGATTGAGCCTTAAGGCTGTTCAGTGGCTTGTCCACAGTTACAACTCTAATAAGAGTCAGAAGTGGAATTTGAACCCAAGTCTTCATTGCTCCATGTCAGGCACCATATCTACCATGCCATGCTGCTGCAAACCTCAGAGACATAGTAAGTTGAAATCTTGCATCTGTAAATAGAGGACCTGAGTTTAGATCTGTCAAAATATTAAGAGACACCCTGTTTTTTCCAGAGCTAAGTCCTAGTAAGCACACTGTGTCCTGAGCTTGGCATAACAGTAATCCTTTGTGCTCTAGATGATCTCAGTCTTTATCTAAGTGTATTGCTTTGACCAGACCAAGGTGTTCCCTGAGGGCTTTATGATTTTCATATTTATCAATAATTGTTTGGATTTGTGGGAGCTCCTCCTATTTCCCAGGAACCTGAGACCCAATGTGCTGCAGCCTAAAGCTATCCATCATCTCTTTTCTTTTAAGAAACAATTTCTTTTTTTGTTGTTATTTTTGTTTTGTTTTGTTTGTTTTTGTTTTTGTTTTTGCAAGGCAATTGGGGTTAAGTGACTTTCCCAGGGTCACACACTTAGTAAATGTCAAGTGTCTGGTCTGACATGAGATTTGAACTCAGGTCCTCCTGACTCCAAAGCTGGTACTCTATCCACTGCACCACCTAGCTGCCCCCATCATATCTTTTGACATGCTCACAGTCCCTGTTCTTCCAAGTGAACTGAACTAGGTATTGCACTCCTATTCCCACCACACTAACTCTGGTTCTGTACCCCATGACATAATCACAAAGCTCAATAACTTTTAAGATTTGAGAGAATCAATTTAAAAACTGTTCCCGCAGGAGCCAGGAATGCCTGCATTGTCCACTTATGAGACTGCCATGGGAACTGCTACTCCAGACATAAGAATGACTCTGTCGTGGTCCAGCCCACTTTTTTGTGTTTTTTTTTAATGTATATAAGACCTTTCTTTGCCCCAGTATGTTAAGCCCTCCTTCTCAGGAAGGGGGGCTTCTGTTTCCAAGCGTTTTCCTCTCTTTGAAATTAACTAAACTTCTATTTGTATCCTGAGTCTCTTGTCTCTGGCCATTCCCAGGTTAAAGGCAGGTTCTGGTCCAGTTGACAGATCCTACTTTGAATGCTTCTCACCAGGTGGCATTGGACGGCCATGTAACCTGAGTACGTGTGGACCCTACAAGCCCTTCTAGCTTCAGACCTAAGACCCTAGTTCTGTGTAGCCTTAGGAAGAGCAGGTCCCTTTTCTGAATTCAAGCCAGGTGTGATAAGTGGGGAGGGCGTTAGAACTGGAGTTAGGAAGACCTGAAGTCAAATCCTAACTTTGATACTTAGAAGCTGTGTGACCCTGGGCAAGTCACCTGTTTTCAGCCTCAATTTCCTCATGTGTAGCATGGGGATAACAATAGCACCTAGCTCACCGGGTAAAGATGTAAAGGACTTTAAGAACCTTAAAGGACTATATGAATGCTAGTTCTCATCATCATCTTTACTATTACTATTACTGTTGCTGTTGGGTGCTATTACTACTAATACAACAATTAATGTTTTTATTCTCTAATGCAAACAATATCGACATGTGCCTTACTGAGGTATTGTGAAGGCTGAATAGGATAATGCATGTCAGGTCTTTGTTAGCCTCACAGTATCAATCTACTCTCATCTGCATGATGGAAAAAAAAAAAAGAAACAAAAAACTTCTAATCCTGCATTCAGAAAACCCAGACAGGGTCTCGTCTCTGATACTCACTAGCTTTGTAATATTGGGCAATTCATGGGCTTTTAGGGCTTAAAGCAGCTCTCTAAGACTTGAGGAAGCAGAGAAAGTGCTGACCTGTCTCTGGCAGGTCTTACCAAGAGGAAAGACTATGATGGACAGCTGGTGCATTATCTCAGAAGAAACTGGACTTGAAACTATAGACTATTCTGAAGGAGGAGGTTTAGGAAGAAGGAGACAGAACTGAACAGACCCCATTAGCTACGTAACCAGCCTTGAGGATGACTCGATGTTAAGTGTACACCTGGTCACCATTTCCAAAGGAGCTGGCCTCACTTCTTTCTCCTGGAAGTCACTCTCAGGAATCTCATTATTTATGATGAGAAAATATGCCAGTCCAGCTGTCAAGAGAGTAAGACTGTATACCAACCCTGTAAGTGCCATGAAAAGAGCTGGCCAAACCAGCTGTTTGGTATAATGGAGACAACCAGTGGGTTAACTGAATGACCCTCTGACTTTTCAACACCTCTGAGGTTCCTGTCCTTAGTCTTTTTCTGTTTCTCTGAGAAATTCTAGGAAAGTGGCTCCCCTCCCTCCACCTTCCTTTTTGGTATATGGAAGAAAAGAGATAATGTAGACTCATATCCAACTGGACAGAGGGCAGGCCCTGAAGCCAGGAGGATCAGAGGAGCAGATATCAAGGGCTCAAAGGGACCTCAGAAAGCCTTGTAGTCCAGCTTTCTCAATTCACAGATTTGGAAACTGAGCCTAAGGGAAGTGAAGTGATATCATCATGTCCTCCTTCCCTGCTTGCAATAATAGATGCAAGATCTTCCAGGATAACAATATATGACTTATCTCTAGTAATTTCACATTTACAAAACACTCTAGTACAAGCTTCATCATATCCAGGTGAGGCATTAACTAATTAATTCATTCAACAAACTCTTAATATAGTAACAGCTAACATTTATAAAGCACTTTAAAAATTGGCTAACCTTGACTACATGCTACATTGTAGACCTGGGCAAACAAGCATCCTCCAATAGCCAGACCTCCATGTGTTTAAGTGTAGCCCCAGGGAAATTCAGAAATACCTCAATGGCCTCAGCTCAAGCCAGACACCAGCACCAGGAATCCAGCTAAATACCAGGTAAGCTGATAGACTTTTACAGCCTCCAACAATACTAGCAACCCCCACCCAACCCCTTCAGCACAACACCAGACATGAGGGTCCTCTATGGGCCTTAGGGCAACATCAGTGTAGCACCAGGTAAACAGTCAGGACCAGCAGCCCCTGGCATAAGAAGCTTGAGACGGTACCCCTTCCATTCCCCTCAAGAAGCAGACTCAAAATTAAAAGAAAGGGAAAAGGTGAAAAAAAGATGAGGAAAAAAAAGAAGCTGACCCTAGAAAGTTATTGTGGTAACAGGGAAGACCAAGACACAAACTCAGAAGAGGACAACAATGGCAAAACATGTATGGGCAAAATCCAAAAGAAAAATGGGCAGTGGTCTCAAGCCTAGAAACAAATCATAAAAAAAGCTCAAAAAGAAGCTTAAAAATCATAAAAGAGAAGTAGAAGAAAAAATGGGAAAAGAAACAAAAGTGATGCAAGAGAATTATGAAAAATAAAAGGGTTTACAGCTAGGAAAAAAGAAAACAACTGCTTAAAAATAGAATTGGCCAAATGGAAAAGGAAGCACAAAACCTGAATGAGAAAAACAACTCTTTAAAAAGTTAGAATTGGGCAAGTGGAAGCTAATGACTCTATAATCAATCAAACAAGTTCATAATATGATGAAAAAGTTAGAAGAAATTGCAAAATACATCATTAGAAAAACAACTGGCCTGAAAAGTAGATCAAGAGAGATGATGTTAGAATCGTTGGACTTCATGAAAGTCATAATTAAAAGGAGGACCTGGACAGCATCTTTCAAGACATTATCAAGGAAAACTGTCCTGATATTCTGGAACCAGAAGGCAAAATAGGCATTAAAGAATCCACTGATCACCTCAGGAATGAGACCCCAAAATAAAAACTGTAAGGAACATTATAGCCAAATTTGAGAACTATTAGGCCAAGGAAAATACCGAAAGTGGCCAGAAAGAAACAAATCAAATATCAAGGAACTAGAATCAAAATTACCCAGGTCTTAGCAGCTGCAGTATTAAAGAATCAGAAGTAACAGGACATTATATTCTAGAAAGCAAAGGATCTAAGACTACAACTCAGAATCACATACCTGGCAAAATTAAGAATAATATTCCAAGGAGAAAAATGTCCATTGTATGACGTAGAAGGATTTCAAGCTTTCATAATTAGATAACCAGAATTGAAAAAAAAAATCTAAAATATCAAGAACCAAGAGAAGCCTAAAAGGAGAAAAAGAGAAAAGAAAACATAAAGGACTCAATGAGCTGAACTGTTTACATCTCTACATGGGAAGATGACACTTGTAATTCTTAAAAATTGAACTACTAATAGTAGAGCTGGAATATACATAAAGGTATGGGTATATGGTGAAGTTGAGGGAATAACATAAAAATAATTAAGGGATGAGAAAGGAGTACACTAGGAACAGAAGGAAGGGAGAGGTAGAATGAGGTAAATTATTTCACATGAAGAGACATGAAAAAATTAGAGTAGAAGGAAAGATGGGAGGGTGGGCAATGGGCACCTATTGAATATTACTCTCATCAGTATTGGCTCAAAGATGGCACAATCAGACAGAGCCAAGATAGTGGAGTAAAAGTAGTGACTTGCTTGAAGTCTCCCCCAAACCTTTCCAAATACCTGTAAAAAAAAGACTCTAAATACAGTCTACAGCAGAAGAACCTACAAAAATACAGAGTGAAACAAATTTGCAGCCCAAAACAACCTGGATGGTTGATGGGAAATGTCTGTTTTACTATTTCAGCATGGGCTGTGCAGGCAAAGACTGTGCCTCAGTGAACCTGAAGCAGGCTTCAGAGGACTGAATCACAGGCAGCTGTGGCAGTTTCCAGACTTCTCAACCCACAAATGCCAAACACAACTTAGAAGGTCAGTAGGAAAAGTCTGTGACCATAATGAGAGAGAAGTTCAGTCCTGGCCCCAGTCCCAGCACTGCCATGGAGTGGTGGCTGCTTCTGGAGCTTCTGGCTCACAAACAGAGGGGGAATCATGTGGCATATCAGAGGGAGACTACAGGGATCTCTTTGCTGGTGCTGAGGCAGGAATCTCTTCCTTTCCCTGTGCTTGCATTGGGGTCCAGTTCTGGGTGGTGGTTCTGGGATGAGGAGGAGCACTGGCATGGTGGAGCTTGTGGCAGAAGTGGAGAGGGAATTTTCACTCACAGTTCCAAGGCAGAAAAGAATGCTTGTGGGTACTCATAGACCAGAGTTCAGGCCAGGAAAAGAGTAAACACCTCACTCTTGATCATATCACTTTGGAAGAAAGGAAATTTCACAGGTCCCTAGAAGAATCTCTGAAAACAGCTGCACACAACTCCTGAAATGTGGGACAGTACATTCTCCAAACTGGAAGCAGACTCCTACCTTAATAAAGAGTTCAAAACTCAAGCTTGAAACTGAGATCACGAGCAAACTGTGTGAAAAAAGTCAGATCATAGAATTTTCTTTGGTGACAAAGAAGAACAAAACATGCAACCAGAAGAAAACAAAGTCAAAGCTCCTACATCCAAAGCCTCTAAGAAAAATATGAATCAGTCCCAGACCTTGGAAAAGCTCAAGAAGGATTTTGAGAAGCTAGTAAGAGAAGTAGAGGAAAAACTTGGAAGAGAAATGAGAGTGATGCAAGAAAATCATGAAAAACAAGTCAACAGCTTGCTAAAGGAGACCCAAAAAAATACTGAAGAAAATAATAACCTTAAAAAATAGCCTAACCCAAATGGCAAAAGAGGTCCAAAAAGCCAATGAGGAGAAGAATGCCTTAAAAAGCACAATGGGCCAGTTGGACAAGGAAATCCAAAAGCTCACTGAAGAAAATATTTCCTTAAAAATTAGAATGGAGCAAATGGAAGCTAGTGACTTTATGAGAAATCAAGACATTGTAAAACAAAACCAAAAGAATGAAAAAATAAAGACAATGTGAAATATCTCATTGAAAAACAACTGACCTGGAAAATAGATCCAGGAGAGAAATTTAAAAATTATTGGACTATCTGAAAGCCATGATCACAAAAAGAACCTAGACATCATCTTTCAAGAAATTATAAAGGAAAACTGCCCTGATATTCTAGAATCAGAGGGTAAAATAGAAATTAAAAGAATCCGCTGATCACCTCCTGAAAGAGATCTCCAAAGGAAAAATCCTAGGAATATTGCAGCCAAATTCCAGAGTTCCCAGGTCAAGGAGAAAATATTGCAAGCACCCAGAAAGAAACAATTCAAATATTGTGGAAACACATCTAGGATAACACAATATTTAGCAGCTTCTATATTAAGGGACCAGAGGACTTGGTATATAATATTCCAGAGGTCAAAGGAGGTAGGATTACAGCCAAGAATCACCTACCCAGCAAATCCTTCAAGGGAAAAAAATTGACCTTCAGTGAAATAGAAGACTTTCAAGCATTCTTGATAGAAAGATCAGAGCTGAATAGAAACAACTTTCAAATACAAGACTGAAGAGAAGTATGAAGAGGTAAACAGGAAAGATAAATAATAAAGTACTTATTAAGATTGAACTGTTTACATTCCTACATGGAAAGATGATATTTGTAACTCATGAGACCTTTGTCAGTATTCAGGTAGTTGGAGGGAAAAAAAATATATGTATATAGATAGGTAGATAGATAGATACATAGGTTGATAGAGGGCACAGGGTGAGTTGAAGATGAAGGGGTGATATCTGGAGAATAAAATTAAGGGGTGAGAGAGGATTATATTTGGAGAAGGAGAAAGGGAGAGGTAGAATGGGGTAAATTATGTCACATAAAACAGACAAGAAAAGGCTTTTACAGTGAAGGGGAAGAGGGAGAAGGTGAGAGGAAATGAATAAATCTTATTCTCTTTGGATTTGAATTAAGGAGGGGATAACATGCACACTCAATTGGATATGGAAATCTATCTTAATCGACAGGAAAATAGTGAGGAAGGGGATAAGAAATGGGGGGATGATAGAGTGGAGGGCAGATTGGAAGAGGGGGTAATCAGAAGCAATCACTTCTGAGGAGGGACAAGGTCAAAAGAGAGAATAGAATAAATGGGGGCAGGATAGGATGAAGGAAAATATAGTTAGTTTTTCATAACATGACTACTGCTATGGAAGTGTTTGGATGACTACACATGTAAAACTAGTATGGAGTTGCTTGCCTTCTCAATGATGGTGGGTGGGGTGAGAGGAAGGGAGAAAATGTGGAACACAAAGTTTTAAAAACAAATGTTAAAAATTGTTTTCACATACAGCTGGGAAATAAGATATACAGGCAATGGCATATAGAAATCTATCCTGGGGCAGCCAGGTGGTGCAGTGGATAGAACACCAGCCCTGGATTCAGGAAGACCTGAGTTAAAATCTGGCCTCAGACATATAACACTTACTAGCTGTGTGACCCTGGGCAAGTCACTTAACTCCATTGCCTAGCCAACCAAAAAAGAAAAAAGAACAAAAAGAAAAAGAAAAGAAACCTGTCCTGACCTACAAGAAAATAGGAGAAAAGAGATAAGAGAAGGGAGGGGGAGATAGAAGAGAGGGCAGATTAGGGGAAAGGGTATTCAGGACATACACAAGGTTGGGGTGGGGGGAGGGGTGACATGGGGAGAAAATTTGGAACTCAAAATCTTGTGGAAGTGAATATGGAAAACTAAAAATAAATTAATAAAAAAGGAAATCTTAAAAAAAAAGATGGCACAATATATAAAATCAATTGAACATAGGAATCTATCTCACCCAACAGGAAGTTAGAAGGGAAGAGATTAAGCAAATGTGGGGCAGGGAGAAAGAGAGTGACAGAAGAGAGGTCCAGGTGAGGTGGTAGATAGAAGCAAAACACCTGAGGAGGAAAAGAATGAAAGGAGAGAGTGGACAAACAGGTCTAAAAATAGGATGAAGGGAAATACACAACTAGCAATCATATCTGTGAATGTGAATAGGATGTACAGTCCCATAAAAGGGAAGTAGATAGCGGAGAGGATCAAAAAACAGAATCTTACAGTATGTTGTTTACGAGAAAACACAGAGTAAAGGTAAACAGCTGGAACAGAATTTAATATGCTTCAACTTAAGTAAAAAAAAAAAAGCAGAAGTTGCAATCCTGATCTCTGAAAAGATGAAAGAAAAATATGCCTAATTAAAAGATAAAAAAGTAAAGAAACTACATCTTGCTAAAAGGAACCATAAAAAACAAAGTAATATCAATACTAAACATATATGCACCAAGTGGTAAAGCATCCAAATTCTTAAAGAAGTTAAGTGAGATACAGATTCATGACCAAACAAGAGAGAGAGAGCATTATGAAATGTAAAATAGATTCTTGATTACATTAAATTAAAAAGCTTTTACACAAACAAAACCAATGCAAGCAAGATGAAAAGGAAAAGCAGAAACCTAGGAAACAATCTTTACAAATGTCTCTGATAAAGGGACTCATTGCTCAAATATGTAGAGAACTGAGTCAAACTGATAAGAATACAAGTCATTTTCCAATTGATGAATGATCAAAGGATATAAACAAGCAATTTTCAGATGAAGAAATCAAAGCTATCTGTAGGCATATGAAGTGTTCTAAATCATTTTTAATTAGAGAAATGCAAATAGAAACAACTCTGAGGTATCACCTCACACCTATCAGATTGGCTAATATGACAAAAAAAAGGAAAATGTTAAATGTTGTAGAAAATGTGGGAAAATTGAAACACTAATGCACTATTGGTGGAGTTAAGAACACATCCAACCATTCTGGAGAGCAATTTGGAACCATGCCCAAAGGTCAATAAAACTGTGCATACCCTTTGACCCAGCAATAGCACTTCTTGGGCTGTATGCCAAAGTGATCATAAAAATGGGAAAAGGACCTACATGTGCAAAAATATTTATGCCAACCCTTTTCATGGTGGCAAAATATCAGAAATTGAGGGATGCCCATCAATTGGGGAATAGCTGAACAAGCTGTGGTATATGAATGTAATGGAATACTCCTGTGCAATAAGAAACGATGAACAGGAAGATTTAAGAAAAACCTGGAAATATTTGTATGAACTGATGGAAAGTGAAATGATCAGAACCAGGAAAACATTGTTCACAATATCAGCTTATGTGATAATCACTTTTGAATGACTCAGCTTGTCAGCAGCATAATGGTGCTGACCAAGATAAGTGCAAAGGACTCACTAAAGAAAATGATATCCATATCCAGATAAAGAACTGATGGACTCTGAATGATGATCAAAGCACACATTTTTTGCTTACTTTATTCTTTTTCATGTTTTTTTCCTTTGATCTGTTTCTTCTTTTAGAACTGTGACAAACATAGAAATATGTTTTGCATCATAGAACACGTATAACTTTTATCAAATTGCCTACCATTTTAGGAAGATAGCAGCGTTAGGATGGCACGAGGGAGAAAAATTAAGATCTCAAACATCTTTTTGAAATGAATGCTAAAAATTATCTTGATATATACTAGAGAAGAAATAAAATATTATTAACATATGTATAAATATATAAATATATAAATCTGGTATGTCATCTGATTTCATCTCAAAAACAAATCTGGGAGGTAGGTGCTATCATTATCCCCATTTTGCAGATGGGGGAATTGAAAAAAAGAGTGGTTAAATGACTTGCCTAGCTAAAAAGTGTCTGAGGCCAAATTCGAACCCAGGACTCCCTAACTTCAAGCCCAGCACTTTATCCATTGTACCATCTAGCTGTCTAGGTTTCTATTAAGCACTTACTATATGCCAGGCACTAAGTTAAGTGTTGGAGATAAAATGAAGAAGCAAAAATTATTCTGGCCTTCAAGAAGCTTACATTCTAATGAGAAAGAGGATACCATGTTCATAAATAGGTGTATATGAAATATACACAGAGAAGAGGGACCAGGAAGGGCCTCCTGAAGAAGGTGGCACTGGACCTGGATCTTGAAGGAAGCCAGAGATCTCGATGGTGGAAGTGAGGAGGGAGGGCATTCTAGGCCTCGGGGACAGCCAGTGCCAAGGCAGGGAGTCAAGAGACGAGAGTTTGGTGTAGGCAGAACAGCACCCAAGCTGGCAGTAGATGGTGGAGAGGAAGGGCAAGATGAGGCCAGGTTATGAAGAACAGTCAATCTCAGAGCAGTTTATACTTGCTCTTAGAGGCAGTGGGGAGTCCTCAGAGCTCACTGAGAAGGGTTGAGAGCAGGGGGTAATATTGTTAGACCTACACTTTAGGAAAATCATTGTGGCAGCTGGGTGGAGGATGGATTGGTTTGGGGAGTGACTTGAAACAAGGAGATAACTTAGGAGCCTCTTGCAGGGGTCCAGGTGAGAGATGAAGAGAGCATGATGAAGCAATCCCCCAGCAGAGATGAAACTACTTCGGAAAATGTAAAGTACAATATAAATTGTACATGTGTGTATATGTGTGTGTGTATACGTACATATGTACATATATATGCACATTATATATAATTTTAACAAAATCTAAATATATTTTAATATTTTGAAGAATTTAAATCAATTAAACTTTACCATTTTATTTATTATTAATAAATAAAATTTATGAAGTTTGTTAAGTTTAAAATAATTTTAAGACTTATAATTTATAAAATAATTTTTTATAAATGTAAGTTTGTAAGTGAAGGAAATAAACAGTATTTCATGACTTGCGAATCATCTAGTGCAACCCCTATAGGAAGGGCTCCCCCAAATGATGTGCTCCACAAGTGAGCATGCCACCTGAAAGAAGGATGAAGGAGGCCGCCCAGCTTGATAGGACATTGCTGTTCCCACCTCCATCCATTTGCACAGCACAGGCTGCTGCCCCAGATCAGTCGGCACCTTCTCCTCCCTCCTGCCCACTAGAACCCCCAGCATCTTTCAAAGCTCAGCTCAGAGGCTGCCTCCAGTTGTCAGGGCTTTCTCCTTGCTGAAATTCCTTTGTATTTACTTAGGATCAGAATATCACAGATTTGAGGGTGGAAGGGACTTTCCAGGTCATCTATTCCAACCCCATTACTTACTAGAGATGAAAAAATGGGCCCCGAGAGGGTCTGAGTCACTCCAAATCACATGACTAAGAAAAGACAGAATTATAACTCACATCATCTGGCTTTGAATTCCTGGGATTCTTGGTTCATGGCTTCAGAACTGAAAAGAACTTTATTGGTTATCTAGTCCAGTCCCTTCACTTTATAAATGAGGAAACTGAGGCCCAGGAAGTTTAAGTAACATTACTCAAGGATACCCAAGGGGAGAGCACCAGAATTTGTGGGTGGTGGGTACTCTGGGGTCCTAACAAAGGGTCTGTAAAACCATCAGGCAAAACAGGACTTGAAGATGAAAATTTCTTCACTTCAACCACATAGCTTTTCTCTAAAGAACGCACCCCAGTCCTTGCTGTCTCCTCAGGCAGACTAACGTTACTTTTTTTTTTTAATTTTCAAATGGTTTCAGGTATCTTATGGTGAATAAAATAAAAACGCGCTTGAGAGATTTGTTGGGTCCATCGCACCTTGCATCCAGGAGGCATCGTGGACAGAGTGCAGGAATCTGGGGGTAATTTCATCTCAGACACTTCAAAACTGTGTGACTATGGGTAGATCACTAAACTCCCTGAGGTTTAGTTACTCCATATGTAAAATAGGCAGCTATATTACCTACCTCATGTGGTGTCTGTGAAACTCCAAAGGGATGTTATCTTTCTTGAAGACTTTAAAAAGCTATCTAAAGGCCTGCTATTTCAAATTGTGTGATGTATTTTCCCAATCAATGAATGTTAATAGTATATGCACCATCACATGGTTGTGGGTTTTAGGAAGTAGAGTCTGTAAAGGCTTTTAATATTAAAAATGTTGGTGCCCCCTAGCCTAACGCCCCCTTCCTACTGAGTGTGGCTCACCTATTGAGAAAGGCAGAAAGTCTTCTCTCTTTTTAAATTGACCATTCTCCAGAAAATGTTCTGGTTGAAAGTTTCTGGGGTAGCCCACTCCTTGGGGTCCCTGTGCAAGGCATTCAAGTTGGTCATCAGTATGGTCCCCTGGAAACAAGAGAAAAGAACTGAGTCTAAGGAACTTTGAGTTGGAAGACACCTGGCACACCCTCTCATTTTGCAAAAGAGGGAATTGAGGCAGGGGGCAGGTGATGGGTAAGAAACTGGCCAAGGCCACACAGTTTGTTAGTGTTCAAGCCCATTGTATAGCTTGACTTCTTAGAGCAGGGGCTCCCAACATGTTTGGAAGGCTGGCAGGCCTTTGGACCCCTTCTCAGAACCATGTTTTAAAATGAATCAAATAAGAAACATAAGATTACAAAGGAAACTGATTGTATTGACATGCAACCATCAAAATCTAAACAAAAAAAATTGATTTCATGGACCCAAAGTTAATAACTCTGGTCTTAGAGAGTCATAGATTTTTTATGGATGAGGAAACAGAGGCTGACAGGTGATATTACTTGTCCGGGGTTACACAAAAAGCATCTCAGTCTGGATTTGAACCCAGATCTTGCTGACCTCCAGTTCCAGCTCTCTTATCCACTGGGTCTTGTTGGGTTGTAACCTCCAGCTTCCTGGTGTCTAACTATAAAGACACACCTGGGTGTGTTTAGAGAACCTGGTTTAGAAGGAATTGTCCTCATGAGAGGAGCTCAGAGGGTTAGGCAAAGATGAGGTTAGAGAAGAGGGCAGTGAAGTGGGTATGCCCAGGCCTTCTTATATCCTGTTTGTATGAGTGAGCAGGCATGGCCCTGCCTCTGGGCCTGGAGATCCTAGAGCAAACATGGCCTTAAGACTATATCTTGGGAGTAATCTCTGCTTCCCAGAGAGTATGAAATCATGGTGTTAGGTTTGGGGGGACCTAGAGCCCATCCCCATAATTTTACACCACAAAAGGTTAAGTGACTTGCCCAGCATCACACAGCTCATCATTTGAACCCTGGTCTTTAAGACTCCAAGTTCAACACTCTTCCCACTATTCCAATTTGTCTCTCTACCTCCATACTTAAACTAAGTCTTCCTTAACACTTAAGCCCAACTCAGTCCACTTCCCTAAAATGTTCCTTTTCTTCTTATCTCTCAGGACTCTCTAAACCCTATCCATCTATCCTTCACAGCTCAGCTTGCTCACCTCTTCTTCTGTGAAGTCATCCTTGATCACTTCATGCTATCATGAGCTCTCCCTCCTCCTGACTCATCCCTCACCTATATCATACTCACTGACTAGCTATGTGACCCTGGGCAAGTCACTTCCCCTCGCCTGTCCCAGTTTTCTTATCTGTAAAACGTGAATGATAACAGCACCTCCCTCCCAGGGTTATTGTGAGGATCAAGTGAGAGATGTTTATCTATACATATACTACATATACACACATACATATTTATATATACATATACATATACATGTACATATACATATACATATACATATACATATACATATACATATACATATACATATACATATACATATACATATACATATACATATACATATACATATACATATACATATACATATACATATACATATACATATACATATATATGTATGTATGTTTCTGTATAATTGAGGGTTTTTGGTAAGTCTATGGATCTTTTTTTTAACACTTTAAAAGCATTATTTTGAGAAAGGGAGCATAAGTTTTCACCATACTGACTGCCAAAGAGCTCCATGATAAAAAAGATGAAGAAACATTGCACTAGAATCTTAAAATCATTGATTCTCGCAATTGGATGAGAAAATTGTTGCCTTGCTGGTTTGCATGCTTTAGAGAACAGCTGTGTGGTTGAAGTGAAGAAAGTTTCATCTTCAAGTCCAGTTTTGCCTGATGGTTTTACAGACCTTTGCTGGAACCCCAGAATTCCCCCAGGCATAGGCACTGCACATAAGCTCTGGTACTTCCCCTCTGAGTATCCTTGGGAGATCTTACTTAAACTTCCTGGGCCTCAGTTTCCTCATCTATAAGGTGAAGGACTGGCCTAGATGACCAATGAGGTTCCTTTCAGCTCTGAAGCCATGAACCAAGAATCCCAGGAGGGATTCTTCAAAGCCAGAGGATCGGAGTTATAATTCTGTCTCTTCTTGGTTGTGTGATGTGGAGTGACTCAGACCCTCTTAGGGCCCATTTTTTAATATCTAGCAAGTGAAGGGGTTGGAATAGACGGCCTGGAAAGTCCCTTCCACTCTCAAATCTGTGATATTCTGATCCTAAGTAATACAAAGGAATTTCAGCAAGGAGAAAGTCCTTACAACTGGAGGAAGCCTCAGAGCTGAGCCTTGAATGAAGTTGGGGGTTCTAACAGGCAGGAGGGAGGAGAAGGTGCCGACTAATCTGGGGCAGCAGCCTCTGCTGTGCAAATGGATGGAGGTGAGAACAGCAATGTCCTATCAAGCTGGGCGGCCTCCTTCATCCTTCTTTCAGGTGGCATGCTCATTTTTGTGCTCTGTATTCCTCATAGGGTCTTATACATAGTTATCAACTCAGCAGATAAAAAATAAATGAAACTTAGGCCAGAAAACCTAAGTTTTTATAAAGCTCAGCAGCACTTAGCACAGTGCCTGGCACATAGTAGGAATTTTATAAATATTTATTGACTTGAAGAAATTCTTTTGAGGTGATGGAGCTCTATGAAACTAGGAATTATTAAAATGATTTCTCAATCATGATTTCCATTTAGGCCCAGGGCCTAAAGTGATTTCTTTGAAAGGGGCAACCTGGATTAGAGCCTGGACCCCAGGAAAGGGCATTGGTGGAACTCCTCTGGCCAGGTCCCAGAAGTGCAATGAGGGGGGTGGGGGATATAAACAACTCCTTCAGAATTCTGTACTCAGTGTCTGCCTGAGTCTCTGTACCCACTGTGACTGAGAAACCATTGCTGTCTGGGCAAATATGATTTGTTTTGGCCAGAAGAAGTTGGGGAAGGTCCAGGCTACATCAATCGTGCTCACGTGGCTATGAGTCCAGAACAGTTGGAAGAACATTTAATGATCATGTAGTCAAACCATCTCATTTTTCAAATGGGAAACTGAGTCCTAGGGAGGTGTCACACATAGTGATGTCACACATAAAGAACCTAAATGTGCAAAAGTAATTTAAACCTAGTATCAAAACTAGGTTTTAAACCCAGTCCCTCTGCCTCCAAATCCAGTGGTTTTTTTTTCATCTAATTGTGAGAATCAATTATTTTAAGATTCTAGTACAAAGTTTTGTCACTTTTTTTTTTATCATGGAGCTCTTTGGCAGTCATTATAGTGAAACTTATGCTTCCTATCTCAGAATAATGCTTTTAAAATACAAAAAAAAACCCCATACATAGACCACAAAAAATCTTCAATACTATGGAAATAAAATGCATATATATATATATATGTATATATGTGTGTGTGTGTGTGTGTATGTGTGTGTGCATATTTAAAGACCAAATTCATGCACCCTAGACCAAGAACCTTTGTTCTACAGTACATGCTTTTTTATTTCACCTTTAAAAAAATATATTTATTTATTTTTAGTTTTCAACATTCTATTTCATAAGATTTTGAGTTCTAAATTTTTCCTTTCCCTTTTCTCCCCCATCTCCAACATGGCATGCAATCTGATATAAGCTATACATACCATCTTATTAAACATATTTCCATATTAATCATGTTGTGAAAGAAGAATCAGAACAAAAGAGAAAAACCACAGGAAAGAAAAAAAATAAAATAGTATGCTTCGATCTGTATTCAGACTCCATAGTTCTTTCTCCACATGGGGATAGCATTTTCCGTCATGAGTTTTTTGGAAGTGTCTTAGATCATTGCATTGCTGAGAAGAGCTAAGTCTATCATTGATAATTTCACAATGTTACTATTACGGTGTACAATTGTTTCACTTTCTTCAAATCCACACCCCAGGGTATATGGAAGCCATGGAGCCCCTTCAGGTTCATGGGAGAAAAAGTCATTTACCTTTGGCACGTGATATCCTGCCACTGTGGTATCAACTTTGGCCACCCTGGGAACGTTGAAAGGAAGAAGATCACCAATTCTCTGAACTTCATGAATGGTTGCATTACTGTAGGGCATATTCTCCTTATCAGCCATGGTAGGCTGCCTTGACTGGCCGATTACCTGGTCAATTTCAGCTTGTACTTTGCCTGGAAAGGAAGGTAGACTTTTTTGAGACTCAAATAATAGCTCACATATAGAGAGTACTTTAAAGTTTGTGAAACATTTTACAAATATCTCATTTGATCCTCACAATAATGCCAGGAGGACAGTGCTATTGTTATCCCAATTTTGTAGATTAAAATGAAGCAGACATAATTGAAGTGACTTGCTCAGAGTCACAAATCTTGGTGGATTTGAACTCAGGGCTTCCCCCCCTTCCAGTTTTTTTTGATCATGTAGGAGAAACATAGCCACATATGTAGTTGTGTTAAAGTTTGGTTTGACACTTCAACAAAAGTTCCAATCCCCACAGCTTAGAAACATGGAGACTTAACTGATTAATTGCAAATAGGGATGTTTGCCTTGTTAGGAAGACATCCAGGAACTGGTATCGTGGAAGGCATGCTGGAGTTAAAGACAGAAGACCTGGATTCAAATTTCAGCTTTACCCATCACTATTTGAGTGTGCATGGGCAAGTCATTGAACTCCTTGAGGCCTTGGTTTCCCTATCTCTAAAATAATCAGGTTTGATTACACTGTCTCTAAGCTCTTTAAATTTATTTTTGTATATTATATTTATTTATATTGCTTTATATTTAGTGTGCAATGATTCCTGAGTCCAAGTAAACCAGATGTAGAAGGCAGTTCTGAAGAGCAAGATGGTAATTGTAGAAGAAAGATAATTTGGGTCCCTACATGAGCTTATCCCTGACAAAGCATTTATGATGAGCCATGTAGACAGAAACAATTTCAAGTAAAGTCAACAAGCATTGGTTAAATACCTATTGTGTGTCACGAACCATACTAAATACCGAGAAGAGAGAAGGATGCAAAAGATAGTCCCTGGACTAAATACTGAGAAGAGAGAAGGATGCAAAAGACAGTCCCTGGACTAAACACTGAGAAGAGAGAAGGATGCAAAAGACAGTCCCTGCCCTCCAGGAGCTCACAGTCTAATGATGGAGATGACATGCAAACAAGATACATGCAGGATAAGTTGGAGATAATGACAGAGGGAACGCACTAAGATTAACGGGCATTAGGAATGTCTTTTCGCTGAAAGTGGGCTTTCTTCTGGGAATTGAAGGATGACAGGAAAGCCAGGATGCAAAGATAAGGAGGGAAAACATTCCAGAAATAAGGGGACAGCCAGAGAAAATGTCCAGAGCCAAGAGAATGAGGGTTTTCTTGGTGGGACAGCTAAGAGGCCATTGGCACTGAAACAAAGGATAGGTTTCAAGGAGTTAGGTCTAAAGAGACTAGGAAATTAGGAGGGGGCAGCCCATAATGGACTTTGAATGCCACACAGAGCATATTTTATTTGATCCTGGAGGTGATAATGTGACACTGCATTTTACTGAGTGGGGAAAATCACTCAACGATCATGGAATAGAGGCTGGACTGGAGTGCAGAGAGACTTGAGGCAGGCAAACCCACCACAGACTATTGCAATAGTCCAGGTGTGGGGATATGGAGATCTGGACCAAGGTGTGAATAGTGGCAGAGGAGAGGAAATATTCAAGGGATGTTTCAAAGGGGAAAGAAACAGACCTTAGCAACTGATTAAAGGGGGGGTATGCAAGAGATTATGAGGATTTGAGGATGATTCCTAAGTTTTGAGACTGAGGAACTGGAGGATGGTGTTGCACTCTATAGTAATAAGAAAGGTAGGAGTGGAGGAGAGTTTAGGGGAAAGAGAATGAATTCTGCTTTGTACATATCAAATTTAACATTGAATTTAAAAATTTAACATTTAGTTCACACATTTTAGTGCAATAGGTAGTTGGAGATGAGAAACTGGGGGTCAGCAGAGAGCTTAGGGCTGGATAAATATATTTGAGAATTTTTAGCATAAAGATGAAAATTGAATCCTTAGGAGTAGATGAAATCAGGGACTGAAAAGGTATAGAGGGAGAAGAGAAGGCCCAGGGCAGAGCCCTGTGAAACAACTATATGTGTGACCTGGACACAGGTGTGACCTGGACTAAGGTCTATCAAAGGAGACTGAGGAGTGGTCAGATAGATAGAAGGGTGGCTCAGAAAGAGTATTATGAAAATATAGAGAAAAGCGAATATCAAGAGAAGAAAAATGATTGGCAGTGTGAAAGACAGGTCAAAGTCGATGAAAACTGAGAAGATGTCATTCTATATGGGAATTAAGAGATCATTAGTTACCTTGAAAAGATGGGTTTCAGTTGAATGATAAAATTGGAAGACATACTAGAAAATTAAGAATGAGATGAAAGGAACTCAATGCATCTCTTCTAGATGGCCTTCTCAAGGATTAGCCACAAAAGAGAACCAATATGGGACAATAGTGGGAATGGATCAAGTAAGTTTTTTTGGTTTTGTTTTTTGGTTTTTTTTAGAATAGGGGAGACATGGGTATGTTGCTAGGCAGTAAGGAAGCAGCCAGTTCACAGGGTATAGTTGGAAATAAATGATAGAGTGGGAAAGATAGAGACAACAATCTTCTAAAGAATATGGACTGGAATGGGATCATTAGTATATCTAGCAGAGTTGACATTAGCAAAGGTATGAGTTACATCTTCATGGGATATAGGATTGAGGGAGACAGTAGTGACAAAAAGGGTTATGTGAGAGGAGAAGGAGGGGAGATGAGGGAATTCAAGGTGAATGGCCTCAATATTCTCAGTAAAATGAATTGATGCAAAGTGAAGTCTGCAGAACCAGGAGAATCTTGTACACAGTAGAAGCAATATTGTATGCTGAAGAACTGTGAATGACTACAATGATCCAAATTACCCCAAAGGACTAATGATGAAGTATACTATCTGCCTGCAGAGAAAGAAACCATATTGTCTGAATACAGACTGAAGAGTGCTATTTTTCACTTTCTTCATCTCTTTCATTTTTATACAAGTCTTCTTACACAAAATGACTAATAAGGAAATGTTTTACATTAGCGTACATGTCTAACCTGTGTCTGATTGCTTACCATCTCAGGAAGGAAGAAGGAGAGGGAGGGATGGAATTTGAAGCTCAAAACTTTAAAAAAATATTAAAAAGCATTTTACATGTAATTTAAGAAAAAATAAAATATCATATGTCTATATATATCAATTTACAGTAAAATATGAGGCAAGTTTCACAGCTGAAGTGGTTGAGGGAGAGGGAGTCATGCTCCCATGTGAAAGGATGAGAAGGTTTGGAAGAGCTACTTCAGTGGATAGGAAAATTAATTAATTAGGGAAATGTAAAAAGATTACCTTGCTGCAATAATTATGAGATTGCATAAAATGAATTAGTAGTGGACACAGTCAATCTGGTTTTGTGGCTTCCCTTACATTCATTTAATGCATATGAATGAGACTGAAGGCCAGTGATAGTTGAAGTGAACTGAGCTTGATGTTCGATAGGACAAGAGAGATGGTACCATAGTGGGGGAAGTATAGATTGAATGGTTCATGAAGGGGTCAAGATGGAAAAATTAGGAGTGTGTGGCTAATGCAAGGGTGATGGCCTGTCAGGGAACTGAGGAGTCAAGAGATTGGCAGTCAAGGAAGGCAGAGGAAGAGGTGGAATATCAATAGATTGAGATCAGATAAGGGAATTTCGGAATTGATGAATTCAGAAAATTGTACATTTGTGGGCAATGGCCAGATCACCCTTTAGAGTAGCTTATAAGCTTATAATTATAGTATGTTTATATATAATATATGAACTATATAATATAATAAATCTAATATATAACATGCAATATAAATATATTAGAGTAGCTGATAATTAAGTTAGTGCTTGTTGACAGTGTGATTCTTAGCCCATTTCCCATCATTCTGGTGTTGTCATTGTAGTAGCAGGAGCTGACTACAGAAGGCTGAGGGTCATTTTGTATCATTCTTTGTGTCAAGAGATGGGTTGGATTTTATGGTCTGTAAGATACCTTCCAACTCTAAATCTAAAGATGTTATGACCTTCTATAGATTTGATTCATAATGTATCCTTCACTTAAATATTTTTATTTTTAAATCTATGGAGATTTATCATATTTAATAGAATACAAAAAAATTTAAAATGTTACTTTTTGTTATCACATACCTTTTCAATCAAAAAAGTTACAGTGCATTAACAAAATAATTAATAATAATAAAATAATATTTGCTATTTATATAAAACTTTCAGGCTTACAAAGCACATTATGTTTGTTAACTTGTTTAAACCTCATTACAACCCTTTGAGGTAAGGACTATTATTACCCCCATCTTATAAATGAGGATACAGAGGCTGAGAGAAGTTATGTGATTTGCTCAGGTTCACATGGTTTGTGAATTCCTGAGGCAGGATTTGAATTCACATCTTCTTGACTCCAAATGCTACACTCTACTGCCCAAGTCAGCAACTACCATCATATGGGAGCTAAAAGAAATTTTGATGTTCAAAAGGGGACTGCATGATTGTGAAAAATGGTAATCACTGCTCTATTCCAATGAGAATTGAAAAAGATGACGTGTGTAAAGCTTTAAATGGGACCTCTTCTGGGCAGAATTCTAATTGGGTACATAGCCTGGAGCAATCACTGTACCTTGGATCTCTGGATAAAAGGCCATATACAGCAGCGCCCACCTCAGAGTGGTCGAAGTTGTCTCTGTTCCAGCAAAGAAGAGGTCCAGGGTGCAGAAGACTAAATTTTTTTCATCAAAACTAGAATGGATGTTATCCTTAAATTAAAAGGGCAGGCATCACTTGGTGAATAAAAATAATAACGATAATAACAATAATGATGATGACTGCCTCCAAGTATGAGGAGTTACACCCTCAGTGGGGTCTTAGAAGAGTCCAGGTGGCAGATCCTGGGCTTCCCACTAACACCCAAGAATACAGTAACTGTTCCTAAGAATGAGAATTCCTATTTCTTTTTTATCTTTGAAATATTATGTTTCCAACTACATGTAAAGACAATTTTAATGTTCTTTTTTATATAAAATAATGAGTTACCAATTTCTTCCCTCCTTCCCACCCACCCTCAATAAGACAGTAAGCAATTTGATATAGGTTACATAAATGCCTATGTCCCAAGCTTATCCCATCCTCTACAGTGTTCATATTTGCCTTTTCTTTCATATTAGCCAATCTGTAGGTGGATGTGGTACCTTAGAGTTATTTTAATTTAATTTGTTTGTTTCTCTAATCATTTGTGATTTAGAGCATTTTTTCATATAACTATAATAGTTTTGGTTTCTTCACCTGAAAACTGATTGTTCATATCCTTTGACCATTCATCAATTGGAAAATGATCTGTATTCTTATCAATTTTTCAATAATGATTTAGATAATTTTTCATATCACTATAAGTTGTTTTGATTTATTTATTGGAAAACTGCCTGTTCAAGTCCTTTGATCATTTATTAGTTGGGGAATGACTCATTATTATAATTTTGACAAAGTTCTTTACATATTTTTGAGATGAGACCTTTTTCTGATAAATCATCTATATGATTCCCCCCCCTCAAATTTTCTCCTTTTCTTCTAATCTTGGCTGCATGTGTTTTATTTGAACAAACTTTTTAATTGAATGTAATTCAAATTATCCATTTTATACCTAATTTTGCTCTTTAATTCTTGTTTATTCATGAATTGTTCTCCTATCTAGAAGACTGGTAAGTTATATGTTCAGTGTTCTAATTTTCTTGTAAAATGTCTCTTTATATGTAGGTCATGAATACATTTTGACCTTATCTTGGTAAATAACGTAAGCTACTGGGCTATGCCCAGTTTCTGCCGTACTGCTTCCAGTTTCCACAAAATTTTTTTGATCAAATAATGAAGTCTTATCCAAAAATCTTAACTCATTATACTTGTCAAATACAAGATTTTTATGTTTATTCACTGCTGTAAATTGTATTTCTACTCTATTCCATTCACCTACCTTTCTATTGCTCAGTTAATATCAGATAGTTTTGATAATTACTCCCTCGTAGTATAGTTAGGATCTGGTACTGCTAAAGATCTTTCCTCTATACTTTTTTTAAATATTTCCTTCGATATTCTTGGTATTTTGTTCTTTTCCAAATGAATTTTGTTATTATTTTTACTAATTCATATTTTAATTTATAATTACTATTTGTGTTTCCTCCATCTTATTTTTACTTACTAGTTTCCTTCTCAGCCTCTCTTTTCATCCCATCCTTGTTACTTTATCTTCTCTTCTTACCCTTTTATTCCTTATTTTAGCCACCCCTCTAAAAGGCCCTTCTTTATCTATTCACCTGACCCTCCTAATCTTAATTTAAATATCTTTCTAATAGCCTCTCTCTCACCCTATTCCCAGTTTTCTCACCTCTCTAGAAGTCTGTAAGACTTCTAAACCTCTCCAGATGAGTATGGTGTTTCCTCTTCTACCCAGATGAGAGTAAGGATCCAATATTACCAGCTTTCTACCTCCAACTGTTTGCTCTGTATAAATTCTTGCTTTCATGCCCCATTTTTATGAGATACTTTCTCTGTTTACTCTTTTCCTACCCAATTTTATTTTTAGAATTGCCTCATCATACACAATTCAGCCTCAACTTTTCTTTGACACTATCTCAGTAATGCAAATAGGTTTAGAAATACTATTACTACTACTAATAACCAGCAATTACTAATATTAATAACATTTTCAAGTTTCATAAATCAACAGTTTGACCTTAATCAGAACCTTGCAATTGATCTTTAATGATTTCCTTATGTTTCTTCTGGATCTTTTATATTGAATTTTGCATTGTCTTCTGGTGTTTTGGTTACAAATACCCATAAGTCTTTCAGTTGATCAAATGTCTCTGTTTTCATTCAGAGTCATAGCTCAACTTTGCTGGATAAGTTATTCTTGGATGCAACTCCAGCTTCTTTGCTCTTTGAAACATAATTTCCCAAGACCTAAAGTCTTTTAGTATATAAACAATTAGGTCTTGTGAAATCCTTATTGTTTTTTCTGTAGTGTTTCAATTGTTTTTATTTTCTTGGTGCTCGCATTATTTCCTCTTTAACCTGTGAATTATGAAACTGAGCTATGACATTCCTGTAAGTTTTCTTCTTGGGATCTCTTTCAGGTGATGATCAGTGGATTCTTTTTTATTTCTACTTTATCTTCTTGTTCTAGAACTTCAGGGCAATTTTCTTTAATAGTTTTTTTTACAATATTGTATCTGGATATTTTTCTGATCACAATGTTCAGGTAGACTAACAATTCTTATACACCCTCACCTCAATCTGTTCCCTAGATCAGTTGTTTTTCTAATGAGATGTTTCAGATTCTCTAGATTTTATCTAGTGCTAGTATATCTTGATGTCTTATAATGTAATTTGATTCCACTTGCCCATTTCTAGTTTAAAAGGAGTTATTTTCTTCCTTAAGTTTTATATCTCCTTTTCTAATTCATTAACTTTCTTTTCATAATTTTCTTAGATTGTTTTTATTTTTTCTAATTTTTCCTCAGTCTCTCTTATTTAATTTTAAAATTATTTTTTTAATTTTCTTTTAAGATTTCTTTTGGGGGGGCAGCTAGGTGGCACAGTAGATAGAGCACCGGCCCTGAAGTCAGGAGGACCTGAGTTCAAATCCGGCCTCAGATCCAACACTTAACACTTACTAGCTGTGTGACCTTGGGCAAGTCACTTAACCCCAATTGCCTAAAAGCCAAAAAAAAAAAAGATTTCTTTTTGGACTTGTGACCATTTGACATTACTCTTTAGGGTAGGAGTGGCTTTTTTTTACCTCACTATCTTCCTCTGAATAAAAATCCAGGTCTTCTTTTGCAACAATGTAGCTATCAATGGTTGGGTTTTCTTTCCCTTGCTTACTCATTTTTATTTTTAATTTGATGCATATTATTTCACATAGCTAAATATTACTGTGATGAAGTTTTAATCCTGAGTTGTGGATAATGGTGCCCCAGGCCTAAGTTCCTTGTTTGCATTGTTTTCTGACTTCTGTTTGGGGGCTCAACCTTAGGACTCCTCCCTTCCTCCCCTAAGTCCCAGCCATGCTGTCTGGAAAATGTTATTGCTCTCTGGGATACCTCTCTCACCTGTCATGTGCTCACCCCTTCTTGCCCACAGCCACAGCCAGGGATTAATCTTATCTAGTCATTACTGCTGGACCTGACTTCTAGTAAAAGCACGACATTCTTTGATCTTCCCTCTCTCAGCCTCTGCTCTTCTTTAGATGAAAATTTGGGAGGTAAAAGTTTGTGAAGTAAAAGTTTCTGAGGTAAAATTTCTTTAGATCATGAATAATATGAAAATTGAGGTAAAATTTCTTGAGGCCTGGTCTGCTTCTCTAAAGGCCTACAGTTTGTTGATTCAGATGAGTTGCTCTGAAGGTGTTTACACTTCCCTCACACCAAACCTCAGCCACTGGAATCTTCTCTGAGGTCCTCTTAAGATGTTCTAAAAGCACAACTCCTTTACCTATTTAATTTTGCTGCTCCACATTCATTTCATAGCGGTTTTCTGTTTGTGAAGGAAATCTTTAGAGCCTAGAAATTTCTGACCTACTCCACCATCTTCCCAGAATATCTTATTCCTCCTCAATCTATTTTCCAGCTTAATTGTTTTTCCAGTGAGGTATTTTACATTTTCATCTGTTTTTCATTGTTTTGATTCTGTTTGACTGAGTCTCGATGTCTCATAGAGTCATTAGCTAACACTTTCACAATTCTAATTTTTAAAGAATTATTTTCTTCAATTACCTTTTGCACCTACTTTTCCATTTGGCCAATCATACTTTCTAGGAGTTGTTTTCTTCAGTTCATTTTTATGTTTTCCTTTTCCAAGCTGTTGGATCTTCTTTTCACAATTCTCTTGCATAGCTCTCACTTATTTAAAAATTTTTTTCTTCTACCTCCTTATTTGATTTTCAAAATACTCTTTGAGCCTTTCCAGGAGGGCTTTTTGGGCTTGAGACTAATTCACATTTTCTTTGAGGCTTTGCATGTAGGTGTTTGCCATTGTTGTCCTCTTCTGAGTTTGTGTTTTGATCTTCCCTGTTTCCATAATATGTTTCTGTGGTCAGACTTTTGTTTTGCTCATTTTCCAGGCTATTTCATAACTATGTAAAGTTGAGCTCTACTCCTGGGGCACAGGGGGGCGCTGTCCCATGCTTCTTGTGCTGGAGGCCAGGGTCTGGTTGCTGGCTTGATGTGGAGGCTTGCTCCGGGGGCTGTTATGTTGGAATCACTCCTACTAGCGTCTGTTGCACCAGACTTTAGTGGGTTGGCAGCTCACGGCTTCATCCTGGCTACAGGCCTCTCATAGCTTATCTGCTGTGCCATTAGCGCACTGAAGCACATTGCTGATCTTTGCTGGGGTTAGGCTTCTATTGAATTTGCATCTTTATTCATTTGTATTGAATTCATTCTCCCCCTCTTTCTTTTATTTCTTCTCCTTTTCTCTCTCCTCCTCCTTTACTTCATCTCTTTCGTTCTCTTCCTCATCTGTCTCATCCACCCCCTCCTCCTCCATCTCCTTTCCCTTCTCTTTTTCTTCATTGCCCTTATTATTATTCTAATTACTTTTATTTTCTCTCTACTAAAAACCTCTCCACTTACCTGTTAGTGGCTGTGGATATTTCTTCATCTGGCAGGAATAAAGCTGGTTGTAAAATACAGAATAATAAGAGCTAGCATTTCTCTGTAGCAACTGCCATGTGCCAAACACTGTGATAAGGGTTTCACAAATATGATTTCATGTGATCCTCACAACAACCCTGTGAAATAGGAGGTGTTATTGTCTCATTTTACAATTGAGGATACTGAGGGAAACAGAGATTTTGTCACTTTCCCTGGATCACATGGCTAGTGTCTGAGATTGTATTTGAACTCAGGTCTTCCTGACGCCAAATCCAGCGATCTATTCGCGTGCAGTATAGTTGCCTTGGTGACCTTCCTTTAGTTCTAGGTGTATCCCTCACCTGTTTCATTCTCTGAAAATAAAGCATTCAGTCAAAAGAGCTGAGTTTATATGTCCATGCTCCATGATTATTGGACAAATCCTTTAATATCATTTAGTTTCAGTTTCCTCATCTGGAAATGTAGATAATATCTGTGCTGGCTATCTCATGGCATTGCTTGGAGTGGAAAATAAAAACCAGAACATTTTATAAGCCTTGAAGTGCCATATGCATCGAAGTAGCAGTTGTATTTTTCATTTATTAGCATTAATATTCTTCTAGGTAAGAATAGATATTTTACCCAATTGATTCAGTCTTTTAATCATGAGAAAACTAATAGTATCCAAATGCTTTACAATTTGTCAGCTACTTTCCCCATAATCTTCTGAGGTAGGTAGTATCAATAATATTGTACCCATTTTTCAAATGAAAATACTGAAACTTAGAGAAATGATTTGTTTCCAGGTAAATTTGACTGATGAATTCAGGATCTGGAATTCAAATAGAGGTCCAGCGTTCTTGAACCATATAGGACATAATTACAAAATCTTGAATTTGGAAAAGAACTCCAATTATGTCAAACTCCAAAGAAATAGGGCCACCAAACCATATGTAAGGATCTTTGGGGGCTACATATTGACTTACATTATGTAAGTTCAAATGTATTTTTATTTATTTTGTTAAATATTTCTAAATTATGTTTTTAATCTGAATCTACAGTACTCACGAGTGATACGGGCTGCAATGCTGCCCACATGTTTACTGCAAAAATTTTTAAAGGTGGTTATATTTTGATTGTGCTTATAAGATTTATAATTTAACTGATTTTTATAGTGTTGTGAGGTTTACAAAGAACATATACAAAATAATTCTGGATAGGATAGGGGGTAGATAGAATATCTTAATGTTATGGATGAGAAAAGTGAGGTGCAGAGAGATGGATTCAAAGGACTGAAATATCAGGAGCAAGACTTAATCCCAGTCAGAGTAGGTTCAAATGAAAAGGACACCGGACTTGGAAACAGAAAAAGTTAGGTTTAATTCTAGCCTAAGATTCCCAATAGCTGTGTGACTGGAGCAAGTCAATTAACCCCTCTATGCCTCAGTTTCACCCTCCTTCCATACAAAATCAGGAGGTTGGGGGCAGCTCGGTGGCACAGTGGATAGAGCACCAAACCTGGATTCAGGAGGACCTGAGTTCGAATCTGTCCTCAGATGCATAACACTTACTAGCTGTGTGACCCTGGGCAAGTCACTCAAACCCATTGCCTAACAAAAAAAAAAATCAGGGGTTCAAACTCATTAAGCCCTATGGTCCCTTCCAGGTATAAGTAAAAATTGTGAGCGCTTTGAGGAAATATACTTATATTATGAGGCAGATGTAAAGTTTGGAACATTTGAACACACTTATGCCCACATCTCTGCACTGTTTTTTGTTTGTTTGTTTGTTTTTAAACACACAAATCCGGCTTTCTGTGTTATCTCCATTACCTTGGACAGCTCCTTCAGGTAAGCATCAATGAAGTCCGGAGATTCCTCTGGGTTTAAATCTTCCTTATGTTGTTTGATGACACATTCTACAAGGACTCCACCTTCTTCCATTCTCTAAAGAGCTTCTGGTGAGATCCTGGCAGATATTTCATTGCCCAAGGAAAGATATTGAAGAGCTAAATAATATAAAAGGAGTAAGGAGAAGAGGGATGAGTGTCAGTTCCTGTTAGGCTGCCCTGTCTCTTCATCTTCCCCATTCTAAATGAGGCCAGGATTCTTGACCATTTTTATGCCATAGAATTTGCCATAATTCCATGTCTAACCACTCCTGAAATACAACTTCCCTGTCTATCCTTCCATACTGTTGCTTTCCTGACACCCAGGCTGGAATCTAATCATCTCTTGTCTCATATACCAGCTGCTTGGCCATATCCTGCTGCACCTAAATAATTCTTTCAAGATGTCACCAATCTAGGCAGCCTCAAAACCTGCAGAGAGGAAGGGGAGAAATTATTTCTATAGTATTTGCTAGCATTTGACACATATTTCCTGTTAGCTCCACAGAATTCTCTTCTCTTGAATTTCCATTTTGCTCCTCTTAGAGAATAACTAATGTTATTCACCCTTCCCCTCAATTTCTTCCATAGCTAGACTCCTGCAGAGTTAAATGAAATCATGAGCTAGTTACTCCTTTGGTGAGGAGGCAGAGTCAATAGTGTGATGTAATAAGACTCAGGAAGACCTGAGTTAGAATTCTGCCTCACACAGTTATTAGTTGTATGGCAAGTCATTAACTTCTCTCAGATTCAGTTTCCTTAACTGTAAAATCAAGAGAATAATAGCAATTATCTCAAGATGGTAGTTGTGAGGATCTAAAAAAAATCAGTCAATCAAAAAGCATTTAATAAGTACTTACTATGTCCTAGGTACTGTGGTACATGTTGGGCATGCAAAGGAAGGGGAAAAACTGCTAGTCCCTGTCCTCAAGTAGTTAACATTGTAATGGGAAAGACTATGTGGAAATAACTAGGTACATGCAACATATATGCAGAGTGGTTGAAAGGTAATCTCAGAGGGAAGGTGCTAGCAGCTGTAGGGACTGGGAAAGACATCCTGCAGTAAAAGGTGAAATTTGAGCTGATTCTTGAAAAAAGTCAAGAGGGAAGGTGAGGAAAGAGAACATTCCAGGCATGAGAGACAGCCAGTGCAAAGGCACTGAGGTGGGAGCTAATATATGTAAAGCTATTTACAAATTGTAAATTTAAGCCCTTAAATTATCCATATCTCTCTGATTGTGTCTATTCCCTCTCTGTTTCTCTCTCATTATGTTTCTCTAGTGGTCTACATCTTTTTTTTCTCTATCTCTGAACCTTCCTCCCTCCCTTCTGCCTTTACTCCTTCTTCCCCATCTGTCTCTCTGTCTCTGTCTCTCTCTCTGTGTCTCTGTCTCTGTCTCTGTATCTCTGTCTCTGCCTCTTTCTGTCTCTCTCTCTGTCTCTGTCTCTGTCTCTTTCTGTCTCTCTCTCTCTGTGTCTCTCTGTCTCTCTGTCTGTCTGTCTGTCTCTCTGTCTCTGTCTCTGTCTCTCTCTCTCTCTCTGTCTCTCTCTCTCTCTCTCTCCGTCTCTCTCTCTCTCTGTCTCTCTCTCTCTCTGTCTCTCTCTCTGTCTCTCTGTCTCTCTCTCTCTCTTCCATGCAGAGGATAGGATAAAATTCCTGATTTCCCTCTAACACTGCTCAAGAGACAGCTTCTCCATGAACTCTTTCCTAGTTGTCCTGGCTTCTAATACTGCTCCTACCAAAACTTTTCCCATTGTATTTGTTTATTGGCATATACACACATTGAGGGTATGTTGTCCCCTCCAACAGAATGTAAACCACCCAAGGTCAGGGTCTATTTCATTTTTGTCATTGTATCCTCATCTCCTAGCACAAGGCTTCTTAAATTTTTTCCACTTGTGAGACCTTTTTGCCTAAGAAATTTTTATGCAACCCAGGGTATATAGGTATGTAAAATAGGTTTACAAATCAAACATTTATTAATAACAAATCATGAAGAAATTTATTTTAAAACAATTCTTTGTTATACAAATAATTTTATCATTTATTAAAGGTTAAAGCAAATTTGCATACTAATAAGATGGATGTGCTCATTTATTTTTGCATAAAGAATTAAACCTTGGCAGAATATTTGATACTGCAGGCCTTAGAGTATATTCTACATTTTTCAGAGTTGATCGATATTTTCATTTAATGATTATCAATGCTGAGAATGCTGCTTCACAAAATACGTAGTCCAAAATGGCAGAAGTATGTTTAGGACCATTTCAGAAATTGTTGGAAATTCTGTCCTAATCCCAAGCCAAAATTCACTTAATGATTTTGTATGTACAGTAAAAACACTGCAATTCTAACATACAGTAGTTTTGAATCTGAGCTGAATGTTTCTGGCAGGATTTGTTGATGTTGCCTGGCATGACGGCATGTGCAGTGGAAAGTGCACATTTTGCATTTTCAGAACTAAGGCTGCAGTGAAATTGCATGATGCAAAATGGGCAAGCACTGCCAGAAACACCTTGGATTCATCAGGCATTTGATTTTGAATTAATTTACGGTCACTGCATGTTCAGAACCTTTTACTGTTGCCAATTTTTAGCGACTTCCATAGTCAATTACAAAACCCCACATAGGGGTTGGTTCACAGTTTAAGAAGCACTGTACCTAATACAGTACTTGGCACACAGTTGGTGCTTAATAATTGTTTTTGTAAATTGATAATGTTGGTAAAAATCTTAGAAAAACTTAAAACTGCATAGAAATTTGTTTTCCATTATTTGGATATCACAGGGTTTTCTCAAAGCTTTGGGTCCCCCAGGCATGTTCTTTAATGTCACTGTTTACAAAAATCTTATTTCTTTCCTCTCCCCTTTTGTGTCACCTTTACTGGTTAGAGGAATTCATGCAAAAGCTGACTGAACTCTCGCCAACCTCTCACAGCCATGCTAGTTTCTTTTCCCTGTGGAGGAAATATGAGGCCCAATTGAGGCTGAGCCTGCTCTGCTGAGGAAGGAATGGCCTCTTACCTGACACTCCCATCTAGTTTCAAGCATCAGGATATTATCCAGACTTTTCAGCAGCTCCCGAAACTTAGAATCATGGTACTCAAAGCGATGCCCAAAAGTTATGGAGCAGATGATATTGGAAACAGCATTGTTGATCTGAAAGTGGGGGTCAAAGGGCTGTCCTGTTGACCAGAAGAAAAGTGACAGATCATTCTTTGTTTCACTCATGCTCTTTAAAGGAACTCAGCAGAGCTTTCTATCTTTTTCTACTAAACAATTTTTTCCTCACCTTTCCTTTCCCTCCCACCCCGTCATCACACATCTGCTTTATTATTATTTTACTTTACCAGCTACTGCTTAAATAACTGTGAGAAAAAGAAAAGAACATGCCCATTTTCTAATGCTTCAGTCAAGAATTATGATTTAATTGGCATATTTTGTTTCAACATAGCCTACTTCTGTGGCTTTGGGCAGCTTATTTTATCTGTCCTTACCTCCATTTGTTCATCAGTAAAATGAGGGGGTTGGAATAGATGACCTCTGAGGGCCCTTCTAACCTTTATCTATGATTCTAATTCTAATGTTTCATGTGTATAGGTAAACAAAGGTGTTCCCCTCTGTGTAATGGGCATGCAAACACATGTGCACAAAAATGTATGCATGCATATACCAATACCTATGACTATATACTCCTGTGGGCTTGCACGTAAGTGAGTAGTAGAGCTGAAATGGTGACTGGGGAAACTAGAATGAAAAGAAAAGATATGAGAAGGTGAATAAAGAAGGGAGGCAGTATAAGGCAGTGCATAAGGTACTGGACCGGAATCCAGGAAGACCTGGTTTATCTCAGACATTTACTCAAATCCTCTCTCAGACTAGCTTTATGACTTGAGTTCTAGTGTCTTCCCACTGTTGATTATTTCCAGTTTCTCCTGTTTTTAGAGTGTAGGGTGTTTGCATGTTGTCCCTGCCCTTCGATTAGGAGCTCCTTGAGAACAGGATCTCTTTTTTTTCCCTTTCTTTATATCCCCAGGATTTAGCACAGGGCCTGGAATACTAATTTGGCATAGGTACCTGATAAATAATTATTGACTGAGCGTCTGACCTTGGACAAACTTCTTATCTGCTCAACTCCTTAGTTAGTTTATCTGCAAAATGGGAGGGAGGATTGGATTTGTGATCTCCAAGGTTCATTCTTACCCTAAAACTATAATAATAACAGAAAGAACCAGAAGAGGAGGAGAAAGGGACAGTGGATGAGGATGGGAGGATTGGAGAAGGAAAAAGAAGCATAAAAAGAGAAGGAAGTGTAGAAGAATGGATTTCAACAATACCAACATTGTGAAAATAAAAGCAACTTGGAAAGACTTAAGAAGGGTGATCAATGCAGTACCGACCAAATTCCAGAGGAACGATTATGACCACCTGCTACCCAGATCCTGACAGGCGGTGATGGACTAAGGTTATACCATGAGATATATGTTTTTGGATATGGTCAATGTAAGAATTTCTTTTGCTTGACTGTACATAAGTTACTAGGGTTTTAGTTTTTTCAGTGAGTGGAGGAAGAAGGCAAGAAAACAAATGATTCATTGCAAAAGTAATAAGGGCAGCTAGGTGGCACAGTGGATAAAGCTCTGGCCCTGAAGTCAGGAAGACCTAAGTTCAGATCTGGCCTCAGACTGAACACCTGAAACTTACTAGCTGTATGATCTTGGGCAAGTCATTTAACCCCAATTGCCAAAAGAAAAAAAAGAAAAAGTAATAAAAACTTTTAAAAATGAAGACACCTACAGATATAGATATAGATATAGATATAGATATAGATATAGATATAGATATAGATATAGATATAGATATAGATATAGATATAGATATAGATATAGATATAGATATAGATATAGATGATATAGATATAGATATAGATATAGATATATAGATAGATAGTATGTATACATATATATGTGTGTGTGTTTATATACACATACATACACACACATACATATACGCTAAGGAGTAGAAGGAGGAGAACAAAGCAAAAGAGAAGAGAAGAAAGAAGGAAGACACTGAGAAAAGGAAGTAAACGATTCAGTAAGCAGAAAGGAAGACGGATGATTAGGAAGAAAAAAGAGTTCAAGAAGGGCAGACAAAGAGAATAGAGCCAGGATTGTGTGTACATGTATATGTGTAGGGAGTTCCTGGAGTGGCCAGCCAAGGCAATGCCCCATGTGACACTTTAGGGAGGGAGGCATGAAGGGTCTATCTTTTGACAGCATAACACAATTATGATGGCATTCAAGAGAATGGACCAACCAGAGTTCCTTTCTTTGCTTATTGCCTCATTTCTTCCCAGAGAACAATGGTGAGAAACTGTGACATTTTGCCTGTCCTCAGTCTAGGAATGACCTCTCTTCCTTTGCTCCTCCCACCCATAGTTACAGATTCTCTTTAATGATCATTTGGTCAAAAGGACAACCAGAATTGAAAATACCTCTGCCTGACCAGTGCTCACCTTTTTCTTCCCTGATAGCCTCCGTGAGATACTTGGCCTCCTCCTGGATGCGATCTTCCAGGGTCCTCTTTCCCAAACCAAGGTTCCTTAGGGTCATCAAGGCAAATCTTCTTTGCTGTTTCCATGCTTGGCCATTAGACATGATTATACCTAAACAACAACAGCAATAATTAGTGTATATAAATATTTCAAAAGATCTGTAATTTTACTAGTTTGATTATTTCCTTTATGAGCAATGGAATTCAATTGAACAGGAATTTAAAGATACCTACTATGTGCCAAGTACTGTGCTGGGCATACAAGCAGTAAGGGTTAGACAGTTCTGGCTCCCAAGGAACATACACACTGATTGGGGAAATAGGATTTAAAGTTCAACTCTGGGGAACATGGAAAGACCTGAAAGTTCTATGTCAAGGCTCAGAGGGCTGCAGGGTCTATAAGTTGGCCATGTACCTTGGGGTATGTAACTATGAGCTTCTGATTTCCTCGGTCAGATATGACTTGCTGATGGATGAGTTTCTGCTTTGGAGAAGCCAGCTACGGATAGGAGGAGGAGCTCAAGTCCTGATCTGGATGGCCAGATTCACTTTGAGCAGCCTAAGCCATCTCATGTGTTCCTTGCTGTCTTCATCAGTGTCTTGACCCAGGTAAGGCAGTGATGCCTTGGCCTATGGGTGCTGCATGAGCCATAAGCAGACTCACTGTCCCCCCTTTGTTCAATGTCATCTAGAACTGATAAGGCCACTCGACCTTACTGACCAGTATTAAATAGTCAACCTTGTTTCTTGCTATCTAAGAATGGGGGGTGATAGAAGAGGGACCCTGGGCTACTCCTTTCCCAGGAAGGATCTTTGCTATGAAGAGTTTGGGAACCAAGGCCTAGAGTTTTCGGAAGGTACCATAGGATAGAATTGTTTAGAGATATGTTGCTTTTTAATGGCAGAGGGGAGGTCACACTGTTTCTGTATAACTGCCTAGACCCAGGGGCAAATAGGTGGTACAGTGGACAGAGCACCAGCCCTGAAGTTAGGAAGACCTGAGTTCAAATTCAGCCTCAGACCAAACACTTGACACTTACTAGCTGTGTGACCCTGGGCAAGTCACTTAACCCCAATTGCCAAAACAAAAACAACAACAACAACAACAAAAACCTACCTAGACCCCACAGGAAAAAAAAAAAGGTTCACAGAGGCCTCTAATTGAGTAAAGCAAAGGGGAGGAAATGGAATACATTAGCTTTATTCATCACCAGCTATGTGCTAGGCACTATGCTAAGCATTTTACAAATATTATCTCATCTGAGCCTCACAACAATCCTGTGAGATAGGCATTGCCATTATTTCCATTTTATTCTTGAGGAAACAGATGTAGTGACTTGTCCAGGATCACACAGGCAGTAAGTGTCTGAGGCTGGATTTGAGCTGAGTGCTTCCTGACCCAGCTTTCTATCCACTCTATCACCTGGCTGCCTCCTTCCACCTGATGGGGCTCCTAGGCGAGGTGGGGTGGAGGAGGTGCTGTGGTGGGCCAGTTAACACTGAATGGTTAGTGCCCTGGGGAAACAAGGCCCTGGGACAGATAGCATGAACGAGGGCAATAACACCTTAGCCATCTCACTGAAGATAGCCATGACCCACAATTCAGTTTAGGTACCTGGCTGCAAGTGGTCAATTTATACCATATTCTTGAGGTTTCTTGTGCCACTCCTCCTTATTGCTCCAACTTTTCATCAGAAATTTCACTGTGGACTGTTTCTGACATTATCTGCACATACTCAGGGGACTGTTACATTACATGCTCTGTGTGTGTGTGTGTGTGTGTGTGTGTGTGTGTGTGTGTGTATACATTTGTCCAGTATTTTTCTCTTCTTTTACTTCAGCCCATTCCAGGCTTCGCATATGCTTGTGGTCATGGCTGTCCAGTAACTGCCCTAAGGCCATTTAAGTGCTAAAGGGTCCACTAAAATATATTTAGGATTTTGCCACCAAGGGATGGTGTGTGATAGGAGCAGTATCTATTAAATTGGAAAGTCTCTTTTCTGTGGCTGAGGCTATTTTTACCCTAAAAAGACAATGAAGTTTTCCTATGTGCTTGACTATTCCAAGAGAAAAGACTGAAAACTTTGATGGAACTTTGAGTTTTCCTGATGGTCTTCATACTCCTTCATGAGTCAATACCCTCTCCTGACTGGGTACATCTCTGTATTGAGAAGAAAGTCCCATTATGCGATGGGTCTAATACTTTCTCTTTGCTGAATATCCTCCCCATATTATTGTTAAGAAAATTTCCTTTTGTTAAAGGTTATACATTCTATGAGTGAATCTCATTTTCCTCTAATTCCAAGCCTCAACCACAAAAGTGCTTTTTTTTTTTTTGCTAGGCGATAGGGTTAAGTGACTTTCCCAGGGTCACACAGCTAGTGTTATGTGTCTGAGGACAGATTTGAACTCAGGTCTTCCTGAATCCAGGGCCGATACTCTATCCACTGTGCCACTAGCTGCCCCTAAGAGTGCCCTTCTGATGTCTAGATTTTTAAAAGAACATTTTAAACAGTCTTTTAAAAAGTGAATTCCATTGATATATTTTGTTTTCAGATTGTCTATATTTCCCCTGTATCTCATCTCTTCCTCCCTCCCAGACAGCTATCCCACATAATGAGGAATTTTTCCAATCTCTTTTAATTTCAATTATACCTCACTAGTCTATTGTGAGGTGTCTTACATCAAACCTGTACTTCTCATTTAGTTAACAGGTCCCTCCTCTGCTACTGAAAAATGAGTAGGACCATAGGATCCTCTGTTTGGCATTGGAAAAAAAAAAACACTTTAAAGGTGATCTAATCTGAATGCCTTGTTTTACGTGGAGAAAACCAAGGCCTAGAGAGGGTAAAGGATTTACCCAAGGTCACACAGGAAGATTGTGGCACAGCCAAGATTCAATCGGAGACCCTGAAACTCCACAGTCTGTGACCTTTCCATTACTTCTCATTATCTCATAGGAGTAAGCTTTCTGCTCTGAGACTGGCCTCTTATGTACTTCCCATGAAGGCCCTACTTTTAGACAGAGAAGGCTTTTTGGAATGCAGAAGTCACCACATTCCTTTAGGCAACCTAGGTCTGGGGGGCCCATGCTGAGATGTCCTTCACCTTCTTTCCTCAAAGCAGTGTCTCCATGTTGACTTATTTGTGAATGATTGATCTTTCCACGTCACCAGGGTCCTGTTTCACTGGCTTATTAGAAAAGATTGAATAACAGAGAGAGAGAGAGAGAAAGAGAGAGAGAGAGAGAGAGAGAGAGAGAGAGAGAACTAATAAGAGTGAAAAGGTGCTAAAAAAAAGATGGTACCCTTGACAAAACAAAAAAATAAATAAATAAAAAAGAAAGAATCAGAGAGATGTGTTTGGGCCATGGAAACTCACAGTGGTTGCCACTTTCATATTACACAATCTGATAGTTCACCCCAATAACAAGCAATAAGTCATAAATTATTGTTAAGATAAAAAGAGAGAAGAGGAGCTAGTAGAAAGTTAATAGTATTGCATTGATGGTGTCATGTGGAAGAGAGATCAGTTTTTTTCTGCCTGCCCCGCCCCCAGAGCAAAACCAGGAGAACTGAAGTTAGAGGGAAGGACAAATTTCTGACCAGTTAGAATTACTCTAGAGTGTCATGGGCTTCTTTGAAATGTGGTGGGCTCTCCATCCTTGGAGGTCTTCAAGCAGAATCTGGATAACCATTTGTTGGGAATGTTGAGAGGGGATTCCAATTCAGGTCCTAGCAGTCTTGGGCAGTTACTAAGGTCCTTTATGACTCTGAGATCCCATAATTCTCTCAAATGTCAAAGTGTGCACCCTGAGCCCTTTCAATCATTCATTCAATATTCATTTATTAGGGAATGAAGATCTGCAAAGACTTGAATTATGTGATGATAGAGATACAGGCAGTATTAGACTGGCTGAGCTCTAAATGAAATCAAATTTCCATCTTGTTTATAAAGGTACTGGGGCAGCTAGGTGGCACAGTGGATAGAGCGCCGGCACTGAAGTCAGGAGGACCTGAGTTCAAATCCAGCCTCAGACCAAACACTTGACACTTACTAGCTGTGTGACCCTGGGCAAGTCACTTAGCCCCAATTGCCTTAAAAAAAAATCACAGACCCACTGAATGTCCAAACAGGTAACTAACTCCAACTTGACCCTTACTATGCCTGGCCAATCCTTCTACTCTGCCCTTAATGACTCCTTACCAAAATCCTTACAGTGATTTTTCCAAACTTTTGTCATTTCTCATCCACTACCAAGTCAAAGGTAGGGCAGATATCTAAGCCTCCCTCTTTTCAAAGGTTCTCCCATGGTTTTCAGGTCCATGTCTTCATTCTTAAGTCTTATCAACATCAATTCTCTTCTTCTCTTCCAAATAACAGAATAGATATCTCTAATCCATGCTAACTCCTTTATCTTTGTTCCCCAGTCACCTCCCGCCACTTCCCCCCTCCAAGACTTTGACCTACAAAAATGAAAGAAATCTAGGAAACTTATGAAAAGAAATTTAACCAACTGGAAAAGAGAGATACAAAATCTTAAGGAAGAAAATGACTCCTTGAAAACTAGAATTGGGCAAGTGGAAACAAATTATATTTTAAGACATCAAGAAATAATGAAACTAGAAAAAATGCAATAAAATTTGAAACATCTCATTAGAAAAAACACTTGATCTGGAGAACAGATTGAGAAGAGACAATATAAGTATTGTTATGATCAAAAAAAGAATCTGGATACAATATTACACGAAATTATTAAGGAAAATTACTCTGAAATTCTAGAACAAGAAGGTAAAGGAGAAATAGAAAAAAAATCCACTGATCACCACCTGTAAGACATTCCAAGAAGAAGACTTACAGGAATGTCATAGCCCACTTTCAAATTCTCAGGTTAAAGATAAAACATTGCAAGCAACAAGAAAAAAAGAATTTAAATACTGCAGAAAAACCATCAGGATTTCACAAGACCTATCAGTTTCTATACTAAAAGACCATATGTCTTGGAACATTGTATATCAAAGAGCAAAGGAACTGTGGTTGAATTCAAAAATAACTTACCAAGCAAGTTGAGTATAATTCTGAATGAAAAAAAAAATGGGGGCAGCAAGGTGGCACAGTGGATAGAACACCAGCCCTGAATTCAGGAGTACCTGAGTTCAAATCCGGCCTCAGACACATAACACTTACTAGCTGTGTGACCCTGGGCAAGTCACTTAACCCCATTGCCTAGCCAAAATAAACAAACAAATAAATGAATGAATGAATGAATGAATAAATAAATAAATAAGTAAATAAATAATTAAGATCACCCCCTCTAACATAATTAATAGTCCTTAAAAAAATGGATATTTGATGAACTGAAAAACTTTTCAGTATTTTTAACCAAAAGACCAGAAGTCAATGGAATATTCTATATAAAAGATCTAGAAGGAATATAAGGAAATCATTAAGAAATGATTATAAGGCTCTGATTAAGGTCAAACTGTCTACTTATAACACATGGAAATGTATTAAAATGAGTAATTGTTAGTTATTATTATTATATATATAATATAATAATATATATGTTATTATTATTAAAACTGTTATTATTACTGAGGTAGTTTGAAAATTAGGTTTGAGTTAAATTATGTATGATGAGGTGATTCTAAAATATAAAAAAGGTAATAAAAATTTTTTAAAAGGTAAACGGAGAATGTATCTCACAAAAATGGGTCACGAAAGGAACAACTAATACAGAGGAAACAGGTGGGGATGGAGGACTGGTAATAATGGAAACATCTAGGTTGAAGAGGAAACCACACATGCACCTATTGATCTTTAGAAGTTTTATGAACTTCTAGAGAGCTGAGAAAACTGGAGTATAGAATCAGAGAGAGATTTTTAGAAGGTTATATAGATTAAGATTAGGTGGGCCAAATGAATGTATAGAGGAGAGATTTTTCGAGGATGCCTAAAAGAAGGAGTAAGAGCATAAGGGGAGAAGATAAGGTAACAGGGATAGTGTAAAAAGAAAGGTTGACAAGGAAAATAGTAAACATATGATTAAGAGAAATTCACAGAGAGTAATTTTAACTTTAAATGTGAATGGAATGAACTCACCCATTAAATGGAAATGAATAGTACAATGGATTCAAAATCAGAATCCTGCAATATGTTGTTTACAAGAAACACATTGAAAAATGAGAGCTAAAATGAAGGGTTGGAGTAGAATTTAACACTCTTCAGCTGATGCAAAAAAAATGCAAGTGTAGCAATTACAATCTCAGACTAAGTTATGGCTAAAATAGATTGAATTGAAAGAGATAAACAAGGTAATTAAATTTTGATAAAAGATATCATTGACAATGAAACTTTATAAAGTACTGAAACTATGTGCACCCAATACTAAAACAGCAGAATTTGTAAAAGAAAAGTTAAATTAATTATAGGTGGAGGTAGATTATAATAGTATAATAATAGGGGTCTCATCTTCACAGAGATAAATCTACCCAAAAATAAATAAATAAAAAAGAAAAGAGTTAAGGAAGTAAATAGAATCTTAGATAAACTAGATATGTTAGATATCTGGAGAGAATCAGAAAGAAATAGAAAGAAATACAGCATGGTACCTTTACCAAGACTGACCTCATATTAGTACATAAAATGTTTATAGTCAAAAACAGAAATATTAAATGCATCCTTTTCAGATCAAAATGCAACACAATTTATATTTAATAAAGGACCAAGGAAAGATGGATTAAAAACTAATTCATATTAAACAACCTAATATTTAAGAATGCATGGATTAAAGAACAAATCACAGAAATAACTAATAATTTCACTAAAGAGAATGACAATAATGAGACAACATATCAAACCTATGGGATAAAGAAAAACAGTGATTAAAGGGAAATTTATATCTCTAAATGCTTACATCATAAAACGATTCTGGAGAGCAATATGGAACTACACCCAAAAGGCTATAAAACCACGCACATCCTTTAACCTAGCAATACCATTACTAGAGAGAAAATACAAAAAGGAAAAGGGTCTTTGGGCACAAAAAAATTTATAGCAGCTCTTTTCTGGGGGCAAATAATTAGAAATTGAAGGGATGTCAATCAATTAGGGAATGGCTAAACAAATTGTAGAATATGATTATGATGGAATACTATTTTACTATAAGAAATGATGAGCAGGATACTCTTAGAAAAACCTGGAAAGACTTACATGAGCTGATGCAAAGTGAAGTGTGCCGTGTACAGGACTAATAGAAATATAATAAGATGATCAACTGTGAATGACTTATCTATTCTTAGCAAGCAAATGAGCCCCCAAAAAAACTCTGAAAGACTTATGATGAAAAAAGCTATCTCTCTCCAGAGAAAGAACTGATTCTGTCTGAATACAGATTGAAGCATACTTTATTTTTACTTTTTTTATTTGTCTTGAGTTCTCCCCCTATATTTTCTTTCACAACATGACTTATTATGGAAATGTTTTGCATGATTGCACATTTATAACCTATGTCAAATTGCTTGCCTTCTCAATGAGAGGTGGTGAGGAGGAAAGAAAGGAGAGAATTTGGAACTCAAAGTTTTGAAAATGAATGTTAAAAATTGTTTTTACATGTAACTGAGCAAAATAAAATACTAAATTTAAAAAGTATGTATAAAATAATTATGTATACACATATATACATACACACATACATGTGTGCTTATATATACACATATATCTCATACACACACATGTGTATATACATATACATACACACACACACACACACCTATCTATGCCTAATGATAGCCATCTCTATGGAGGGGAGGGGATGGAAGAAAAGAAACGGGAAAGATTACATGATAATTTTCTTGCATATTTCAAAGGAATACTAAGCCATGCACAGTAGATTGGCAGTTTCATTTGCAATCATGTTTTGTATGGTACTGTGTTTTTAAAATACTTGTCTCATTCAATAAATTAAAAATAAAATAAATTTTAGAAATTTAAAACAAAAGACATTGACCTGGTACTTCAACTTTATTGAATTCCTCCACATATAGGTAGTTCTGTTGGCACCTGCACCATGTGGGTCAAAGGGCCTAAAGGCACAATCATAAACTCATAGAGTTTCAGAGTTGGAAGGGATCTCAGAGGCAATCCAGTCTAACTTGGACCCAGCAAACTACACCAACAAAATATACTGAACAGCTTTTGCTTGAAGACCTCCAACAAAGAGGAATCTACTACCTCTGAAGAAAAAACATTTCATTTTTGGACAGCTCTGACGGTTAGGAAATTTTTCCTAGCATCAAGCCAAATTGTATCCCCCTGTGACTTTCACTCTTTGCTCCAAGGAGGACAAGTTGCCTTCAAACACTTGAAGACAGTCATCGTGCCTCTCTTCACCCCTCAAGTGAGTCTTCTTGTCATTAAGTTAAATATTCCAGGATCCTTCAACTGATCCTCCCATGGGATGAATTTGCACCCCTTCTCCATCCTCAGTGCCCTCCACTTCAACCCAATTCCTCTCCCCTCACTCTGAGACATGAAGGAAGGAAAATTCAAAGGCCTATTTTTTCCTATCATATTTCTTCTAGCCAGAAGACCTCTAAAAAGTGTTGGAAACCTTAAGGAATGATAAAGAATAGGAGTCAAAGAAATCTTTCAAAGAATCCTGGAGATGAAAAATATTTATCATAATTAAAAGAACTCACCAAATGATTTAACAACATGGAAGTGGACAGGAACTTCAGGACGATCAATAAACACTTGGTCTTGGTTGACCAGGACCTCCTTGATCAGTGGCAATCCAGTTACTACCAGAAATGTAAGATTTCCCACATGAGTGCAGATAACATTTCCATATTTCTTGGCAAACTGAAAAAGAATTAGTTTGAGTTGCAAACTTTCATTGTCTTTAAGGTTACTTTTAGTTTATATTGTTATCAGATAACATTCTAGCAATGTGAAATATTAATTTCAATGGAGTACACTCAATTCACTCTGATCCAATTCCCCTGAATTCAGTTCAGTTCACCCCAACAAACACTGAATCATCCAACTATACCCCAAGTCCTGTGCTAGGATCTGGGCAGACAGTCACAAACACCAACAGTTCCTTCCTTTGAGGAATTGACTTTGGAAGGAAATGATCTGTAAACATATAAGTAAATATGAAATATATACAAAGTAAATTCTAAGTAATATGAAGGGAGACTAGCACCTGGGAGGGATCTAGAAGGCTTCCCGCAAGAAATGCCCCCTACAATGGATAGAACACCAGCCCTGAAGTGAGGAGGACCTGAGTTCAAATCTGGCCTCAGACCAAACACTTGACACTTACTAGCTCTGTGACCTTGGGCAAGTCACTTAACCCCAATTGCCTAAAAAAAAAAAAAGAAAAGAAAAGAAAAGAAAAGAAAAGAAAAGAAAAGAAAAGAAACAGCCCCTGAAGCTGAGCTTTGATGGAAACTGGGAATTCCAAAAGATCCAGGAAAAGAGGAAATATATTCCAGACTCTGGAGTGACTGCTATATTCAAGACAGCATGCTGGGCTAGGAATATATGACAAAGAACAACTCAGAGTTTAATATGGGGGAAAGACTAGAGGTCAACACTTGAACCATTAGTAAGTTCATTAGAGTAGGTAGAACGTAAATTCCCAGAGAGCAGGGGCGACTTTATTTTTGTTTTCTTAATCTCCAGCACATAGCATAGTACCTGGCACATAGAAGGTACTTATGAAATTATTGTTAATTGATTGATTGATGGATTGTTCTTTCCCCCACTGACACCCATCGGAGCCTTTTCAAAACTCAGTAGATGGTCTTTGAGAGAGACTAGAGGAAAAATCAGTCACTGTTGCTGCCAACATGGTCATGAGACTTCTCTGAATTTAGCAAGGCTTGTCTTCACGTCACAGACACCCGAGTGTTGGTCACCATGCCCCTATATGAAACCATTACAGCTTTGTAGAGCCCAAGGATGCTGGTCTTCAACTATAAAGACCCAAGAAAGTGAAGGGCCTCAAGTTGATAGTATATGGTGACTATTTTCAGGATCCAGGGATGTTTAGACTTCAAAAAGAGAAAAAAAGCGAGGTGAGTGGCAGGATGTTATGAAGGTTAATGACCTAGTTCAGACGTTAATTTTTACCCCTACAAGTAAGCAGACACTGAAAGGTTTTCCTAAGATTTAGTACCTGCATACATAGTGACTATCTCAAAGGGGTATGCTGAGGATCCATTGAGATAATGCATGAAAAGCCCTCTATAAATATTCAAGAACTATATCAATCTCACCTAGGAGGCAGCATAGGATAGTGCATAAAGACCTAGCATCAGCAGAATAAAGACCTGGGTTCACATCCCACCTTGATCCATGCCAGCTGTAAGACTCTTGGCAAGGTGTTTAATCTTTGAATATCCCAGGTAGAAGATCTCCAGTGACTCCTAGATCTCTACTTGGCCCTGGGTTGTCTAACATTTTATGAACGACTTCAGTAAAGGTACAAATAGGGTACTCATCTGATTTGCGGTCAACATCAATGTTGTAAGGGTAGCTGGGTGATGGAGTCAATGAAAACAATTTCCATGGCCTGTGGTTGGGTTGAATGCAAGAAGGTGAAATTCAAAAGGGATAATGTAAAGTCTCACACTAAAATACAAAAACAAATTTTACAAGTACAAGATCCTGGAAAGAATCTTGGCAACTTGGTTTTCTTTAACTGTTGATAACTGCATTTCATTAAAATCAGTTTCCTTTATCATCCTGTTTTATGCATTTAAAACCATGATTCTGAGAGAGTGTCCCATTGATTTCACCAGAATGACTGCCAGAGGGGTCCAGGACACAAAAAAGGTGAAATAGTCCTTATATAGGGGTGAGTAGACTGCATCAAATAGGAGTTAGCAGTGCAATATGTCAGGTTAAAAAAATGACTGTTAGTGTTTGGTGAACTTAACTGAAAGAAAAACTACTGGGATGTTGGTAGTATGATATTAATACACAGAATTGACCAGTAAGGCAAGTGAAGATCAGAGACCTGACGTACCTTGTCCAAAGTCTTACAGAGTCATAGATCCTGGGTCCTTAACCTTTCCTGCATGTGTCTGTTCTTGTTGCTGTCGTCCCCTTGCTATTCTGTTGAATCCTTTGGGTAGCTTCTCAGAAGAAAGTTTTTAAATGCATAAAATTAAAAAAGAAAACCAAGTATATTAAAATGAGGGGAGAAAAACTGTTTTTAATGAAAATTCAATGGCCCCACTTAAGTACCTCTGATTCTAGAGTTTGAGGGGACCTCAGAGGCTGCCTATTCAATTTCTGCCAGTCTATTAATGAACATTTGTTAAGTGTACGATGTGCCAAGTACTGTGCTGAGCTGTGGGAATAAAATAAAGCAAAAGATAGTCTTTTAATGAGCTCACCTATCATTTATAATACCTGAGATTTATATGATGCTTAATGTATGCCAATCACTGTGTGAAGCACTTTAGAATTATTATCTCATTAGATCAGAATCACAGAAAGTAAGTCAGAAGAGACCTCAGCAGCGATCTAATCCTGACCACATAAAATGTCAACAATGACACACCCCACATGTGATGAGCATATGACTTTCTCCAGGTCCCCCAAGTCAGAAGGGGGATATGAACCCAGGCTCTCTAAGCCCCAAACCAGATGTTCTTTCCATTGCAAGGGGCTGCTTCCCTGGTAGGGCCAGAGCAGCAATGGACACCCAGGTTTGTGGCTGCCCAATCCAGCACATTCCCCAGAGCCCCGTCTCCACACCCCCCTCACAGCCAGTGGATTCTCACCCTCCTGTCTCACTCCTTACCTTTTGGAGTCTGATTTTGGGATTTTTAAAGTCCATCTGGAAGAAGTTGCCAAATATGGGCAGCGCAGGAGGGCTGGGGGGGTAGTTGAGATGCCGCTGCCTCTCTGCAGATACTGTCAGGATCAGGAGAATAGCAGAGAGGAGAAGGAGGGTCTGCAGGGGGGCTTTTTCCCAAAGGGAAGGGAGAAAGGTTCCCAGAGAGAGCTTCATCTTTCCCTAGCTCTGGCACCAAGGCCAAATAAGCCGAGCTCCTCCTCCCACCGTCACTTTCTGCAACAGCAGCAGCAGCGATGAGGCCACCAGGAGCACTGTTCTGGGGCGGGACAAAGCTCAAGCTGTGTTTTGTTCCTTGAAGCTGCTGCCTGGGTTGGCTTTATAGGCCAGCGACTGAGAGCTCCAGGAAGTGCCTGCCTCCCCTCTGTGCCCCAGCCCTCTGACCTCTGCCAGGGCCTGCCTCTTGAGCGTAACATGCCCCACTCCTACAGTCTTCTGCCCTGAAAAGAAGACTTTGCTTGTCTCCTGGGAACCAGAGACAAATTGACCAGAGTATCCTGGGAAGGCTCCACACATAAATACATCCACTCAGTGGGGCCGGTCCTTTGAGGAAAGAAGGGACCCAGAATGTCACCCCCTCATTTAGAAGAGCAACAAGCTGAGGTTCAGGGAGGCCAGGAAACTGACAAGGTCCCACAGCTCTTTGTAAGTTTCAGAGCCTTCACTGGAACCCAACTTAGCTGGCTTCAAATCAGCACACTTCTCCCTACTACAAATTACCTCCTAATGGACTTGTGAACTAATCTAAAGGGGCTCTAAATCTAGGATCCAGGGACCCCCGAGGCATTTGTAGATCGATTTCAGTGAGTCTATGAACTTGAATGGGAGAAAATAATTTCAACTTTATTGGAATAATTTGAATAAAATTTCCAATAGAATTGAAATAAAATTCCAAAATAATTGGAATAAATTAAATAAAATATCAATGTACTTAGAATCAATTGGAATAAAATTCTAATATAATTGGTATAAATTAGAACAATTTAAATAAAGTTCCAATATAATTAAAATAAGTAAAATAAAATTCCAATATAATTGGAATAAATTGAAATTAAATTCAAATGTAATTAGAAAAAATTGAGATAACTGGAACTATATTCCAGTATGAGTGGAATAAATGGGAATGATCGGAATAAAATCCAATATAATTGTAATTTCCTTTGTAACCTTACATATTCTTTTTATGCATCTAAAATGTCTTTCTAAGAAAGAACCCATTGGCTTCAAAAGACTGACCAAGGGTTCGAGCACACAAAGAAGGTGAAAAACTACTTCTCTAATTAGGTAGGCACTTCTAAGTGCTTGGAACTGCTTTTTGAACCTTGCTCAGGAACAAGGGGTGAATGGATATCCTTGTGTGTTCACTTCCAATGGCCTTCATGGAGCAGTGAGTAGAAAGCTGGATTTGGAGTGAGAGGGTTTGGGCTGAATCTAAGCTATTCCACTTTTGTTTCCCTGGGCCTCTATTTTCCCATCTGTAAAAGAGTAAATTCGATTATCAGAGATGTAAGAGACAAGACTCCTGCCTAAAAGCATTATAGCTCTCACTCCTGAATATTACCAGAGCCAGATTAAAATGTAATAAAGAAATTTTTAACAAACTAAAGACACAATACAAGATGGGTAATGCCAGTATATGACTTTCTAAGGCTGTAGGTTTACACGCCTACACTAGACAACTTCTGAGTTCCCCTTCCACTCAAATGCTATGTCCTCTTACTATGTAATGAAAGGCTATGTCCATTGTCCTCAGGCACTGTGTAAATAAGAGGTCAAGGGCAGGAAGATAGCCTTTTGGACCAAAAGGACAGTCAGTGACCCACAGTTTGTTTATAAATCCTAGAATGTTTTATCTGAAAGAAGTCTTAGAAATGATAGGATAATTGAGTTACCGATCTAGAGCTGCAGGGATCTCAGAGGCCATCTAGGTCAATGCTCTCATTTTACAGAGGAGCAAATAATGAAGACCATCATAAATCACCATTACCCTACTATTCTATAGGGATTTAAGGTTTACAAGTAACTTTGTGTGTTTTATCTCATTTGCGCTTTACAGTAGCCATACAAAATAAGTGTGATTATTATGCCCATTTTTCAGATGGAGAAACTGAGGCCAAGAGTTTCAAAGACTTGCTGAGGGTCACATAGCTAATAGGATTCTGAAGCAAGATCTGAATTCAGCTCCTCTGAGAGAAATGATTATTAATAAACAATGATTTGGGGAGATCAAGGATTATCCATTTCTTATAAAGTCTAGATTTTACAAAATTCAGTCTCTTGAAAGACATTGCTGATAATGAGATTGGACTAGCTTTCTGGTTCAGACCCCACCCAAGGAAGGATCCATTTTGTCCTGCCCAGGCTTAGGTGGGGCATATATTATTTGAATACCTTTCCCAAAGCTGGGTATGGTCAGGGTATAGAGACAGTCTCTCTCTATCCAATGGTGCCAGGATGTCACTCTCAGCCCCTCACTGAATAATTTTTCTTCAAAAGGCACAAAAACCGTGAATCTGCTGCCATGTTTGCCTTTGGTCTAAGAGAGATGGCCAGATGGCCATCCTTTTATTAAGAATTATGCTGGAAATATTGATAAAATGATTAAATTACCCAGAAACTATGTCTCTCAAACATTTTAGTCACCACAGACCCCAAGTCTAGGGCTCAAAATGGCCTAAGTTATACAGGTAGTAATTTGAAAGGGTGGGATTCAAAGCCAGGTCCTACAACTGCACATTTTGCCATTACGTCATCCTGCCTCCCTATAAGTGATAAACATATTGGAAATAGTGAATAGGATTATAAGGTCTCTAAACAATCCTCAGCCCAGCAAAGTAAAGTAAAGTCTTAAATTTGGGTCCAAAAACTCAATTGCACAAACACAAGATAGATAAGGTATGACTATAGAGAGTTTGTTAGAAAAAAGGGCTAGAGATGAAGTGAAATGCAAGGTCAATATTAGTCAGCCTTTTATGATGGCAGCAGAGAAGGCTATGGCACCTCTAGGTTTTTTAAGAGAGGCACTGGGGGAGGGGGGGAGCGGTGCATCTAAGTGGTGCAGTAGATAGAGCTCTGACCTTGGAGTCAGGAAGACCTGAGTTCAAACCTGGCCTCAGAAACTTGACACTTAATACCTGTGTGATCCTGGGCAAGTCACTTAACCCTGATTGCCTGATTTCCTCACTTAAAAACAAAACAAAACAAAACAAAAAAACCCAAGAAATTGTTTATTTGAAGACTATTGGGGAAGTTAGGCGGTGCAATGGATAGAGCACCGGCCCTGAAGTCAGGAGAACCTGAGTTCAAATCCAGCCTCAGACCAAACACTTGACACTTACTAGCTCTGTGACCCTGGGCAAATCACTTAACCCTAATTGTCTAAAAGAGAGAGAGAGAGAGAGAGAGAGAGAGAGAGAGAGAGAGAGAGAGAGAGAGAGAGAGAGAGAGAGAGGCACAAGGTCCAGGGCCATGGAGGTGATTGCTGTACTGTTCTCTACCTTGCTCAGACTATCTCTAGGGCATTGTCTTCAGTTCTGGGCACCACGGTTTTAGAAAGGACACTGGGTCATCTATAGAGGAGGTAAAGGAAGACTCATACACTTATAGCTTTAGAACTAGAAGGGGTGTTAGTGGTTATCTAGTACAAACTCTCCATTTTACAGATGAACAACTGAGGTACAGAGAAGGGAATGACTGATCCAGGGTTACATGTGTAGTGACAGTGATCTTTCCAATGCACTGCCTTACTTCCAGGTAAAAATACCCCTTGAGATCATGTTATAGGAGAAACTGTTGCAGAACTTAGGGGTGCTTAGCCTGTAGGATAGTGTGAGTATTTAGGGAGAGAGGGCTGGACATGGAGCTGTCTTTAGTTCTTTGAAGGGTTGACAAGTGAAAGAAAGATTAGCTTTGCCCTTCTCGATGCCAAAGAGCAGAATTAGGGGCAGTGGAGGTATTTCAACTTGATACAATGGGGGAAAACATAAATTTACAACTGGAGCTGTCCAAAATTGAAAGGGATTGCTTCTCTGAAACTCAGACCTCCTCAGTAACCTTGCGCTGGGGACCTCCCTCCCTCTGATTAGGGAAGGTAGAGGGTAGACATAAAGAATTCCTCCTAGACTTTCCATTTAAGGAGAGGGCCCAGGACAGCCATCTCATCATTTCTCACCTGACTTCAGGACTTCATCTTTGTCCCTCTCTGTTGCCTCTTACCCTCCCCTCCTTCAACTGTTTTCAATGGGCTTTCTTTCCCTGTTAGATAGTGAGTCTTTCTTTGTATCTGTATTTTTGGTACCTGGATTATAGTAGGCACTTAACAAAAATTTATTCACTGAAAGCTTCTAAAAGTAATGAGCCCCTTCTGATTTGAGTTCTTCAAGCAGAGAATGTATTACCATTGGACAGGTAAGTTTTAATGGGGATTCTTTAATCAATCAAGAAACATTTATCATGTGACTACTGTGTGCCAGGTACTGTGGTAAGTGCTAAGGATGGGGGGAGGGGGAAGAGGCAAAGGACCATCCCAGCCCTAAGCTAATATGGGAGAAAACACAGCAACAAGTACATAGAAACAAGCTCTAAGTATCTTTACTAGGAAATCATTAACAGAGGGAATTGAGAAGGGAGGGGACAGCTTTCTGTAGAAGATAGGATCAAGGTATAGGTAACTAGATGCCCTTGAGGTTCCTTCCAACTTGGAGATTTTGTTGTCCTGGGACTCTTTTGACTTCATCAATCCATCTGTCAATTAATCAATCCACAAGCATTTATCAATGATTCTTTTTGATGCTGTCTTCTCTCTAGGTTTTCAGAACCATTCCTCTCTCATGGATCTCCTCCCATGTCTCTGATCCACCTCCAGATCATGCCCTGTAACCACAGGGGTCCCTCAGGGTTCTGTCCTGGGCCCTCTCCTCGTCTCACTCTATACTACTTCACTTGATTTCATCTACTTCCATGGACTTAATGACCATCCTTCAGCTGACAATTCTCAAATCTACCTATCCTCCTCTACATATCTGTCTGCTGACCTCCCATCTCATATCTCCAATCACCTTTTAGAAATCTCAATCTGGATGTCCAGTAGACATCTTAAATTGAACTCATTATCACTCTCCTTAAACCTTGCCCTGCCTCCTAATTTCTCTATTGCTGTCAAGGCTCATCACTTAGGAGTTATCCTGGATTCCTCACTCTCACCCTCTACATCCAATGTGATGCCAAGGATGGTTCACTTCACCTCTGCCACACCTCTCCAATGTGCCCTCTTCTCTCTTCTGACACTGCTGCCAGCCTTGTATAGGTCCTTATCATATCACACCTGGATTATTGCAATAGCCTGCTGGTAAATCTGCCTGCTTCCAATCTCTTCCCACTACAATCCATCCTCCCACTCAGAAGTTGAAAGAATTTAATGTGAATTGTCCACAGTGTGAAGCAGCAAGAACCAATACTAAAGGCTATTGGGTATTTCATTTTTGTTTATATTTGTTTGTTTGTTTCTGACAATGGATATCCTGGTTGGGAAACAGTGACAGTTTGCTACTTGGGTGTCTGTCTCTTCTGTAATGATATTACCTTGACAGAAGCTCCATTGGACACATCAGGCTATTAAAACAGCCAGTGATGAACTATGGATGATGTAGATTCTCTTGAAATATCCATTTTTCCAGTTTGAACATGCTGCTTTCTTACTTTTCTGAAAAACACACTTTTCCTCTGCTTCTCAGTTGCCACATTCTTGTAAAGGCAAATTTATAACTAAAGAAGAGGTCAGTTATAAAGCTTCTTAGAGGATCATAGATTTAGAACTGGAAGGGATCTTAGAGGCCATTGAACCCAACCAATTCTTTCCACAAATGAGAAAACTGAGTCACAGAAAAGTTGCGTAGTAAATTTTGAAGCGATATTTAAATCCAAATTTTATTTCACATTTTGCCTCTAATGTTTAACACCCCCATAAACTTGGTGGTGCTGTGGGCAAAGTGCCAGGCCTGGAATCAGGAAGTCATCTTTGTGAGTTCAAATCTGGCCTGAGGCACTTACCAGCTGTGCGACCCTGTCACTTAATCCTGTTTACCTCAGTTTTCTCATCTGTAAAATGAAGAAGTTGGCATAGATGGCCTCTGAGTTGCCTTTAGCTCTAAATTTGTATTTCTCCAATTTATTATGTTTGACAAGGATATTTCAGTAGTCTCACTTATGGTTTGTAGTATGCGATTCACCCACTGACACATGCTCAGCAAATTAACCTCTTTTTGTCTCCATATCTTCCTCTATAAAGTGAAGGAGTTGTAAAAAAAATATCTCCAAGGCATCTTCCAGGTCAATGACCAATGATTTTATAAATCTAGGATTTGTGATCACTAGGGGTATAAAACTAAAATGCAAAATATGTATAACAATATACAACGTATAATGAAAGCTTGGCTACCTACCCTCTGGCCTTTCAGAACCCTTTGAATTCCAGAACCTGAAACTATTTCCCCAAAAGTCTTTGGCAGTGAAATAGGCCAAGAACCCAGGAATAATGAACATAGCTAAGAAGTTACCAACCGAAGCTTATGCCCAGCAAGCTACATTTGGTTATAGTATGTCTGGTGTTACAAGCTTAAGCCCACTTGTCTGGATCTCAATCATTTCAGATTCTTTTGAGAGTCCACCTCCCTCCATATTTTCCCATTTAAATTCAGACTCAGAATTATACTATTCAGATAGGCCCCATCTGTCAGGGCTCTTTCCTCATTATCCCTAAATTTTGGAATTGCCTGAGAAGAGGTCACTAAAACCAGGGAAGTACACAATCTCATAGGGAACTCCATGTTGGCCCCACCGTAATTCTCCATGCGCTCCACATATTCTAAATCAAAGTTCACTCTAGGCATAAACAAGCCAATCCCTAGGTATCAAGGTCTAGACTCACCCATCTCTTGTGCACAAAATACCTTCATACCACTCCTACTGTCTACACTCAATGTCTACACAATCACACTCACTATTGTTCTTTTCTTCTCATACCAGTATTCAATTTGGTTTTTCCACAGCCACTCAGTAATGTACGCATACTAGGCCAGGGAATGTCCTGACTGTTTCTTGATTGGTTTGGAAGTGGTGTCAGGCAGGGATACAGAATAAACAGCTCCGTTTCTAAACATAAGGCCCTAGAGAACCCGTCACACTGTTGTACATGTTTTGGACTAGCTCTGTGATTTCTTTGCTGTAGGAAACTCTTTGTATATAAAAGCAGATTTGGACCTAATCTGCAGATTATAACCATACAGAGCAGAGACTGGGAATGTTTAAGTGACTTGCCCAGGGACAGGCACCCACTCTTGTCCTGAGTCCTCTTCTCTTTTCTCCCTGGGCCATTCACTTGTTCATCTCCTTGGCTCCCATGGATTCAATGATCCTCTCTAAGTTGATGGTTCTCAAGTCTATTTATCCAGCCCTGACCTCTCTCTTGACTTCTAGTCACATATGTCCAAGTGCCTGATGGTGATCTCAAACCAAATGACCCTAGACTACTTAAATTCCACCTATCCAAAATGGCACCCATTATCTTTCCTCAAAAAATCTCTCCTCTCTTCTTGATTTCCCTGTTATTTCTGAGGGTGTCACCATACAAGTCACCTAGGTTCTCTACCTGGGCATCGTGCTTAACTCCTCACGCTTTCTCACTCCCATATTCAATCTATTGCCAAGACCTATCAATGTTATCTTCACAACACTCTCATGTGTACCCACTTCTCTCCTCTGACATTGTCAGCACCCTGGCACAGGCACACATCACCTAATATTATTTGGGGAGGCTATTTCAATAGCTTGCTGGTAGATTGGTATCGAGATGGCAAAGTTGCTTAAGTGCTAGAAATAATTCAAGGTAACCTGGGTTTAAATCTTGCCTCAGATATTGAGTCCTTGGAAAAATCATTCAACCTTTGTTTGCCTCAGTTTCCTTATCTGTAAAATGGGGAAAATAATAGCACCTACCTCCCAAGGTTGCTGTGAAGATCAGATTAGATTATTTGTAAAGCATTTTACAAATCTTAAGGTATTATATAAAGGTTACCCATGAGTCTTTCTCCACTCCAGTCCATTCTCCATTAAGTTGTTACATAAGGCAGCTAGATGATGCAATGAATAGAACTCTAGCCTTGAAGTCAAGAAGACTTAAGTTCAAAATTGGCTCAGACACTAGCTGTGCGATCCCTGGGTAATAGACTCAAGAGCAATTTGCCTCAGTTTCTTTATCTGTAAGATGGGAATAATAATAGCATCTACATCTCAGGTTGTAGTCAGGATCAAACAAGATAATAATAAAGTCCTTAGCATATTGCCTGACACGTAGCAATCATTATATAAATGTTAGCTACTATTATCTTCCTAAAGGGAAGATCTAACCATATCACCCCCTACATCAATAAATTTCAGTGGCTCCCTATTGCCTCTAGGATCAAATACAAAACCCTGTTTTTCGCATTCAAAGCCCTTCTTGACCTTAGCTCCTCCTACCTTTCCAGCTTTCTTACATATTATCCCTTTCCCATGTACTATTTGATCCAATGACTCTGGCTCCCCAGTTATTCCATGAACAAGAAACTCCATAGGGGGTTCCAGGGACTTTCTTAGGGCTGCATACTATACCTGAAATACTTTCCCTCCTCTACTCTGATTACCGAACTCTCTGGCTTTCTTTAAATCCCAATTAAAATCTCATCTTCTACTGGAAGCCTTTCCCAACTCTCCTTATTCAATTAATCCATTAACTCTTCTTATTTAATTAATTCTGTTAATTATTAAGCATTTTACCCATATTTTTTCACTTGATCCTCCTAATAACCTTATGAAGTACATATTATAATTATCTTTATTTACAGCTGGGGAAACTGAGGAAGCACAGTTTAAATGATTTGCCCACAGTCACAAATCTATTAGATTTTTGATGCCATATTTGCACTCAATCAGGTCTTCTTGAAGTCAGGCTCTGTGTACTCTGATGCCACCTAGATGAAGAGGAGTGGTGTATAATAACTCACCATCTTTATCATACTCCCTGATCATGGGTATTACCCAAGGCGTCCCTCTCTAAAATTTCGCTATGCAAATGCATCAACTCCTATCAGGTTAGTTATCCCATCTATACAGATGACTCATGTATCTCTGTGCAGGCACCAGTGTCTCCCATGAACTTTAATCCTGGGTCACTAATCATCTATTGCACATCTCAAACTGGATGTTTTGCATGCAAGTTAAACTCAATATTTCAGAAATAAAACTCATTACGATCTTCTTCCATCCATGCCCCATTCCCAACTTTCCTTTTGTGGCCAAAGGTGTCACCATCTTGTCATGAATGAAAAGTCTGACAGGCATAATTTCTGGCTAATGAATTAATCAATTTATTAACTATGGCTAGGGAGTAACTAATAGATTGAAGTCAGTGACTTTCTTTCATAAACTAAAGATGGAACTTGGGAGCCATTGCATGTTTAAATACTTTGGAAGACTGTGTGCTCCCAACAGGTGGAGATCAATTCATATTGGTTAACAATTAATGGGAAAATTAATATTATAATGACAGATAGGCTTATTTTAATGAGCGGCTGGAGGGTGTGACTTTGATTATGTCACACTTGGACAAAGAAACTCATCTCTACCTAGACCACCCCTGTCTCAGGCAATCAGACAAAATGATCTATTCTTCATCTTGATTAGAACAATGGTGGAATTATGATAATTTTCCATCTTGATAAGATGGTCTTTACCTTTTAATCAGAACTAAACTTTCCCAGTTGAGTGGCTGGGTCATGCCCAAGATTGAACCCAAACTCATCAGCAGCTCTTTCCTTCAGAGGCTGCTGTTACCAAGTAACTAAGTGAGGAAATGGAAAGAGAGGAAAAAAAAACCCTGCATCCCCAATATTAGTACTTTGTATTAATGATTATCTATCTCATTCCCCCTTTGATTTTACAGTGAGACACAGTGTCTTCAATGAATCACTAAGTGATAAGAGAAACACTTCATCAACAGTTTGTTTGCTTTTAACTTGTGGGGCTTGTAAGGGGAAACAGTCTGGAGAAAGGGGAGAGAGATTGACAGACACATTGACGTGACCCATTGGGGACGGTCCTCTTTGGTAAGCAGGACTTACAGATCAAAGGGACATAGGGGAAAAAATAAAGAGTAAAAGAAAAATAAAATTATCCATTGCATAGGCCTATCACATCTTAAGACTCAGACATCTCATCTCATACAGCCATCTAATTCTCTGGAAATATTTTTGATGCAGCTCTTTGGTTTGTGTGGGCTCTCAGAGCAGTTTCCAGTGGACTGGCTTCTCTAGTTCAACTCATCTGTAGTGAATGCCTTCCCTCCTAACACAATTTTAAATTTGCTATGCCAATAAGCAGGTCATATAGTGAAAGTTAGCTGAAACTCAATGTCCCTACTAGTAAGAACATCAAATTGGGGAATCATTTAGACCAGAGAATTTGCATTTTTAAATTAGACAGTTTTTGCATTGGTATATTCAAGAAACAAATACAAATTGAAAAAATTGGAAAATTCTGAACCCATTTTTAAATTTTTTTGTTTCATACTTTCTTTATTAATTAATTGATTTTTAGCTTGCAACATTCATTTCCACAAGATTTTGAGTTTCAAATTTTTACCCATCTTACCCCTCCCCTCTGCCCAAGATGGCATGCATTCTGAATACCTCTTCCCCTAATCTGCCCTCCCTTCTACCTCCCCCACTTCTTGGATCCCCTTCTGCTTCTATTTTCCTGTAGGGCAGGATCTATTTCTATACCCCTTTGCCTGTATATCTTATTTCCCAGTTGCATGTGAAAACAGTTTTTAACATTTATTTTTAAAACTTTGGGTTCCAAATTTTCTCCCTTCCTCTCTCTCCACCAACCCTCATTGAGAATGCAAGCAACTAGATACAGTTTATACGTGTGTAGTCATGCAAATCACTTCCATAGTAGTCATGTTGTGAAAAACTTAGTGTATTTCCCTTCATCCTATTCTGCCTCTGGTTTGTTCTATTCTCCTTTTTGACCCTGTCTCTCCTCAGAAGTGTTTGCTTCTGATTTCCCCCTCCCCCAATCTGATCTCCCTTCTATCATCCTCCCCTCTTTTATCCCCTTCCCCCTATTTACCTGTAACATAAAATAGATTTCCATATCCAAGTGAGTGTGTATGTTATTCCCTCCTTAAGCCATATCAGATGAGATTCCCTCTCACCTTCCTCCACTTCCCCTCCCTTGTAAAAGGCTTTTCTTCTCCATTTTATGAAAGATAATTTACCCCATTCTACCTCTCTCTTTCTCCTCCCAGTGTAATCCTCTCTTGCCCCTTAATTTAATCTCCAGATATAATCCCTTCATCTTCAAATCACCCTGTGCCCTCTCTCTCTCTGTCTCTCTCTGTCTCTCTCTGTCTCTCTCTGTCTCTCTCTCTCTCTCTCTCTCTCTCTCTCTCTCTCTCTCTCTCTCTCCTCTCCCTCTTCCTCTCCCTCTCCCTCTCCCTCTCCCTTTATCTATCCATATATATTTTCCCTCCAACTATCCTAATACTGACAAAGGTCTCATGAGTTACAAATATCATCTTCCCATGCAGTTCAACCTTAATAAGTCCCTTATAATTTCTCTTTCCTGTTTATCTCTTCATACTTCTCTTGAGTCTTATAACATAAAGTTGAATTTTCTACTCAGCTCTGGTCCTTTCATAAAGAATGCTTGAAAGTCTTCTATTTCGTTGAAAATCCATTTTTCCCCTGAAGAATTATACTCATTTTCCCTGGGTAGGTGATTCTTGGCTCTAATACTATCTCTTTTGACCTCCAGAATATCATATTCCAAGCAATCTGGTCCCTTAATGTAGAAGCTGCTAAATCTTGTGTTTTGTTAATTCTGTTTCCACAATAATTGAATTGTTTCTTTCAGGCTGCTTGCAATATTTTCTCCTTGACCCAGAAATTCTGGAATTTGGCCATGATATTCTTAGAGGTTTTCCTTTAGGGATCTCTTTCAGGAGGTGATTGGTGGATTCTTTTGATCTCTATTTTATCCTCTGGTTCTAGAATATCAGGGCAGTTTTCCTGGATAATTTATTGAAAGATGATGTCTAAGCTCTTTTGTTGATCGTGACTTTTGGATAGTCCAATAATTTTTAAATTATCTCTCCTGGATCTATTTTACAGGTCAGTTGTTTTTCCAATGAGATATTTCACAGTCTTCTATTTTTTTTTAAAATTCTTTTGGCTTGTTTTACAATGTCTTGATTTCTCATAAAGCCACTAGCTTCCATTTGGTCCATTCTAATTTTTAAGGAAGTATTTTCTTTAGTAAGCTTTTGGACTTCCTTTTCGATTTGGCCAATTTTGCTTTGAGGGCATTCTTCTCCTCATTGGTTTTTTTGGATCTCTTTTTGCATTTGGGTTGGCCTATTTTTTAATGTGTTATTTTCTTCAATATTTTTTGGGGTCTCCTTCAGCAAGCTGTTGACTAGTTTTTTTATTTTATTTTATTAATTTATTTTGATTTATCAACAATCACTTCCACATGCTTTTGAGTTTAAAATTTTTCTCCCCCTTTCTCCCCACCACCCTCCCCAAGACAGTGCACAATCTGATATAGGTTATACATTTACATACCTATTAAACATATTTTCACATTAGTGAAGTTGTAAGTAAAAATTAAAACCAGTAGGAGGAACCATCAAAAGAAGAAACAAAATTCAACCGAAGAGAAAAAACAAAAAATATAGCGATTCAACTTTCACAGTTAAGATTACCCTCTGTGTCTTTTTCTCCATCCTTTTTCCCCCGTTTATGCTTTTCTTTCTCCTTTCTCCTTTTGCCTCCTCACTAGCGTTCTGCTCTTGAACACTGCCTCCTTCAGTATCTCCTCCCTTCTATTATCCCTTTCCCTTTTCTTCCCCTTTTCCATTACTGCTTCTTCCCTCCCTTCTATTCCCTTTCACTTTTCCTTCCCCCCTTCCCTCCCACTGCCCATAGGGCAAGTTAGATTTCTATACCAACTGATATTATTCCCTTCTTGAGCCAAATCTGATGAGAGTAAGGTTCAAACAATGCTCACCCCCTTCACTTCTTTCCCTCTGCTGCAATAGGATTTTCTGTCTTTTCCTGTAATGTAATTTATCCTTGTCTGCCTCCTCCTTTCTCAGCACATTTTCTAAGATCAGACTAATCCGCTTACTTGGATCCATTTAACCCACTTGATAAGATTTTTTTTATATTACATCAAAGTCAACTAATATCCACCCCCTTTATGTATACTCATTTAACATGGTGTAATAACAATACAGTTCTCAAGAGCTGCAAGTGTCATCTTCCCTCGTAGGGATGTAAACGGTCTGCCCTTATTAACAAAATTTTCTATCTTTCTGTCCCATTTACCTTTTTATGTCTTTCCAGAATCTTGTACTTGAAGATCAAATTTTTTGTTGAGCTCTGGTCTTTTTATGAGGAAGGTTTGGAAGTCCCCTATTTCGTTGAATATCCATCTCCTCCCTTGAAAAATCATGCTCATTTTTGCAGGGTACTTGATCCTTGGCTGCAATCCAAGCTCCTTTGCCTTATGGAATGCCTGTGGTCTTTTAATGTAGAAGCTGCAAGGTCTGGTGTAATCCTGACTGTGGTTCCATGATATTTAAATTGTTTCTTTCTGGCTGCTTGTAGCACCTTCTCTTTGATCTGGTGATTTTGGAATTTTGCTATTATATTCCTTGGTGTTTTCAATTTGGGATCTCTTTCAGGTGGTGAGTGGTGTATTCTTTCTGTGGTTATCCTTCTGGGACTTCAGGGCAGTTTTCCTTTATGATTTCCTGAAAGATACTGTCCAGGCTCTTTCTTTCATCATGGTTTTCAGGTAGTCCAATGATTTTTAAATTGTCTCTCCTGGATCGTTTTTCCAGGTTGGCTGCTTTACCAATAAGGTATTTTATGTTTTCATCTATTTTTTTTTTCATTTTTTTGTTTCTGTTTGACTGATTCTTGCTCTCTCATAGAGTCATTAGTTTCCATTTGTCCAATTCTACTTTTTAACAGATTGTTTTCTTCTGTTAGTTTTTGTACTTCCTTCTTCAATTGGCCAATTGTGTTTTTTAAGGAATTGTTTTCTTCAGTGTACATTTTTTTTTTCCAATTGATCAATCATATTTTTTAAGGACTGTTCTACCTCTCTCATTAGACTTTTAAAATCCTTCTTGAGCTCTTCTAAGAAGGATTTTTGGGCTTCAGACCAGTTCATATTCCCTTTTGATGTTGCATATTTGGGTTTGTTGACAATGTTGTCCTCTTCAAAATTTCTGTCTTGGTCTTCACTCTTCTCATAATATGAATCTATGGTATGTTTCTTTTTACTCATGGTGTTTCTTTATTCCCTGGCCTTTAAAGAGACTGAGCTCTCCTGCTGGGGAACAGAGGGTACTGACCCAAGCTTCTTGTGTTGGGAGCCTAGGTCTTGGTCACTGGCTTTGTGTGCTGGGCCCTCTTATGCTGGCAATTGGAGGCTGTAGGTTTCTGGCAGCTTACCTCATGTTGGACTGGAATCAGCAGGGCTGGAAATTTCAGGCAATTCTAGGTTGCCTGCTTTTTCTTTCCTTTGGCTTTTTTCAGCTCCTTTTAGATGGGTGCTGCAGGGTGTTTATCTACCTGGGGCCCCTTGCAATGATACCTCCTGCGTTTTTGCTAATATACTGGGAGATTCCTTTGTGGTAGAGTGCTGGGGCACCTGGTGATTTTCTGAGATGGTTTCCACTGGTTCCCCCACCCTCACTGAGGCACTCTGAAGTCCAGGTGTTGGTGTTTGGCTGCTCTACCACCTGGGCTTCGGGATCTCCTCCTGGTTGACAATTGGAGACTGTAGGGTTCTGACAGCTTACCTGGTGTTGGGTTGGAATCAGCAAGGCTGGGACTTTAGGAAGACTCTAGATTGTCTTCTTCAGCTCCTTTCAGATGAATGCTGCAGGGTGCTTATCAGCCTGGGGCCCTTTGTAGTGCTGCTTCCCTTATTTTTGCTGAGGCACTGGGAGACCCGTTTGCTGGGCTGCTGCACTGCTGTTCCCTGTCTTTCTTCTAGTTCAGTTTTTCCAGGGTTTTTTTTCCCCTTAGGGTGATATTTTCTGGGTTTTTAGGGGTTGATAGGGGAAAGTCAGAGCAACTACCTTTTTACTTTGCCATCTTGGCTCCCATGTTGACTAGTTTTTCATGATTTTTCTTGCATCACTCTCATTTATTTTCCCAGTTTTTCCTGTATTTCTCTTACTTGCTTCTCAAAATCCTTTTTGAGCTTTTCTATGGCCTGGGACCAAATCATATTTTTCTTGGAGGCTTTGTATATAGAAGCTTTGGCATTGTTGTCTTCTTCTGGTTATATATTTTGATCCTCTTTGTCACCAAAGTAAAATTCTATGGTCTGACCTTTTTTGCATTGTTCACTCATCTTCCCAGGCAATTACTTGAGTTTTAAACTCTTTGTTAAGGTATGGGTCTGCTTCCAGTGTGGAGGATGTACTGCCCTAAGCTTCAGGGGTTTTGTGTAGCTGTTTTCAGAGATGCTTCTAGGGTCCTGTACATTTTCAGTTCTTCTAAGGTGGTATGATCAAGAGCAAGTTGTTTACTCCTTTCCTGGCCTGTGCTCTGGTTATAAGCACTCTTTTCTGCCTTCATATGTGAGGAGGCTTCCCTTTCCACTACTACCATAAGCTCTCCCATGGCAGTGCTCGTCCTCACCCCAGGACCACCACCTAGGACTGTGACCCAGATCCAAGGAAGGTCAAAGCAAGAGATTCCTGCCTCAGCACCAGCAAAGGGATCCCTTCAATCCCCTCTGATCAGCCACTCAATTCCCCCTATGTCTGTGGGCTGAGAGCTCCAGAAGTAGCAGCTGCCCCAGGACTGCACTGGGACTGGGGCTGGGACTTAGCTTCCCTCTCACCATGGTCACAGACCTTTCATACTGACCTTGTAAGTTGGATTTGGCGTTCATGGGTTAGAAGTGTGAAAACTGTCATAGCTACCCATGATTCAGTCCCTGAGCCCTCCTCCAGGTTTGCTGAGATCTGGTCTTTGCCTGTGAACCTACACTGAACTGTGCTTCCTCTCCCAGCCTAGCACAATAGAGCTTTCCAATCAATTATCTGGGTTGTTTTGGGCTGGGAATCTGTTTCATTCTATCTTTCTGTGGGTTTTGCTGCTCCATAATTTGTTCAGATCCATTTTTACAGGTATTTGGAGGGGTTTGGGTGACAGCTCAAGCAAGTCCTGTTTTTCTCAGCCATGTGGGCTCCTGAACCCAATTTTTATACTTGGCATTGTTCATTTCCTCATTCGGAGGATGAGATTCTGCTAAGGAACTAAAAAATAGAACTTTTTCTATAAGATGATTTTAATAAAAGAATGAATTATTTTAATAGTTGGCATATTAACTACAATAGCAACAAAAGGTTTTGTCATGAAATGTATAAATACATACAGTAATTAATTTCAATATAGTGCTTAGAAATGAGTTGGTTGTAATAAAACATTTTTTAATTTATAGCCATGTTCAAATGAATAACCCCTATTAAAAGGGGATATCTTTTTTCTTTGAAAACTTAAAATATATATTGTTTTATTTTCCTACAATTACATGTTAAAACTTTTAAACATTTAAAAAAATTTTTTGATTTCCAAATTCTATCCATTCCTACTCCTTTCTCTCCCTGAGATGGTAAGCAATCAGATAAAGGTTATACATGTGCAATCATATAAAATATTTCCATATTAGTCATTTTATATGAGAAAATGAATTTTAAAAAGAATAAAAAGTTTTTAAATAGTATAAAATAGCATGCTTCAGTGTGTATTTAAACAATATCAAGTTTTTTTTTTTTTCTGGAGGTAGGTAATATGCTTCATCATTAGTCCTATGATATTGTCTTGGATCATTGTATTGCTAAGAATGGCTACACCATTCACAGTTCTTCATCATACAATATTGCTGCTCCTGTGTACAATATGCTCCTGGTTCTACTCACTACACTTTGCATAAATTCATGTAAGGTTACACTAGGTTTTTTCTGAAATCATCCTATTTGCCATTTCTTATAGCATAATAATATTCCATCACAATCATGACCACAGTTTGTTTAGCCATTCCTTAACTGATAGGCATCACTTCTGTTTCTTATTCTTAGACACAACAAAGAGAGCTGCTATAATATTTTTTCTATAAATAGTTCCTCCCTACCTCCCTTTTTAATGTCTTTGGGATACAGACCTAGCAGTGGTACATTTTTATCAAAGGGTGTGATCCAAATTGCTCTCCAGAATTGTTCAATCAGTTCACAACTCCACCAATAATGCATTGCTATCCAATTTTTCACACTTTCTCTCCATCATCCATTATTTTCCTTTTTTTTCATATTAACCAATCTGATAGGTGTGAAGTAGTACTTCAGAGTTATTTTAATTGGAATTTATCTAATCAATAATGATTTAGAGCAGTTTTTGTATGACTATAGATACTTTTGATTTCTTTGTCCGAAAACTGCCTGTACATATCCTTTGACCATTCATCAATTGGTGAATGACTTGTATTTTTTATAAATTAGACTTACTTCTTTACATATTTGGAAATTAGGTCTTAATTTTTTTAAGCATGCTTTTTAAAATTTTTAACATGTGCTTTTAAAACTTTGGGTTACAAATTTTCTCTCTTCCTCCCTCCCCACCCACCCTCCTTGAAAAGGCAAGTATCTTGATACAGGTTATAGATGTGTAGTCATGGGAAACACTTCCATAGTAGTCATGTTGTGAACAACTAAGTATATTTCCCTTCATCCTATCTTACCCACCATTTGTTCTATTCTGTCTTTTGACCCTGTCCCTCCTCAGAAGTGTTTGCTTCTGATTATCCCCTCCCCCAATCTGCCCTCCCCTCTATCAATCCCCTGCTCTCTTGTCCCTACCCCCCCCCTTATTTTCCTGAGCATGAGATAGATTTCCATACCCCATTGTGCATGTTATTCTCGCCTTAAGCCAAATCCTATGAGAATAAGATTCACTCATTCCCTCTCACATTTCCCCATTTCTCCTCCACTGTAAAAGCCTTTTCTCATCTGTTTCATGTGAGATAATTTACCCCATTCTACTTCTCCCTTTCTCCTTCTCCCAGGATAATCCTCTCTCACCTCTTAATTTTATTTTCCAGATATCACCCCTTCACCTTTAACTCACCCTATGCCCTCTATCTATCTATCCATCTAAACATACATACACACATATGTTTTTTTCCCTCCCACTACCCTAATTCTGACAAAGGACTTATGAGTTACAAATATCATCTTTCCATGCAGGAATATAAACAATTCAACCTTAATAAGTCTCTTATGATTTCTCTTTCCTGTTTACCTCTTCCATGTTTCACTTGAGTCTTGTATTTGAAAGTCAAATTTTATATTCAGCTCTGGTCTTTTCCTCAGGAATGCTTGAAAGTCCCCTATTTCATTGAATGGCCCTTTTCCCCCCTGAAGGATTATACTCAGTTTTGCAGGGTAGGTGACTCTTGGCTGTAATCCTATCTCCTTTGCCCTCTGAAGTATCATACTCCATGTTTTCTGGTACCTTAATGTAGAAACTACTAAATCTTTTGTTATTGATTGTGTTCCCACAATATTTGAATTGTTTCTTTCTGGCTGCCTGCAATATTTTCTCCTTGACCTGGGAATTCTGGAATTTGGCTACAATATTCCTAGGAGTTTTCCTTTGGGGATCTCTTTCAGGAGGTGATAGGTGGATTCTTCAATTTCTATTTTGCCCTTTGGTTCTAAAACATAAGGGCAATTTTCCTTGATAATTTCTTGAAAGATAATGTCTAGGCTCTTTTTTTGATCATGGCTTTCAGATAGTCCAATAATTTTTAAATTCTCTCTCCTGGATCTATTTTCCAGGTCAGTTGTTTTTCCAATGAGATATTTCACATTCTCTTCTATTTTTTCATTCTTTTGGATTAGTTTTACAGTGCCTTGATTTCTCATATAGTTGCTAGCTTCCAATTGCTCCATTCTAATTTTTAAGGAAGTATTTTCTTCAGTAAGCTTTTGGAATTGCTCTTCTATTTGGCCAATTTATTTTTAGGGCATTCTTCTTCTCACTGGCTCTTTGGACCTCTTTTGCCATTTGGGTTAGACTATTTTTTAAGGTGCTGTTTTCTTCAGTATTTTTTTGGATCTCCTTTAGCATCACTCTCAGTTTTTCCTCTACTTCTCTTACTTGCTTCTCAAAATCCTTTTTGAGCTCTTCCATGGCCTGGGACCAATTCATATTTTTCTTGGAGGCTTTGGATGTAGGAGCTTTGGCTTCATTGTCTTCTTCTGGTTGTATGTTTTGATCTTCTTTGTCACCAAAGTAAGATAATATAGTCTGACTCTTTTTATGCTGCTTGCTCATGATCCCGGCCAATTACTTGAGTTATAAACTCTTTGTTAAGGTAAGGGTCTGTTTCCAATGTGGAGAATGTACTATCCCAAGCTTCAGAGGTTTTGTGAAGCTGTTTTCAGAGATGTTTCTAGGGACCTGTAAATTTTCAGTTCTTCCAAGATGCTATGATCAAGGGTGAGGTGTTGACTCCTTTCCTGGCCTGTGCTCTGCTTTATGAGTGCCACAAGAACTCTTATCTGTCTTGGAACTGTGAGGAGGATTAACTCTTCACAGCCATTACAAGCTCCACCAGGCCAGTTCTCCTACTTGCCCCAGGACCACCACTCAGAACTGTGACCCAGATCCAAGCACAGGAGAAGCAAGTGAGTCCTTCACCAGCAGAGAGATCCCTGCAATCCCCCTCTGATCAGCCACTTGATTCCCCCTCAGTCTGTGAGCCAGAAGCTCCAGAAGCAGCTGCTGCCCCGGGGCCAAACTCAGGGACTGGAGCTGAGACCACCACACTTCTCTCTCTCACTGAAGAAACAGACTTTTTCTACTGACCATCTAAGTTGTCTTTGACATTCATGGGTTGAGAAGTCTGGAAACCACCACAGCTGCCCATGATTCAATCCTCTAAGTCTTGCTTCAGGTTCACTGTAGCCTGTGCGCCCATGCCGAACTGCATTCCTCTCCCAGCCAGTGTAATATGCCTTTCCCATCAACCATCCAGGTTGTCTTGGGCTGTAAATTTGTTTCACTTTCTCTTTTTGTGGGTTGTGCTGCTGTAGAATTTGTTTAGAGCCATTTTTTATAGGTATTTGGAGGGATTTGGGGGAGAGCTCAAGCAAATCATTGCTTTTACTCAGTCATCTTGGCTCCACCCCAGAAATGAGGTCTTTAACAGAGATATTTGTTGTAAATTCCCCCTAGTTTTCTGCTTTCCTTTTAATTTTAGTTGCATTGGTTTTGTTCACGCAAAAACCTTTTTTTAATTTTATATAATCAAAATTATCTATTTTACATTTTGCAACGCTATGTTTTCTTTGGTCCTAAATTCTTCCCTTATCCATAGATCAAATAATTAAACTATTATGTGCTCTGCTAATTCACTTATGGTATTGACATTTATGTCTAAATCATGCACACATTTTATATTTTTGTTAATATTCATCCCTTTCTTTTGGATTGCCAAATTTGTTGACATTTAATTGGGCAAAATAACCCCAAATAATTGTTTAATTTCCTCTTCATTGGTGGTGAATTCCCCTCCATCATTTATGAAACTAGTAATTTGATTTTCTTCTTTCTTTTTTTAAAATCAAATTAATGGTTTATCTATTTTATTATTTTTTAATAAAACCAGCTTTTAGTTTTATTTATTAGTTTAATGGTTTTCTTACTTTCAATTGTATTAATCTCTCCTTTGATTTTCAGGATTTCCAATTTGTTGTTTCACTGAGGATTTTTAAATTGTTTTTTTTAAGTTTTCTTTTAGCTGCATACCAAAATCATAGATCTTATCTTTCTCTATTGTATTGCTCTAAGTAACTTGAGATATAAAATTTCCTCTAACTACTGCTTTGGTTAAATCCATTAATTTTAGTGTGTTGTTTCATTGTTTTCATTTTGTTTAATAAAATTATTTATTGTTTCTATAATTTGTTCTTTGACTCACTTATGATTTAGTATGAGATTATTTAGTTTCCAATAAATTTTAACCTATCTTTCCATTACCAATTATTGAATGTAATTTTTTATTTCATGATGATCTGAAAATCATGAATTTACTATTTCTGCTTTCCTGTACTTATTTGTGAAGTTTTTACAACCTAATGCATTCTCAATTTTTGTGTAGAGGCCATGTGCTGCTGAGGAAAAAAAAAAGTTATATTCCTTTCTATTACCATTCACTCTTCTCCAGAGAGTTATTATATCTCACTCTTTCTGAATTTCATTCACCTCCTTGACTTCTTTCTTGTTAATTTTTTGGTTCAATTTTATCTAGTTCTGAGAGAGGAAAGTTAAAATCCCCCCACTAGTATAGTTTTATTCTCTATTTCCACCTCTAACTCTTTCAACTTCTTCAAAAAGTTAGTTGCTATACCTTTTGGTGCATATATGTTTAGTATTGACATTTCTTCATTATCTATGGTATCTTTCAGCAAGATATAGTTTCCTTCCTTATTTCTTTTAATTAGATCTATTTTTGTTTTTGCTTTCTCTGGGATCATGATTGCTACTTTTGCTTTTTTACCTTCAGCTGAAACATAAATGGATTCTGCTCTAGCCTTTTACCTTTACCCCATATGTGTCCCTCTGCTTCAAATATTCTTGTAAATATTTCTTGTAAACAAAGTATTGTAGGATTCTGGTTTTTAATCTGTTCTGCTATTCACTTCCATTTTATGAGTTCATCCCATTCACATTTATAGTTATATCAACAAATTGTGTACTTTCCTCCATGTTATCTTCCCCTTGTTTATCCCTCTCTCTTAATCCCACCTTGTTCCTGCTCAAAAATGGTTTACTTCTGATCACCTCCACCAATCACTCCTCCCTTCTATCAGTCACTCCCCTTCTATTATCCTCATCTTTTTTTTAACTTTTTTATAGGGCAAGATAGATTTCTGTATCTGAATGTGTATGTTATTACCTATTTGAGCAAGTTCTGATGAGAGTAAGGTTCAAACTTTGCCTGCCATTCCCTCAGATTCTCCTCCATTACAATAAGTTTTTCAGGACTCTTTTATGTGAAACAAGTTTCCCTGTTTTATCTCCTCCCCCTCTTTTCCCAGTGCAATCTTCTTTCTTATCTGTTCATTTTCTTTGAGTATCATCCCCATCAAAGTCACCTTACATTTATACTTTCTGTTTATACATCCTTTTTCTAATTGCCCTTATAGTACTTAAGTTCTTAAGAGTTGCAAATATTATGTTGCCTTGTAGATATATAAACAGTTTAACCTTATTGAATCTCTGATGTTATCACTTTCTTGTTTCTTTTTTACTTTTTTATATTTCTCTTGAGATTTGTATTTGGAGATGGATTTTTTTTTTTTATTCAACTCTGGCCTTTTATTTAGAAATGCTTGAAAGTCCTTTGTTTTATTAGTTGTCCATCCCTGCCCACAATCCCAAGTATTATATTCAGTTTTGCTGGATAGGTGATTCTTGATTGTAGTCCTAACTCCTTTGCTTCCTGATATATTATATTCTAAGCTCTCCAGTTCTTTAATTTGGGAAGCTGCCAAATCCTGTATGATCCTGACCATAGCTCCATGGTATTTTGAGTGTTTCTTTTTGGCTGTTTAAAGTACTTTCTCTTTCATCTGAGAGCTCTGGAATTTGATTATGATATTCCTGGGTCTTTTCATTTTGTGATCTCTTTCAGGTAGTGATTGAAGAATTCTTTAAATTTCTATTTTGCCTTCTGGTTTGGGTATATCAGGGCAGCTTTCCTTGATAATTTATTTTTGTCTTTGTTTTTACTTTTTTTACTTGATAGTATTTTTTTCAAGTACATGTAAAGATGGTTTTCAACATTCACTTTTATAAGATTTTTAGTTTCAAATTTTTATCTCCCCCTCTCCTTCTACACCCCCTCTGAAAGATGGCAAGCAGTCTGATATAGGTTATACATGTACAATCATATTAAACATATTTCCACATTAGTCATGTTGTGAAATAAGAATCAGAACAAAAGTGAATAACCTTGAGAAAGGGAAAAAAAGTGAAAATAGTATGCTTTGATCTACATTAAAACTCCATAGTTCTTTCTCTGTTTGTGAACAGCATTTTCCATCATAAGTCTTTTGGAATTGTCTTTGATCATTGCATTGCTGAGAAGAGCTCAGTGTATCATAGTAGATCATCACACAATGTTACTGTCACTAAATGGCCTTATTCTGCTGGTTCTGATCACTTCACTCAGCATCAGTTCATGTAAGTCTTTCCACGTTTTTCTGAAATCTGTCTGATCATCATTTCTTATAGCACAATACTATTCTTTTACATTCATATACCACGACTGGTTCAGCATTCCCTAATTGATGGGCATCCCCTCAATTTCCAGTTCTTTGCTACTATAAAAATGGCTACTATAAATATTTTGTATGTGTGGGTTGTTTTCCCATTTTTATGATTGCTTTGTTTACCAGTGAATAACATAGTACCTGGCACACAGCAGGTGCTAAATAAATGCTTGTTGGCATGTTAAGTATACCCAGAACTTAGCACAGTAGTAGGTGATAAGGCACATAGTAGGTGTTTAACAAGTGCTTGACTTGTTGAGGAAAGGAATAATACTGAAAATAAATGAACCTGTGATAGCTTCACCATCAACTACCTCTATGTTGGGTAATTCCTTGTGTACCTTGCAAGGGAAGAGGTTACCACTCAATATCAACTTTTATATTAAATAATATTAAAACTTTTTTTTCTTAAATTTAAGCAAAAATAGAGATAGATGGAGGTTCCAATATCTTCTTTCCATGTCTCAAATGATCATCTATGGAAGCCTTTGGGAGGCACATACTTCTCTTTGTGGACTATTGTCTAGGGATTGAGACAGACAACCAACACCATGAACTATTTTCCATTTCTGATTCTGATGTTCTATCACTAGCAGCTCTCACAGTGCCTAGCACATAGTATGTGTTTAATCAATGTTTGTAGAATTAAACTCATTTCACTGAACTGAACTGAAGTGAATTGAAAAGGTATTCTGAGAAATAGGAAGTCTCTTTGGGCTTGTTAGTTCTACCTCTAAAGACTAACAGAGATTGTTATCTCCATCTATTTTCCCAAGAAATGTTTTTTTTTTTAATTTTATTTTCAGCCTACAATTTAGTAAACTCCTTTTCATTTTCCCATCTGTAAACTGGGCTACAGCTACCCGCCCCCCACCCTTTGTCTCCCTCTTCTCTTCTCACCTGTGTGATGTCTTGCCCTTTCCCCACCCAAGCTCCAAAAGGAAGGGCAAGTGATCTTGGAGCATAAGGGTGGTTCCAGGTCCTTCTCTGGAAGTCCACCCTACATGCCTAGCTTGGCCTACATCACTCTAGGAATGGCACAGATTTGGTAGGAGGCAGGAGAGATGGTTAAGCCAGATCGGATTTCCATGCTCAGCTGGATGTTTGGGGGAGCCTGGAATGTGAATTTCTGGAGCAGGCAAGTGAAGAAAAGGAAGAGCTCACCTTGAGCCAGCTGTTCTCCCAGGCACACCCTCTTTCCTGAAAGGCAAGGAGATAAGAAAGGAGAAAATCCACTAATGCTCAGCAAAGGCATCAGGCCAGGCTAGGAATCCTAGCATTGAGTTGTGCATTAAGGCTATCCAGTGACTTGTGCACAGCAATCAGAGATGGAATTTGAACCTAAGTCTTCCTAGCTCCATGCCAGGCACCATATGTACGATTCAACCTCAGAGACTTAGTACCATTGAAAATCTGTAAACAGAGGACCTGGGTTCAGGAACCACTTCAGATGCTTTTTCACACAGGTGGCTTTGGACAAGTCACTTAACGTGAGTGGGCCCAACTTTCCTCACCTGTGAAATGATGGAGTTGGATGATGTGGGCCCCCAAGGGCCCTTTTGGATCTGGATCTAAGATCCTGCTTCTATGTAGCCTTAGGAAAAACAGATTACTTCTTTGAATTTAAACCGGGTGGGTTCAGTGGAGAGAGAGTTGGACCTGGAGTCAGGAAGACTCCAGTTCAAATCCTACCCCTTTACCTGCTGATTAGAAACCATAACTTCCTTCAAGGCTCAGGTCAGAGGCTGCCACCAGTTGCAAGGGCATTCTTGGTGCTGAAATTCCTTTGTATTTACTTAGGATCAGAATATCACAGATTTGAGAGTGGAAGAGACTTTCCAGGCCACCTACTCCAACCCCTCACTTATTAGAAATGAAAAACTAGGCCCTGAGAATATATGAGTCATGGCAGATAATACACCTAAGAAGAAGCACAATGAAAACTCAGATCCAGGCAGCTAGGTGGTACATTGGACAGAGCACTAGCCCTGAAGTCAGAAGGACCTAAGTTCAAATCTGGCCTCAGACCACTTACTTGACACTTTGCAGTCATGTGACCCTGGTCAAGTCACTTAACCCCAATTGCCTAAGGAAGAAACAAACAAAACAAAACTCAGATCCTCTCGTTATGAATTCCTGGGATTTTGGGGTCATGGCTTCCGAGCTTAAAGGAACTTTATCAGTCATCTAGTCCAATCCCTTCATTTTATAGATGAGGAAACTGAGGCCCAGGAAGTTTAAGTGAGGTCTCCCAAGGATACTCAGAGGGGACAGTACCAGAGCTTATGGGCAGTGGCTATGCCTGGGGGAATTCTGGGGTCTATAAAAACATCAGACATAACCAGACCTGAGGATGAAACTTTCCTCACTTCAACCACATTGCTGTTCTCTAAAGAATGCAAACAACCCTCCCTATTTCCGTAGATTGTCCAGGGTCAGATATCTTCCATGTCCCTTGCAGACTAGCTTATAGGTATTATTTTTGCATGGTTACAGGTACTCTTGCAGTAAATAAAACACAAATGCACTTGAGGTATTTGCTGAGTCCATCACACTTTGGCATCTAGGAGGTATAGTGGATGGAGCGCGGTGACCTAGGAGTAATTTTGTCTCAGACGCTTCAAAATTGTGACTGTGGGCAGATCACTTAACCTCCCTGAGGTTCAGTTTCTTCATCTGCAAAATGGACAGCTGTAGTACCTAGCTCATGGGATGGTTGTGAAACTCCAAACAGTTGCTATTTGTCCTGTAGATTTTAAAAAGCTATGTAAAGGTCTGGTATTTTAAATTTTGTTGTGATGTATTTTCCCAGTCAATGACTGTTATTAGTATGTGCACCATCATATGATTGTGGGTTTCAGGAAGTAGAGTCTGCAAAGTTTCTTAATGCTAAAAAGGTTGGTTCCACCTGGCCTAGGGGTCCCTTGCTATTGGGTTTGGCTCACCTATTGAGAAAGGCAGGAAGAACTCTCTCTTCTTAAATTGACCATTCTCTAGAAAATGTTCCGGGTTGAAAGTTTCTGGGGTAGCCCACTCCTTGGGGTCTCTGTGCAAGGCAGTCAAGTTGGTCATAAGCACAGCTCCCTGGAAACAAGAGAAAAGAACTGAGTGCAAGGAACCTTGCCCACACCCTCATTTTAGAGAAGAGAGAATTGAGTACCCAGGGGAGAGGAGGTAGGGGCACAAAGAACCAACCAAGGAAACACAGCTTTTTAGTGGCCAATCCTGCTGTTGAACTCAAGATATCTTAGAGCAGGGACTTCTAACATGTTTGGGGTCATAGGTCCCTTTGGAAGGCTGGCAAAGCCTTTGGACCCCATCTTGGAATCACATTTTAAATGAATCAAATAAAACACATAGGATTACAAAGGGAAACAATCATATGGTAATGCAACCATCATGATCTAAACAAAACAAAACAAAAAGTCGAGTTCATGGACCCCAAGTTAAGAACCCTGGCCTTAGAGAGTCATAAATTTAGGACTGGAAAGGATTGTAGAGGTCATGTGGTCCATCCCTCTCACTGTACAGACAAATACACTAAGGCATGGAAAGGTAGACTGACTCAAGTGTCAGAAGGGGCAGATGAACCCAAACCGCGTAAATCTAAACCGCCAGTTTGGGGCAAGATTGCTGTCCACTAGCACTGGATGATTCATCTTCCAGTTCGCTTCTGCCCTATATAGGACCACATGCTACCTAATGCCTAATTGCGAATTAGGTTGTAAATGAGTAAGCTTCCCAGGTAGCAACGTGCCCTAAATTAATAAATTACTTCAGATGTCCTGTAAGAAATGATGATTAGAAATGTCAGATACCTTGAAAGATCAATGGGACTGGAGATAAGTGAGACCAATCAAAATCTTTGATACAGGTTGTTTAAATTATAGGTTTAGGGGCAGCTAGGTGGCACAGTGCATAGAGCACTGGCCCTAAAGTCAGAAGGACCTGAGTTCAAATCTAGCCTCAGACACATAACACTAACTAGCTGTGTGACCCTGGGCAAGTCATTTCTCCTCTACCTGCCTCAGTTTTCTTATCTGTAAAATGGGAGTAATAATGGCACCTCCCTCCCAGAGTTGTTGTGGGATTCAAGACAGGTATTTCTAAAGTGCTTTATAAACCTTAATGTGCAACACAAAGGGTACCTATTTCTCACTATTGCGCTCTGTATTCCTCACAGAGTCTTACACACAGTTATTAACTCAGTAGATGAAAAAGAAATGACACTTAGGTCAGAAAACCCAAGTTTAAAGGTCAGCAGCACTTAGCATAGTGCCTGGCATGTAGCAGGTCCTTATAAATGTTTATTGATATGAGGGACATGATTGAGAGGCGATGGAGCTCTATGACACTGGGAGTTGTTAAATGATTTATTAATCCTGATTTCCATTTAGGCTCCAGGGCCTAAAGTGACTTCTTTGAAAGGTTCACCCTAGGTTAGAGCCTGGATCTCAGGAAATTTTATTGGTGGAGTTGCCCTGGCCAAGTCCCAGGACTGCAATGCAGGGTGGGGATGCAAATAACTCCTTCAGAATTCTGTACTCGGTGTCTGAGTTTCTTTGCCCACTGTGACTGGGAAATCACGGTTGTTTGAGTAAATATAATTTCTTTTTTTGGCCAGAAGAAATGTGGGAAGTTCCATAGTAGACTCATTATCCTCATATGACTATAGAGTCTAGAATAGTTGGAAGGATGTTTAATGATCATCTACTCAAACCCTCTTTTTTCGCATAAGGAAATTGAGTTCCCAAGGACCTATCATACATAGTGATGTTACACATAAGGAATTTAAGTAGACATAACTAATTCAAACACAGGATTAAAATTAAGCTTTAAACCCAGTCCCTCTGCCTCCAAATCCAGCATTTTTTGTTTTCTCATCTAACTGTGAGAATCAATGATTTTAAAATTCTAGTCCAAAGTTTCTTCACCTTTTTTATCATGAGGCCCTTTGGCAGTCACATGGTGAATGAAGCTTTTACTCTCCTTTTCAGAATAATTATTTTTAAAGCGTAGAGTAGCATACATAGGGTTACAAAAAATCCAATTATATATAAATACATTGTCAAAATATGTACTTTTTAAAGACCAAATTCATGCACATTAGACCAAAGACCTTTGCTCTGTGAGTTATGTTTTCTTGTTTCACTATCTACCCCTGGGGTAGATGGAAGACACAGAGCACCTTCAGGTTCATGGGAGAAAAAGCTATTTACCTTTGGCACATGGTATTCTTCCACTGTTGTATCAACTGTAGCCACCCGGGTCACATTGAAAGGAACAATATAACCCATTCTCTGAACTTCATGAATGGCTGCATTAGTGTAGGGCATATTCTCCTTATCAGCCATGGTGGGCTGCCTCGACTGGCCAACCACCCAGTCAATCTCAGCTTGTATTTTACCTAAAAAGAAAACGTAGAGTTTTTGAGGGCCAAATAATAGTCACATATATACAGTGCTTTAAAGTTTACAAAATACTTTACAAATATTATCTCATTTGATCCTTGCAACAATGCCAGGAGGACAGCACAATCATTTCCCAATTTTATACATTAAAATGATACAAACAGAATTTAAGTGACTTGCTCAAAGACACACATCTAAGTAGATGTGAACTCAGGGCTTTCTTTCCCCTCCCATCCAGTTTTCTCTGATCATGTGGGAAAACCACAGCCACACCTGTGGTTGGATGAAAGTTTGGCTTGACACTTCTCCAAAGGTTCCAATCGCAATAGCCTAGCATAGTGGAGACTACACTGATTGATGTCAAATAAGGATATTTATATTGTTGAGAAGACATCCAGGAATGTGGTACTGTGGAAAGCATGCTGGAGTTAGAGACAGAAGACCTGAATTCAAATTTCAGCTTTACCCCTTCTTATTTGAGTATCCATGGGCAAGTCATTCATCCCCGTGGGGCCTCATTTCCTCTAAAACAGGTAGGTCAGACTAGACAAAGGGTGAGGAAACTGAGGCCTTAAGGCCACATGCAGCCTTCTAGGTCCATTGACTGAATCCAAACTTCGTAGAATAAATCCTCTTAATAAAAATATTTTTTCTGTAAAACTTGGACTCAGTCAAAAAGCCACACCCAAGGACCTAGAAGGCCACATGTGTCCTCAAGGCTAAGGTTCACCGCCACTGGACCAGACTGTCTCTAAGAGCCTTAAATTTATTTATGTATATCATATTTCTTTTTATGGCTTTATGTTTGGTGTCTAATGATCCCTGACTCCAAGTCAGAGGTAGAAGGCAGTTGTGGACAAAAAAGGGCTGGTAATTTTAAAAGAAAGATAATTTGGCTCCCTATTTGAGCTTATCCTTGACAAAGTATCTGTGATGAGCCATGATGACAGAAACAAAGTATTTCAAGTCAAGTCAACAAGCATTTATTAAGCACCTACTGTGTGCCAGGAACTATATTTAAAGGCTGGGAAGACAGGGAATGGGAAAAGACAGTCCCTGTGCTCAAGGTGATCACAATCTAATGATGGCGACCACATGCAAAGAGGACACATGCAGGATAAATTGGAGATAATCACAGAGGGAAGGTACTAAGATTAATGGGGATTGGGAAAGGCTTTTCACTGAAAGTGGGCTTTCATCTGGGAATTGAAGAATGCCAGGAAAGCCAGGAGGCAAAAATAAGGAGAGAAAGTATTCCAAGAATAAGAGGACAGCCAGAGAAAATGCCCATAGTGGAGGGATGGAGGGTCTTGTTAGTGGGACAGCTGAGAGCCCAGTGGCACTGAATCAGAGAATACATTTCGGGAAGTAAAGCATAAAAATACTGGGAATATAAGAGGGGGCATCCTATAAAGGATTTTGAATGCCAAACAGAGCATTTTGTATTTGATTCTGAAGGTGATGGTGTGACATTGGAGTTTACTGAGTGGGAGAAATCACTCAATGATGTTTGAATGAGAATGGATTGTAGTGCAGAAAGACTTGTGGCAGGCAGACCCACCACAGGCTGTTGCAATAGTCCGGGTGTGAGGGGATGACGGCCTGTGTCAGGGTGGGGATAGCATCAGAGGAGAGGAAATATTCAAGGGATGTTATAAAGGAGAAATAAGCAGGCCTTGGCAACAGATTAAATAGGGAGGAGTGAGATAATGAGGAGTTGAGGATGACTCCTAGGTTTCTGCACTGAGGGACTGAGAGGATGCTCTTGTCTTCTATAGTAATGGGAAAGGTAGGAGGGGAGGAGGGTTTAGGGAAAAGGGAATTACCTCTGCTTTGTACATATTGAGTGTAACATGTATCTAGGATATGCATTTTGAAATGTCCGATGGGTAGTTGGAGATGAGAGATTGGAGGTCAGCAGAGAGCTTTGGGTTGGATAAATAGACTTGAGAATTATTAGCATAGAGATGATAATTGAATACATAGAAGTGGATGAAATCACCAAGTGAAATAGTATAGAGCAGAGGTGGGGAACCTGCAGCCTGTAGGACACATGTGGCCCTCTAGGTCCTTGGGTGTGGTTTTTTGACTGAGGCCAAGTCTTACAGAACAAATACTTTTATTAAGGGGATTTGTTCTGTAAAGTTTGGATTCAATCAAAGGGCAACACTTGAGGACCTAGAGAGCCACATGTGGCCTTGAGGCTATAGGTTCCCCACTGCTGGTATAGAGGGAGAGGAGAAGAAGGCCTAGGACAGAACCCTATATGTGTGACCTGGATGCAGACATGTTCTGGACTAAGATCTAGCAAAGGAGACAGAGGAGTGGTCAGATTGATAGGAGGAAGACTCAGAAAAAGTGTCATGAAAATCTAGAGGGAAGAGAGTACCAAGGAGAAAAAGGTGATTGGCAGTGTGAAAGAGGGGTCAAAGTGGATGAAGACTGAGAAAAATCATTCCATTTAGATCATTCGATGTGGCAATTAAGAGATCATTAGTTACTTTGAAAAGAGTGGTTTCAGTTGAATGACTAGAGAATTAAGAAGAGTGAGATGAAAGGAAGGGGACACATCTCTTATGGATGGCCTTCTCAAGGAGTTTAGCCACAAAAAGGAAAACTAATTTGGAATAATAGTTAGTGGGGATCAAGCAAGTGAGGTTTTGTTTTTTCAGGATGGGGGTGACAGGGGCATGTTTGGAGGTAGTAAGGAACCAACTAGTTGACAGGGAGTGATTGGAGATAAAGGAGAAAGTGGGAAAAATAGAGAGAACAATCTGCTAAAGAAAAAACAATGGGATCACTTTTGCATTTAGAAGAGCTGGCCTTGACAAGGAGAAGAGTCTCCTCTTCATGTAAGATAGGGGTGATGGAGACAGGAGTGACAGAAGGCATCTGAGTGATGTGAGATGAGGAGGAAAGGAGAAGAGAGAGTTCATGGTGAACGGCCTCAAGATTTGCAGTAAAATGAACCGATGCACAGTGAAGTGAGCAGAATCAGGAGAATGTTGTAGGCAACAACAGCAACGCTGTACAGTGAAGAACTATGAATGACTTAGCTATTCTCGGAAATACAATAATCCAAGACAATTCCAAAGGACTAATACATGATGAAGTATGATATCTGCCTCCAAAGAAAGAACTGATATTGGCTGAATACAGACTGAAACATGCTATTGTTCACTTTCTTCATTTCTTTCATTTTTTTATTCAAGTCTTCTCATACAAAATGACTGACATGAAAATGCTTTACATGAGTCCAAATGTATAACACGTATCTGTTGCTTACCATCTCAGGAAGGAAGAAAGGGAGGGAGGGAAGGAGGAACAGAATTTGAAACTCAAATATTTGAAAATGTTGAAAATTGTTTCAATATGTAGTTAGAGAAAAATAAAATAAAATATCACACATATGTATATAATGATTTGTACTAAAATATGAGGCCAGTTTCTCAGCTGAAAGTGTTGGGGGAGAGTAAGCCATGCTCCTGTGAGAAGGGATGAGAAGGTCTGGAAGAGAGCTGCAGTGAATTAGAAAATTAATTAATTAGGGAAATGTAAAAGGATTGCTTTGCAGCAATAATTATGAGATTATGTAAGATAAATTAGTAACAGTCAATCTGCTTTAGTGGTTTTCCTTACATTCATTAAACACACATGAATGAGAGCGAAGGCCAATGATAGTTCAAGTGAACCAAGCCTGATGTTTGACAGGACAAGCGGGATGATGCCATAGTGAGGGAAGTATAGATTGAATTGGTTCATGAAGGCGTCAAGATGGAAAAATGAGGAGTGTGCGGCTAATGCAAGGGTGATGGCCTGGCAAGGAACTGAGGAGTCAAGAGATTGGCAGTCAAGGAAGGCAGAGGAATAGGTGGAATATCAATAGATTGAGATCAGATAAGGGAATTTCAGGATTCAGGAATTCATGAAGTGGTATATTTGGTGGCAATGGGCAGATCATCCATTTAGAGTAGTTCATAACTATGCTTATAACTATAAAATATGTTAATATATAAATATAATATATAATGAATGGCAATAATTTGTAGCATAAATATACATTAGAGCAACTTATAGGTAAGTTAATGTATATTAATAATGATAACGACACGGTCATTGTAGAAGCAGGAGCTGACTGCAGAGGGCTGAAGGTCATTTTGTATCATTTTTTTTTATCAAAAGATGGCATGGACTTTATTGCCTTTAAGATACTTTCCAACTCAAAATCTAAAGACCTTATGACCTTCTGTAGATTGAATTCATAATGTGTCCTTCATTTAAGCATATCGATTTTGAAATCTATGGAGTTTTACCATATTTAATAGGTTACAAATACATTTTAAAATGTTACTTTTTGTTAACACATACCTTTTCAATAAAAAATATAGCACGTGAAAATTGTAATCAACAATACTAAAATAACATCTGATATTTAGAACACATTCTTAGGCTTACAGAACACTTTATGTTTGTCAGCTTGTTTGATCTTCATTGCACCCCTATGAGACGAGGGCTATTATTACCCCCATTTTACAGATGAGGAGGCTAGGTCACATAGTCAGTAAATGCCTGAGACAAGATTTGAACTCACATATTCCTGATTACAAATTCTAGACTCATTCTGCTGCCTTAGCCACCAATTACCAAAGAAATTTTGATGTCAAAAATGAGTCTACTTGATTATGAAAAACTATAATCACTGCTCTATTCCAAAGACAATTGAAAGAAGATGACATGTGTAAACTGGCAAACTTTCAAGCTCTTTATAAATGGGAACTCTTCTGGGTGGAATTCTAAAGGGATGCATACCTTGGGGCCATCACTGTACCTTGGATCTCTGGATAAAGGGGCATATACAGCAGTGCCCACCTCAGTGTGGTAGAAGTTGTCTCTGTTCCAGCAAAGAAGAGGTCCAGAGTGCAGAAGACTAATTTTTTTTCATTAAAACAAGAATGGATGTTATCCTTAAATAAAAAAGGCAATAATAAGTTAATCTAAAATATAAGCAAGCATGAGGAGTTGAACCCTCAATGGGGCTTTGGGAAGGTTAAGGTGGCTTCCCTTCAATATCCAAGAATACAGTAGCTGTTCCTAAGAATGAAAACTCTGATTTTTTTCTTTAAAATATTATTTTTCCTGATTACATATAATGAGAATTTTTAACATTCTTTCTGATACAAGATTTTGAATTCCAAATTTTCTCCTTCTCTCCCACCCTACCCCCCTCCCTAAGGTGGTAAACAACTTGGTACAGGTTATATAGGTGCATTCATGTAAAACATTTTCGCAATAGTCATGTTGTGAAAGAAGAAACAACACAAAAGGAAGAAAACCAAGAAATAAAAAATAAAGAAAGTGAAAATAGTCTGTTTCCATCTGCACTCACATTGTATTAGTTCTTTCTCTGGGTGTGAATAGCATTTTCCATCATGAGTCTTTTGGACTTGTCTTGGATCATTGTGCTGTTGAAAAGAGCTAAGTCAATCATAGTTGATCTCACAGCATTGCTGATACTGTGTACAATGTTCCCTTGGTTCTGCTCATTTCACTTTGCATCAGTTCATGTAAGTCTTTATAGACCTTTCTGAAATCCACCTCTCATAATTTCTGAGAGTGCAACAATATTCCGTTACATTTATATACTGCAATTTGTTTAGCCATTTTCCAATTGAAGGGCATCCCCTCATTTTCCAATTCTTTGCCATCACAAAAAGAGCTGCTGTAAATATTTTTGTATGTGTGAGTCCTTTTCTACTTTTTATGATCTTTTTGGTATACAGACCTACTAGATCGATGGATATGCGCAGATTTATTGCATTTGAGCATAGTTTCAAATTGCTTTCCAGAACGGCTGGATCAGTTCACAACTCCATCACCAAAGCATTAGTGGACAGCTAGGTGGTATAGTGGGTAGGGCACCAAACCTCAAGTCAGGAAGACCTAAGTTCAAATCTAGCCTCAGACACTTGACACTTACTAGGTGTATGACCCTGAGCAAGTCACTTAACACCAACTCTCTGGTAAAAATAAACAAAAAAGTGTGTTAGTGCCCCAATTTTCCTCCTCTGTAGAATTCACGATTTGTATTTTCTTTCATATTAGCAAATCTGATAGGTGTGATTTGGTACCTCAGAGTTGTTTTAATTTGCATTTTTCTAATCAATAGTGAGGTAGAACATTTTTTCATATGACTAAAGACAGATTTGTTGTCTTCATTGGCAGACTTCTTGTTCATATCTTTTGCTAATTCATCAGTTGGAAAATGATGTGTGTTCTTATCAATTTTTCTCAGTTCTCTATGTATTAAGCAATAAGGCCTTTATCAGAGACACTGGCTGCAAAAATCATTTCGCAGATTTCTGCTTTCCTTCTAATTTTTGTTGCATCGGTTTTGTTTATACAAAACCTTTTTAATTTAATATAATCAAAATCATTCATTTTATGTCTCATAATGCTTTCTATCTCTTGTTTGGTCATAAATTTTTCCCTCCTCTGTAGATCTGACAGGTAAATTACTCCTTTCTCTCTTAATTTGCTTATGGTTTCCACCTTTTTGTATAAATCATGCACCCATCTTGATCATATCTTGATATACAGTATAAAATGTTTCAGGGATGAGGAACCTGTGGCCTTCAGGCCATATGTGACTGTCTAGATCTTCGAGTGTGGCCCTTTGACCGAATCTAAACTTTACAGAACAAATCCCTTTAATAATAGCATTTGTTCCATAAAAGTTGGACTCAGTCAAAAGGCCACACCTAAGGACCTTGAAGGCCCCATGTGGACTCAGGCCGCAGGTTCCCCACCCCTGCTCTATATCCAGTTTCTACCAAACTATTTCCCATCAGTTTTTGTCAAATAGCGAGTTCTTCTCCCAAAAGCTGGTGTCTTTGGACTTATCAGCCTCTATGTTGCTATGGTCGTTTACTACAGGGTCTTGTGTTCCTGATCAATCCCAGGGATTCACCACTCGATTTCTTGGCCACTACAGAGAGTTTTGATGATCAATGCTTTATGGTGTATTTTTGATACCTGTCACTGCTAAACATCCTTCCTGTACAGCCTTTTTCATTATTTCCTTGGATATTCTTGACCCTTTGTTTTTTCCAAATTAATATTGTCATTTTTTTCTAATTCCCATTCAAATTTACAATTACTATTTGTGAATTTCCCCCCATCTTATTTTTACTCATTATTTTCCTTCTCAGCCTCTTTTTTCGTCTTTTCCCTGTTACCTTATCTTCTCCCCTTACCCTCTTATTTATTATTTTAGCTACCCCTCTAAAAGTCCTTCCTTAATCTATTCACCCAATCCTCCTAATTTTAGCCTATAACCCCTTCTAAAAGTCTCTCCCTCACTCTAATCTCCAGTTTTCTCACCTCTCTAGAGGTTCATAAGATGTATATGTTGTTTCCTCTTCAATCCAAATGAGAGTAAGTTTCCAATATTACCAGCCCTCCATTCTCACCTGCCTCCTCTGTATCAATTCTTCCTTTTGTGTCCCATTTTTATGAGATAGTTTCTCCTACTACTCTTTTTGTTTTCAGAATTGCCTCATCTTACACAATTCAGCCCTAACTTTTTTCTCCCCCAGTGGAATTATGTTTTTTAATATAAATTCTTTATTTTTAGTTTTCAACATTCACTTCCACAAGTTTTTGAGTTCCAAATTTTCAACCCATCTCGCCCCTCCCCCGCCCCAAGATGGCATGCATTCTGAATATCCCTTCCCCTAGTCTGCCCTCTCTTCTATCTCTCCCCTCCTTCTTGTATCTCCTTCCCCTTCTATTTTCCTATAGGGCAGGATAGACTTCTGTACCCCATTTCCTATATATCTTGTTTCCCAGTTGCATGTGAAATCTTTTTTTTTAAACATGTTTTTAAAACTTTGGGTTCTAAATTTTCTCCCTTCCTCCCTCCCCACTCACCCTCATTGAAAAGGCAAGCAATTCAATATAGGTTATACATGTGCAGTTATGCAAAACACTTCCATAGTATACATGTTTTGAAAAACTAACTCTATTTCCCTTAATCCTATGCTGCCCTCCCATTTATTTGATTCTTCCTTTTGACCCTGTCCCTCCTCAGAGGTATTTACTTCTGATTATACCCTTTCCCAATCTGCCCTCCTCTCTATCATCACCCTGCTCTCTTGTCCCCGTCTCCCCCTATTTTCCTGTAGGGTAAGACAGATTTCCATACCCAATTGAATGTGTTATGAGGTTTACAAATAATATACACACAATAATTCTGGATAGGTTAGAGGGTATATATAGAATATCTTAATGTTACAGATGAGAAAAGGGAGGTGCAAAGAGATGAATTCATAGGGATAAAATATCAGGGCCAAGAATTAATCCTAATCAGAGTAGGTTCTAATGAAAATGACATTGGACTTGGAGACAGAAACAGCTGGGTTTAAATCCAGCCTCAGATTTCTAAATAGCTGTGTCACTGGAGCAAGTCAATTAACTTCTCTATGACTCAGTTTACCCCATTATAAAATCGGGGGGTTGAACTCAATGAGCCCTATGGTCCCTTTCATTTCTAAATAAAAATTGTGAACTCTCCACTAGCAAGCTCCTTTATTCATAGTCTTTGCCTCCCTGGGTTGACATTGAGGAAAAATATTTACATTTTGAGGCAGATGTAAAGTTTGGAACATTTTAACACACTTATCCCCACAAGTTTGCACCTTTCTTTTTGGTTTTAAACAAACAATGCCCACTTTCTGTGTTGTCTCCATTACCTTGGACAGCTCCTTCAGGTAAGCATCAATGAAGTCCAGGGTCTCCTCTGGGTTCAGGTCTTCCTTGTGTTGTTTGATCACACATTCTACAAAAGTTTCTAGCTTCTTCCATTCTCTAAAGAACTTCTGGTGATTTCCTGGCAGGAATTTCATTATCCAAGGAAACATTTTGTAGAGCTAAATAATATAAAGGGGGATAGAAGGATGAGCCTCAGTTCCTATTAGGCTGCCCTATCTCTTCATCTTCCTCATCTTAAGTCAGGCCAGGGTTCTTGACTATTTTCATGGAATTAATACTAATCCCATACCTAATCACTCCTGAAATCCACCTTCCCTATAATCATTGTTTAACTTTCTATACCATTGCTCTCCTAACAAGCAGGCTGGAGTCCAATCATCTCTTATCTCATATAGCAGGCCCTTGGCCATATCCTGAGACACCTAAATAACTATTTCAAGATGTCACCAATGTAGGCAGCCTCGCAAACTGCAAAGAAGGAGGGGAGTGATTGTTTCTAGGGAAATGACTAGTATTTGAGCCCATATTTCCCTGTTAGCCCCATAAAATTCCCTTCTTTTTCCTCTCAAGGAAATGAGACCTAATGTTATTCCCCCTTTCCCCTCAATTTCTTTCATAGCCAGACTCCTGAGGAGTTAAGTGAAATCCTGAGCCAGTGACTTCTTTGGTGAGGCTCACTCACTAACCAAGTAGGAGGCATGGTGGATGGCATGATGGAGTTAAACTCAGCAAGAGCTGAGATTGAATTCAGCCTCAGACAATTATTAATTATACGACAAGTCACTGACTTTTCTCAGCCTCAGTTTCCTTATCTGTAAAATTGAGATAATAATAGAAATTATCTCAAAGGGTCATTGTGAGGATTTAAATAAATCAGTCAATCAACAAACTTTTATTAAGCGCTTAGTATTTGCCAGGCACTGTGCTAAGTTCTGGGTATACAAAAGAAGGGGAAAAATACCAGTCCCTGTCCTCAAGTAGCTCACTTGTAATGGGAGAAACATCATGGAAATAATTGAGCATATGCAAGACATATGCAGAGTGGTTAAAAGTCGGTTGGCTTCAGTCCTTTGTTCTAGAAGAGGACCAAAATGACATCACTATGTTAGAGTCAAGTTATAGGGTGTCAAACTGTGGGTGATCAGACCAATATGAGCTCAGAATTCTCTATCACAGGTGAGGCACAAATAGTCCATGTGAACATCTCAGGTAGATTCTCTAAATTTGCTCATCTCATGTTTCTTTTGAACTTCTTCAGTTCTGCTTTGCTCATAGAGCATAGCACCTTCTGAAATAAGGGCACACCATGCTGAGCAGTCCTGTACCTGTGTCTCCCGTGTTCCCAAAGTTCTTTAGAGAGACCTTGAGAGTGTCCTTGTATCACTTTTTCTGACCACCATGTTAGTGCTTGTCCTGTGTGATTTCTCCATAAAATATTCTTTTTGGCAAGCACATGTTTGGCATTTGAACAACATGGCCAGCCCATCAGAGTTGTGCTCTCTGCAGTACAGTTTGAATGCTTGGCAGTTCAGTTCAAGAAAGGACCTCAGTATCTGGTATCTTATCCAGTCAGGTATTCTTCAGAATCTTCCTAAGACAATTCAAATGGAAGCCATTCAGTTTCCTGGCATGGCACTGGTATACTGTGTAGGTTTCACAGGCATATAACAGTGAGGTCAGCTCTGTAGAACTTTAGTTTGGCAGTCATTCTAATACCTCTTCTCTCCCACACGTTGCTTCAGAACCTCCCAAACTCTGAACTAGCTCTGGCAATGTGTCAACCTCATTATCAATGTCTACATCTCTGAAAAGTATACTGGCAAGGCAAGTGACCTTATCTACAGTATTCAAAACTTCTCCTTTTGCTGTAACCAATGGTTCCAGATATAGATGGCATTCTGCTAGCTGATAGAGCACCTGTGCTTTCCTGGTGCTAATTGTTAGGCCAAAATTAACATAAGCAGCAGAGAATTGATCCATACTTTGTTTTATCTTAGCTTCAGAAGCTGCATTGAGTGCACAACCATCTGTAAACATAAAAGCATGCATCAATAGTTTCTTCACTTCAGTCTTGGCTTGTAGCCTTGTCAAGTTGAGTAACTTACAGCAGTGTGGTAGCTGACCCTAATGCTGTGTTTGTCCTAATTGAATGAGTTTGACAACATGGCTAAAAGGCATGGGAACAAACACACAGCCTTGTTTCATTCCATCGATGACTGGGAAAGCATGAGAGCATTATCCATTATACAGAATCTGGGCAAACAGGCCATTGTGAAACTGATGTGCAATACTCATGAACTTCTCAGGCAACCAAATTTTGACATGATTTTTAATAAGCCCTCATGACTGACAGCATCAAAAGCCTTGGTCAGATCTACAAACATTGTATGCAGACATCTGTTCCATTCCTGGAATTTCTCTTAGAGTTGTTTGGAAACAAACACCATATGAACTGTTCCTTGGCCCTTCAGATAGATGACCATCTTCCAAGTGAAGCATCAGTCTATCAAGGACTCTGGCAAGATTCTTGATTAAGAGAGAGAGACCCCCTGGAATTGTCACAGTACAATCTATTTCATTTACCTTTGTAGAGATGGACAATGGAAGTGTCCTTGAACTCTTGGGGGATAACCTCCTCTTGCCATATGACCCAGAACATTTCAGTCAGCTTTTCTATGAACAAAGTACCCCCCGACCTTGTAAATTTCAGCTGGAATAGAACTGGCACCAGGTTCTTTGCCACACGAAAAGGGCCTAATGGCATTCAAACCTTCTCTTCAGTTGGAATTTCAGCTAGGAAGGGATTGACTTCCACCTGAGGTAAAGTCAGTGGCTTCAGCATCGATTGATGATGGTCTGTTGAGACCACTGTGAAAGTGTTCAGTCCATCTCTCTAGAATGATATCCTTATCACTAATCAATGTGGCTCCATCAGCACTGAGTAGCTGAGATGTGCCATAGGTCTTTGGCCCATAAATAGCCTTCAGGGCAACATAAAAGCACTTTGGATTGTTACTATAAGCATAAAATCAAATTTTATCTGCCTTTTTACTGGGACAAGAATCTGGCATCTGCCTAAGCTTTGCTTGTACTTTACTTTTGAAGGAGTTGAATGTTACCTTCTTAGAGATGGATAAACTACCCTGCTGGTAAACCCTGTGGAGTTCTCTTTTTTTATTTAGCAGCTCCTGAATTTCCTCATCATTTTCATCTAACCATTCTTAATGTTTGTCAGTGTTCTGACCCAGATGAGCAAATGTAGTCCTTTACACCAGATCTCTGACAGCTATCCATTCCTTTTCTGTTCCACTGTTGCCACCTGTGTCTTGGCTCAACTTTCCCTCCATGGTAGCACCAAACTGTTCACACGTGGAGAAGGGCTCTAATATGTTGACATTAATTCTGGTAGTCAATTTGCCATGAGGCTGCCACTTTCATTGAATGTGAATATTTAGCTTGGAGAGGTCTATGAAGTCTATGATCAGTCCAGCACTCTGCACCACACATTGCTTTCATCACTCTCACATCCTCTCTTCTACCTATAATCACATAGTCTGTTAAATGCCGGTGTTTTCTGCGAGGGTGCATCCATGACGTTTTATCGTATTTAGGTAAATAGAAGACAGTGTTGGTGATGGGAAGGTCATGAGATGCACAAGTCTTCAGTAGTGAATGACCATAGCTGTTGCTCTTTCCAACTCCATACTCTCAAGGACTCCCTCCCTGTCTGGGAATCTATACCTACTCTATTATTAAAGATGCCTAGAAGTATAAGCTTGTCTTCTTTTGGCACATTGATGAGAAGGGTTTCCATGTGCCCTACAGCCAAACTTTGTGTGATTTCCCCAGTCAGTGTGTGAGTTCCTTGGGAGCAGGAACTGTCTACTCCTTACTATTTGTATTCCCAGCACAGCGTTTGGCACACAGTGGGTGGTTTTTTTTGACCTACTCATTCTTTAGGATCAGATTATTTAGTTTCCAATTAGTTTTAGCCTCCCTTTCCATGGCCCTTTATTACATATAATTTTTATGGCATCATGGTCTGAAAAAGGATGCGTTTAATATTTCTGACCTTTCTGCATTGGACTTCGAGGTTTTTGTGCCCTCTTACATGGTCAATTAGGTGTCATGTACTGCTGAAAAAAAGGTATATTCCTTTCTATCCTCATTCAGTTTTCTCCAAAGGTCAACCACATCTTACTTGTGTAAAATTCTCTTCATCTCCTTAACTTCTTAACAGTCAACCTCATTTCTCTTTGCCCAAGAATGCAGGGTGTGGGTGAGGTGTTAGAAGAGGGACCTTGGGATACTCCTTTCTCAGGAAGTATCCTTGCTATGAACAACCTGGGAACCTAGACAAAAGGTTTGTGGAAGATACCAAAGGATGGAATTGTTTAGAGAAATGTTGCTTTTTTCTATAACAGGGGAGAGGTCAAACTGTTTCTGTATAACTACCTAGACCTGAGAGGAAAAAAAAAAAAGAGGGTGGTCCTTCCACAGAGGCCTCTTACTGAGTAAGGAAAAGAGGAGGGAAGTGAATAAGCATTTATTAAGCACCAACTATGTGCTAGGCAGTATGATAAGCATTTTACAAATATTATCTCATTTCAGCCTGACAACTACCCTGGAAGGTAGGTGCTGTTATGTTCATTATCTCTCACTGTGGACTGTTTCTGACATTACCACTTCTACTGTACATGTTCAAGGAACTGTTACATTGCAAGCTGTGTGTGTGAGTGTGTGTGTGTGTGTGTGTGTGTGTGTGTGTGTGTGTGTGTGTTTGTGTGTGTGAGTTTACATGTGTCTAGGGTTTTTTTTTCGTACTCTTCCAGTTCAATTAATTCCAGCCTTCTCTAGATTAGCAGAACAAGAAATAGAATATCAAAACAGACCTATTTTAGAAAAAGAAATTGAACAGGCCATCAATGGGCTTCCTAAGGGAAACACACCAGGATCATACGAATTTATAAGTGAATTCTATCAAACATTTAAAGATCAACTAATTCTTATATTAAATAAATTATTTGGAATCATAGGTAAAGGAGACATTCTACCAAACTCCTTTTATGAAAATATGATACTGATACCTAAACAAAGAAGAGTAAAAACAGAAAAAGAAAATTATAGACTAATTTTATTAATGAATATGTATGCAAAAATCCTAAATAAAATACCAACTAAAAGATTGCAATAATATATTACAAAGATGATCAAGAGGGGTTTGTACCAGGATTAGAGGAGTGGTTTAACATTAGGAAAATTATTAACATTGATTACATCAATAATATTTTTTTAAATCATGTGAGTATATCAATACATGCAGAAAATGCTTTTGATAAATTACAACACTCATTTCTATCAAAAACACTTGAACATCTTGGTATAAATGGATTTTTCATTAAACTGATAAAAAAAGCATTTATCTAAAATCATCAGCAAGATTATTTGTAATGGGGATAAACTAGCAACCTTTGCAGTAAGATCAAGTGTGAAAGAAGGAAGCCCACTGTCACCAATATTATTTAGCATTGTATTGGAAATCCTAGCAATAGCCACAAAAGAAGAAAAAGAAATTAAAGGAATCAGAATGGACAATGAGATAATAAAACCATCTCTTTTTGCAGATGATATGATATATTTGGAAAATTCCAAAGAGTCAACTAAAAATTAGGTGAAGCAATTAATCATTTTTGCAAAGTAGCAAGATATAAAGTAAATCCACATAAATCATCAGTATTCCTACATACCACAAACAAAATTCTACAAGAAGAGATAGTTCAAAAATACTCTGTTTAAAATAACTCTAGATAATATAAAATACTTGGGAACCCCCTGCCCCTCCCCCCAAAAAACCCAAATATGAACTATGTAAAAAATATTTTAAAAATATTTTATACAAATAAAATCAGATTTAAATAATTGAGGATATATTAATTTTTCAAGGGTAGGCAGGGCCAATATAATACTAATGAAAGTTTTACCCAAAATAATTTATGAACTCAACACCACCCCAATTAAATTACAAAAAAAAATATTTTTTGGTACTAGAAAAACAGAATTAGAAAAAAATAACAAAATTCATTTAGAAAAGCCAAAAGTCAAGAATATCTACAGAATCATGGAAAAAAGTGTAAAGGGGGGAGGTTTAGCAATACTAGATCTTAAACTGTATTGGAAGGCAGTAACTATTAAAACTATCAGTTATTGGCTAAGCAATAGAAAGGTAGATGAATGGAATAGAGTAGACATGCAATTTACAGCAGCACATAAATGTAATAGCTGTATTTAACACTCAAGATTTGTTGATATAAATTCTTAATTTGGTAAAGAAAATATTGTTGGGAAAACTGAAAAGCAGTATGGAGGAAACTGGGCATAGACCAATATCTTATACCATTTACCAAGATAAGGTAAAAATGGATACATGACCTTGATATAGAGATTTTACAAGAAAATCAGAGGAACATGGAAACTATTACTTATCAAACTTATAGATAAGTGAATAATTCATAAATAAACAAAAGAGAGAATAAAGTTAGGGGGAAATGGGTGATTTTGTTAATTACCAAAATTAAGTTAAATTAACAAAATTAAGTTAAAAAGTTTAATACAAGTAAAACAAATGTAGCCAAGATCAGAAGGAAAGCAGAAAACTGGGGGAAAATTTTTATAGACAGTTTATCAGATAAAGGTCTCATAGCTAAAATTTAGAAAGAATTTTATCAAATCTAAAAGAACCCAAGTCATCCCCCAACTGACAAATGGCCAAAGGATGTGAAAAGGCAGTTTTCCAATGAAGAAATCAAAACAATTTATAGTCATATGAAAAAATGCTCTACATCATTATTGATTAGAGAAATGCAAATTAAAAGAACCTTGAGATATCATGTTACACCTACCAGATTAGCTAAAATGACTCAAAGGGAGGGTGACAGGTGTTAGAGGGGATGTGCAAAAATTGACACACTAATACCTTACTGGTGGAATTGTGAAGTGATCCGATTGTTTTTGTGGGCAATCTGGAAAGTAACCCAAAGAGTTACTAACCTACCTATACTTTTTGACCCAACAATACCACTACTAGGTTTATTTCCAAAGGTAATTAGGGAAAATGGAAAAGAACTTATATGTTCTAAAATGTACTAAATGTTCTTAAAAAAAATCGCTCCTTTGAGGCGGCAAAGAACTGGAAATTGCAGGGAAGCCCATTAATTGGCTCAACAAGTTGTGGTATATCATCATGATTAAATACAACTGTGCTAGACCTGACTTCAAATCTGGCCACAGACCAAACACTTGGCACACTAGCTGTGTGACCCTGGGCAAGTCACTTAATCCCAATTGTCTAAAAATTAAAAAAAAAAAAAGAAAAGTGATATAAGCAGAACCAAGAGAACATCGTATACAGTAACAGCAATATTGTTGTAAGAATAACTTTGAATGAATATTATTTTGTCTATTATAAATACCTAAATTAACTATAAAGGACAATTGAAGAAAGATGCTATATGCACCCAGAGAAAAAAATGATAAATAGAAGTATGTATAGAATAATTTTACATATGTACAGACACACACACACAACTATTTGTGTCTAATGGGAGCCATCTCTAGGGAGGGGAGAGAAGAAAAAAAGAAATAAATACATGATAATTTGGATATTTGAAGGGAATATTAAGTTGTGCATAGTAGATTTGCAGTTTCATGTGCAATCATCTTTTTATTATGCTGTGTTATAGAAACACTTACTTTATTCCATAAATCAAAAATAAATTTTAAAAACCTAAAACAAATTGAAACAAAAAAGAGACTTTGACTTGGGACTTTGATTTTACTGAATTCCTCCAGATGCAGGTGACTCAGCTGGTGCCTGCACCATCATGTGGATCAAAGGCAGAATCACAAACCCATAGAGCTTTAGAGTTAGAAGGGATCTTAGAGTCATCCAGTCTAACTTTTACCAAGCAAACAACACCAACAAAATATACTGAACAGCTTTTCTTGAAGACCTCCTATGAGGGGGAATCCATAGTCTCTGAAGAAAAACCATTTCATTTTTGGACAGCTCTGATGGTTAGGAAGTTTTTTCTTAGCATCAACCCAAATTGTCTTCTTCTGCAAAATTCACCCTTTGCTACTGGTTCTGAGGCCAAGGAGAACAAGTTAATGCCTTCTCTACTAATAGGCCTTCAAACACTTGAAGACAGTCATCATGCCTCTCTTCACCCCCCAACTGAGTCTCCTTGTTATTCAATTAAATACTCCAAGCTCCTTTAGCTGATCCTTCTATGGGATAGATTTGAACCCCTTCACCATCCTCATTGCTCTCCCCCTCAATCCTATTCTTCTCCCCTCACTGTCAGATGTGACGGAAGGAAACTTCAAAGTCCTATTTTTTTCTATCATATTTCTTTTAGCCACAAGAACTCTGTAATAGGTTGGAACCCTTCAGGAAGGATGAAGAATAGGAGGCAAAGATATTTTTCACAAAATGATGGAGATGAAAAACATTTACCAAATATGTTTATTTCAAAGAACTCACCAAGTGTTTTAAAACCATGGAAGTGCACAGGAACTTGGGGACGATCAATAAACACCTGGGCTTGGTTGAGCAGGACCTCCTTGATCAGTGGCAATCCGGTTGCTGTCATATAAGTTAAACTGCCCACATGTATCCAGAAAACATTTCCATATTTCTTGGCAAACTGAAAAAGAATTAGTTGTAAACCTCCATTGCCTTTCAGGCTATTTTTTGTCTGTACTGTTATCAGATAAAATTCCAGCAATGTGAAATATCAATTCCAATGGAGTCCACTCCATTCAGTCTGATCCAATTCCACTGATTTCAGGTCAGCTCACCTCAACAGACACAGATCATCCAAGTGCAGTGCTAGAAGATGAGCTGACAGTAACAAACACCAAACAGTTTCTTCTCTTGAGGAATTGACATTGGAAGGAAATGGTGTGTTCATATATAAATAAATACAGACTACCTACAAAGGAAATTCTAAGTGATTTCAGGGGAGATCAGCATCTGGGAAGGATCAGGAAGGCTTCCTGCAGGAGATGGCCCCATGAAGCTAAACTTTGATGGAAACTGGGAATTCCAAAAGATTCAGGGGAAGAGGAAGTATTTTCCAGACTCTGAAGTCGCTGCTACATTCAAGGCAGCATGTTGGACTGGAAATATATGACAAAGAACAACTCAGGTTTAATATGGGGTAAAGACCTAGAGGTCAATACTTGTACCATTGCAAGTTCATTGGAGTGGGCAGAATGTAAGCTCCCAGAAGGCAGGGGTAGTTTTATTTTTTTTGTTTTCTTAATCTCTAGCACCTCCTATAGTACCTGGCACAAAGAAGGTACTTATGAAATGATTGTTAATTAATTGATTTATTGATTGTGTCTTTTCCACACTGACACCCATCAAAGCCCTTTCAAAACTCAGTATATGGTCTTTGAGAGAGACTAGAGGAAAAATCAGTCAATGTTGCTGCCAACATGGTCATGAGCTTCTCTGAATTTAGCAAGGCTTGTCTTCAGGTCACAGACATCCCAAGTGTTGGTCACCACACCCCTGTATGAAGCCATTACAGCTTTGCAGGGCCCAAGAGTGCTGTTCTTCTACTATAAGAACCTCGGAAAGTGAAGGACCTCACATTGGTAGTATATGATTACAATTTTCAGTAGCCAGGGATATTTAGACTTCAAAATGAAAAAAAAAATTGAGGTGAGGAATGGGATATGATAAGGGCTTATGACCTGAAATCTAGTAAGATTTGGGTTCAGATCCTACATTTGACCCCTGACTGGAACCAGTCACTGAATGTTTTCCAAGATTTAATTTCTGCTTATGTAGTAGTTACCCAAAGGGGTGTGTTGAGGATATCAACTTCACGTGGGAGACAGCATGGGCTAGTGCATACAGACCCAGCATCAGCATCAGCATCATAAAAACAGGGGTTCACATCTAACCCCTGACCTATGGCAGCTGTGTGACTATTGGCAAGGAACTTAACCTTTGAATATCCCAGGTAGGAGGTCTGTAGTGGGTTACTCCCAGATCTGTGCTTGGCCCTGGGCTCTCTAACGTTTTAGTAATGGCTCAAATAAAGGCACAAGCAGAGTGCTTATCAGATTTGCAGTCAACACTAAGTCGGGAAATATAAGTGGGTGATGGAGTCAACCAAAAACATTTCAATGGGCTGTGGTTGGGCTGAACGCAATAAGGTGAAATTCAAAAGGAATAAATGTCAAGTCTCACATTAAGATACAAAAACCAATTTCACAAGTACACTTTCTCTGAAACAGATCTGGTTCTTGGCAACCCGGTTTTCTTTTCTTTAAATTTCAATAACTGCATTTTGTTAAAATCAATTTCCCTTATAATACTGTTTTATGTATTTAAAACTATGATTCTGAGGGAGTGTCCATTGATTTCAACAGACTGACTGCCAGAGTGGTCCAGGACACAGAAAGGAGTTGAGTAGACTGCACCAAATTTGAGTCCCCAGTGTGATCTGTCAGGTTAAAAAAAATGATTGTTAGTGTTTGGTGAGCTTAATTGAAAGAAACACTCCTGCGATGTTTGGCAGTATAATGTTAACACCCAGGGTTGAGCAATAAGGCAAGTGAAGATCAGAGACCTGACACAGCTTGTCCAAACTCATTATATCAGGGTCACAGACCATGGAGTCTTAACCTTTCCTCTGTGTGTGTGTGGGGGGAGGGGGGCTGTCCCTTTGTTAGTCTGCTGAATCCTATGGGTCCTTCTCAGAAGAAAGTTGTTAAATGCAGAAAATAAAAAAGGAAAACCAATATTAAAATGCAGTGATCAAAAATATATTTAACTAAAATTCAGTGGCCCTGATTCCAGAGTTTGAAGGGACCTCAGAGGCTACCTATGCAATTTCTGCCAGTCAGTCTATTAATGAACATTTATTATGTGTTTACTAGGTGCCAGGTACTGTGCTAAGCAAAAGACAGGTTTGCAAGGAGCTTGCCAATTATGTTATAGATAACAAAAACAAAAATAATAGCTGACATTTATATAGTGCTTAATGAGTGCCAATCATTTGTGAAGCACTTTACAATCATCTCGTTGCATCAGAATCACAGAAAGTGAGTCAGAAGGGACCTCGGTGGCCATCGAACGCTGACCACATGCGGAAGTTAATTCCGCAATGACACACCCTACAAGTGAGGAGCTCATGGCTTTCTCCAGGTCCCACAAGTCAGAGGGGGGATGCGAACCCAGGCCCTCTAAGCCCCAAACCAAATGTTCTCTCCATTGCAAGGGGCTGCTTCCCAGGCAGACCCAGAGGAGGATAGACACCCAGGCTTGTGGCTGCCCAATCCAGCACATTCCCCAGGGCCCCAGCTACCACGTCCCCTCATAGCCATCTCACTCCTTACCTTTTGGATGGTCATTTGGGGGTTTTTAAAGACCATCTGGAAGAAGTTGCCCAATATGGGCAGCCCAGGAGGACTAGGGGGACAGTTGTGATGCTGCCTCCTCCTCTGCAGATACTGTGCCAGGATGAGGAGGATGGCAAAGAAGAGAAGGAGGCTCTGCAGGGGCCCTGTTTCCCAAACGGAAAGGAGCGCATTTCCCAGAGAGAGCTGCATTTTTTCTGCTCTGGAACCAAAGACAGACAAGTCAAGCTCCTCCTCCCTCTTCCTGTTCCCGCAGCAACAGCAGCAGCTCTGGGGCCCACCAGGAGCAGTGTTCACACGAGGGACAAAGCTCAAGCTGTGTTTGTTCCCCTGGAGCTGCTACCTGGGCTGGTTTCATAGGCCTGCCAATGAGAGCTCCAGGGAGTGCCCGCCTCCCTTCTGTGTGCAGTTCTTTCCCCTCTCCCTGGGCCTGCCTCCTGGGGGCAAACACACACACACCCACAGTCCCTCCTGCCCCTGTAAAAATAAATCTGGGCTTGTCTGCTTCGAACTGGAGAAAAAACTTGGCCAGAGTAGCCTGAGAAGGCTCCACACACTGGACCCCAAAGCACAGGGCCAGGCCTTTGAGACAAGAAGGGACCCATCACGTCATCTTCTTGTTTAGGAGAATGGCAAGCTGAGGTCCAGGGAGGCCAGGAAACTGACAAGGTCCCCCAGCTCTTTGTCAATTTCAGAGCCTTCATTGGAACCCAGCTCAGCTGGCTTGAAGTCAACTCTCTTGTCCCTATTACCAACTGCCTCCTAGTGGGCTTGACAACTAACATAGGGGGACTCTAAACCTGGGATCCAGGGACCGGCAACGAGCATATGAATAGATTTTAGTGGGTTTGTGAACTTGAATGAGAGAAAATAATTTCAATTTTACAGGACTAATTAGAATAAAATCCCATTAGATTTGGAATAAATTAGGATAATTAGAACAAAATTCTAATAGAATTAGAATAAACAAGAATAAAATTCCAATATGATTGGAATAAATGGAATAAAATGCCAGTATAATTTAAATAAATTAGAATAAAATTCTAATATGAGTGGAATAAATTGGAATAATTTGAATAAATCCCAATAGCATTGGAACAGATGAAATAAAAATCCAATATAATTGGAATAAAATTCCCATATAATTGAATTAAATTGGAATGCAATTTCAATATAATTGAAATAAAATTCCAATATATTTCAATGTAATTGGAATTTCATTTGTAATCCTATGTACGTTATTTTATGTATTTACTATTCTGAGGAAGTTTCCATAGGCTTCAGCAGACTGCCCAAGGTGTTCAGGACACCAAGGTGGAAACCATCTTCTCTGATAGGCAGGCACTTCTAAGTGCTTGGAACTACTTTTCAAACCTTCCTCAGTTTATGTAGTTGAGACCAGGAGCCAGGGGTGAAGGGAAATCCTTGTTTTCCCTTCTAGTGGTCTTTATGGAATGGTGGGGAGGAAGCTGATTTGGAGTCAGAGGACCTGGGCTTGAATTTCAGCTGGTCCAGTTTTGCTTCCCTGGCCTTCTATTTCCTCCTCTATAAAAAAAGGAAGTTGCAGTGTCATGAATGTCAAACACAAGACCCCTGCCTGAAACATCATAGCTCTTCATTCCTGAGTAGAGCTGGGGGCAAATTAAAATGTAATTTAGGAATGTTAAAACAAAATAAAAATACCACACAACATAGATAACACCAGTATGTGGCTTTCTAAGCTTTCAGGTTGACAGGTCTGAATTAGATGACCTCTGAGGTCTCTTTCCACTCAAAAGCTGTGCTCTCTCACTATGGAATGAAAGGCTCTGTCCCCATCCTCACGCATTGTGTAAACAAGAGGTAAAGAGTAGGGAGATACCTTTTGGGCAAAAGGCCAATCAAGGACCCACAGTTTATTTATGAACCATAGAATGCTTTATCTGGAAGAAGTCTTAGAGATGATAGGATAATAGGGTCATAGATCTGGAGCTGGAGGGATCTCAGAGGCCATGTAGTCCAATGTTTTCATTTTACAGATGAGGAAACTGAGGCACAAAGGAAATATGACTTGACAGTGGGGACCATCATTAATCCACATTTTCTTAATATTCTAAAGGTGTTTAAGGTTTACCAGGAACTGTGTGTGTGTTACCTCATTAGCTCTTTACGACAACCCTTTAAAATACATGATTACTCTGCCCATTTTACATATGTAGAAACTGAGGTTGAGAGAGTTTCAGAGAATTACTGAGGGTTGCATAGTTAAGTCTGAGGCAAGATCTGAATTCAGGTCTTCTGACACCAAGCACAGGGCTCGCAGCTGCCAAGGTTATATAGGTAGTCATTTGCAGGGGTGGGATTCAAACCTAGGTCCTCTGACTGAACATTCCTCCACTATATCATCCTGCCTCATTTAATTGATAATTATGTTGGAAATAGTGAACAGGATAATAAAGTCTCTAAATGGGCCTCAGCCTAGCTGGATCTCTGCTATGATTCCATCCTGCAGCTCAGAAGGCTCTATCTGCAAATAGATAGATAGATACATAGATAGATGGATAGATAGATGGCTAGATGGATGGATAGATAGATAGATAGATAGATAGATAGATAGATAGATAGATAGATAGATAGATAGATAGACAGACAGATAGACAGACAGACAGACAGACAGACAGACAGACAGACAGACAGACAGATAGATAGATAGATAGATAGATAGATAGATAGATAGATAGATAGATAGATGGATGGATGGATGGATGGATGGATGGATGGATGGATGGATGGATAGATAGATGATAAATAGATGGATAGATGGATAGATAGATAAACATACACATATATACATATATATACACATACGCATACGCACATATACATATGCAGAGAGACGAGAGAGAGAAAAAGAGAGAGAGATCATATATACATGATGGTCAATATTTTTGATGAATTTAATTTAAAATTAAATGTAATTCAAATACATTTTGATTCTTAACACTTGGGTCCAAAAACTCAATTTCTCAAGCACAAGATAGACAAGATATGACAAGAGTTTGGTTGAAAAAAGAGCTGGAGATTAAGTAGACAGCAAGGTCAGTATTAGTTAGTCTTTTGCTAAGGCAGACAAGAAGGCTGTGGCATCCCAGGTCATATGAAGAGCGGCACAGGGTACAGAGCTAGGGAAGAGATTGTTATGCTGTCATCTTTCCTGCTCTAACCTACTTTGGGGCATTGCATTCAGTTCTGGGCACCACAGCTTTAGAAATGACACTGGTAATCTCTAGAGGAGGCAAGATAAACTCGTACACTTATAGCTTTAGAACTAGAAGAGCCATTAGTGTTATCCAGGCCAAACCCCTCATTTTGCAGAGGAAAGACAGAGGTCCAGAGAGGAAAGTGACTGGTCCAGGCTCACATGGGTAGTATCAGAGCAGATACTTGAACCCGAAACCAGTGGTCTTTCCACTGCACCACCCTACCTCCAGATAAAAATAACCCTTGAGATAATGCTATAGGAGAAACATTTGATGGGCTTGGGAATGCTTAACCTATAGGACAATATGGGTATTTAGGGGGAGAGGGTTGGGCATGGAGCTGTCTTCACTTCCTTGAAAGGCCAATTGGAAGAGGGATTAACTTTGTCCTGCTTGGTGCCAAAGGGCAGAATTAGGAACAGAGAGGTATTTAGGCTAGATACAATGGGGGTGGGGGAACCCTCATTTACAACTAGAGCTGTCCAAAAGTGAAAGGGATGGTTTCTCTGAAACACACCTCCTCAGTAACCCCGCCCTGGGGGTCCTCCCTCCCTCTCACTGGAGAAGGTGGAAAGTAGGCACCAAAGAACTCCTAGATCCCCCATTTAAGAACGGGGCCGAGGGCAGCCTCATCATTTCCCACCTGACTGCAGGATTTTACCTTTGTTCTCCTCCCTTGCCTCTCATCTATCCTTTCAGCTTTTTAATTGGCTTTCTTCCTCCATTATATTATGAGTTTTGTTTCTGTATCTGTATTTGTGGCACATAGTAGGTACTTAATAAATCTTCATTGGCTGCATGCTTCTAAGAGTGATGGATTCCTCCTCAGTGGAGTTCTTCAAGTAAGAACTGGATTTCCATTCCACAGATGTGCTCTAGCGGGGCTTCTTCAACCAATTAATAAACATTTATCATGTGCCTACTATGTGCCAGGCATACCAAAAGAGGCAAAGGACAGCCCCTGCCTTCAAAAAGCTTACAATCTAATAGGGGAGGAAACACACAAACAAATATCAAGGAAGCTCTCCATGGGCCAAATAGGACATCATTGATGGAGGGAAGGCACTAGAATTAAGGAGGGCTGGGGAGAGCTTTCTACAGAAGATGGAATTAAGGCACGGGTAACTAGATGCCCTTGAGTTTCCTTCCATCCTGGAGATTTTGTTCTGTGACTCCTTTGACTTCATCAATCCACCTGTCAATCAATCCATAGGCATTTATCAATGCCTGACATTTCTATGCTTTAAGGCTGACAAAGTGCTTAACACATATCTCATTTCATCCCCACAACAATCTAAGAGGCAGGTGCTATTAGTATTCCCATTTTACAGATGAGGAAACTATGCACTTACCTCTGCCTCACATGATGAAGTGACCTTACTCCTTATCAAGGCTGACCCCTCTCTTTGTTCAAGTGACCCCATTTCACCCCATCTCCTCCAGAAGATTATCTCCATTGTCTCATTCTCAATCTTTCTCTCTTTCCTTGCTCTTTCTTATTGCCTACAAGCATGTCACATATTCTCCACCCTCAAACAACTCTCATGATCCTCCTACCCCACTATCATCTCATATTTCTTCTGCCCTTTGTAGTTAAACCCTCAAGAAGACTGTCTACAATAGGGGCTTCCACTTTGCCTCCTCTCACTCTCTTTGTAATCCCACCTAATCCACATTCCAACCTTATCTTTCCCCAAAAACTGCCCTCTCCAAATTGCTAATGATTTCCTACTTGCCAAATCCAATGGCCTTTTCTTAATTCTCATTCTACTGACCTTTCTATAGCCCTGAGGATCACTCTCTCCTCTTTGATGCTGTCTTCTCTCTAGATTTTCAGAACCATTCATCTCTCCTGGATCTCCTCCCATGTCTCTGACCACTCTTCTGTCTCCTTTGCTTGATCCACCTTCATATCATGCCCCCTAACCATAAGGGTCCCTCAGGGTTCTGTCCTGGGCCCTCTCTTCATCTCACTCCATACTGCTTCACTTGATCTCATCTGCTCCCAAGGATTTAATGACCATCCCTCAGCTGACAATTCTCAAATCTGCCTATTCTGCCCCAGATATCTGTCTGCTGACCTCCCATCTCATATCTCCAATCACCTTTTAGAAATCTCAGACTGGATTCCAGTAGATATCTTAAACTGAACTCATTATCTTTCCCCTTGAGCCCTGCCCCACCTCCTAATTTCCCTATTACTGTCAAGGCTCATCACCTGGGAGCCATCCTGGATTCCTCACTATCTCTCACCCTCTACATCCAATATGGTGCCAAGGATTGTTGACTTCACCTTTGCAACATCTCTCAAAAATGTGCCCTCTTCTCTCTTCTGACCCTACTACCACCCTTGTCATATCACACTTGAATTATTACAATAGCCTACCGGTGAGTTGACCTGCTTCTAATCTGTCCCCACTACAATCCATCGTCCCATTCAGGACTTTGGAAGAATTTAATGTGAATGGCCCATAGGCTGAAGCAGCAGGAGCCACTAGTGAAGGCTATTGGGTACTTTGTTTTTGCTTTTCTGAAAAATGAATATCCTGGTTGGTACTTGTGTGTCTGTCCCTTCTGTAATGATCTTACCTTGACAGAACCTCTCTAGGACATGTCAGGCTATTAAAACAGCCAGTGATGAATCATGGATGTTGTCTCTCAGAAACATTTTTGTTTTCCATACAGGAGTTAGAAAGAGTGTCTACACAGGACATAGATTCTCTTGAAATATAGATTTTTCCAGTTAGAATGTGTTGCTTTTTACTTTTCTGAAAAACTCTCTTTTCCTCTGCTCGTCAGGTACCTCATTCTTGCAAAGGCAAATTTATAACTAGAAAAGAAGTTATTTACAAAACTGCTTAGGAAATCACAAATTTGAGCAAGGGGCAATGAAGTCAAACTGCCTCTTTCCACAAATGAGGAGACTGAGGCACAGAAAAGCTATATAACAAATTTTGAAGCAATATTTAAACCCAGATTTTCTCTCAAGTTTTGCCTCTAGCATTTCATTCCTGTGTAACTTATGTGACACAGTGGATTGCACACTGGGCCTGGAGTCTGGAAGACTCACTCATGAGTTCAAATCTGGCCTGAGACACTTACTAGCTGTGTGACCCTGGGCAAGTCACTTAACCCTGTTTGCCTGTTTACTCATCTGTTAAATGAAGAGGTCTGAGTAGATGGCCTCTGAGGTCTCTTTAGCTTTAAATTTATATTTCTACAATTTATTGTTGTCAGTGAAACTTTCCCACTGACATATGGCAAGTTAAGTTAACCTCTTTTCCCCTCTATTCCTTCATCTATAAAGTAAGGGAGTTGGTAGTATTATTTCCAAGGCATCTTCCAGGTCAATGATCAATGATTCTATAAACCTAAGATTGTGGTCTCTAGGGGTGGAAAACTAACACACAAAATACATAAAACAATATACAATGTATGACAAAAGTTTGGCTATGTACCCTCTGGCCTTTCAGAACCCTCTGAATTCCAGAACCTGAAACTAACTCCCTAAAAGTCTTTGGCAATGAAATAGGCCAAGAACCCAAGAGTAATGAACATAGTTGAGAACTTCACAACCAAAGTTCATACCCAGGAAGCTGCACTTGGTTAAAGAATGTATGATATTTCAGCCCACATGTGCACTAATTCTGATCTCCATCATTTCAGGTTCTTTTGAGTACTCACCCCCATCTGAGTACCCACCCCCCATATTTTCCTATTTAAATGCAGACTCAGAATTGTGCCATTCAGATAAGCCACATCTGTCAGGGTTCTTTCATCATTGTCTCCAAATTTTGGGGTCACTTGTGACAAGGGCACTATGACCCAGTAAGAACACATTCAATCCCTCTGGGAACTCCGTGTTTGTCCCACCCTAATTCTCCACCCTCTCCATATAGCCTAAATCAAAGTTCACTCTAGGGGTAAACAAGCTAATGCCCCAGGGATCAGTGTCCAGACTCACCCATCCCCTGCCCACGAAATACCTTCAAACCACTCCTTCTGTCCACACTCAACATCCTCACAATCACTGTTGCTTTCTTCTTCTTATACCAGTATTCAATTTAGTTTCTCCACAGCCACTCGGCAATGTACACATACAAGTCCAGGGGATGTCCTGACTGCTTCGTAATGGATTTGGGAGTGGGGATATAGAATTAACAGTTCCATTTCTAAACATAAAGCCCCCACAGAGCCTGTCACATGGTTGTACAATTTTTGGACTAGATCTGTGGTTTTAGTACTGTGGGAAACTCTGTATGTAAAAGCAGATTTGGACCTGATCTGCAGATTATAATCATACAGAGCAAACAGAGACACTGGATGTTTAGGTGACTTGCCCAGGAACAGGCAGCCACTCCCGTCCTAAGTCCACTTCTCTCTTCTCCCTAGACCATTTCATTTATTGATCTCCTCAGTTCCCATGGATTCAAAGATCATCTCTAAGCTGATGGTTCTTAAATCTATTTATCCAGCTCTCACCTCTATCTTGACTTCCAGTCTCTCATCTCCAAATGCCTAATGGCAATCTCAGACCAAATGACCCCTAGACATCTTAGATTCAATCTATCCAAAATGCCTCGCATTATCTCTCCTTCCCCCCCCAAAAAAAAACCAAGCATTCCCCTCTTCTTAATTTGCCTTTTACTTCTGAGGGTGCCCTTATCCTTTAAGTCTCCAAGGTTCTCTACCTGGGCATCTTCCTTAACTCCTCACCCTCTCTCAGCCCCATATCCTATCTGTTACCAGTGCCTGTCGCTGTTACTTTCCCAGCATCTCTCACGCATACCCCCTTCTCTTCTCTGACATTGTTACCCTCTTGACACAGGCACACTTCACCTCACATTACTTGGTGAGGCTATTCCAATAGCTTTCTGGTTGGTCAGTAATGAGATGGCACAATAGATTAGTGCTAGATATACAGTCAAGATGACCTGGGTTTAAATCCTGATGGCACAATAGATTAGTGCTAGATATACAGTCAAGATGACCTGGGTTTAAATCCTGCCTCAGATACTGAGTCCCTGGAAATATCACTCAACCTTTGTCTTGCCTCAGTTTTCTCATGTGTGAAATGGAGATAACAATAGTATCTACCTCCCTAGGCTCCTGGATAGATCAGATGAGATCATCTGTAAAACACTTTGCAAACCTTAAAATATTATATGAAGGTCGGCTGTGAGTCTTTCCCCGCTCTGATCCAACCTCCACTCAGTTGTGGGGGGCAGGGGGGTGGGGAGCAGCTAGGTGGTGCAGTTGCTATTGCTCAGGGCTTGAGGTCAGGAAGACCCAAGTTCAAATCTGGCTCTGACACTAGCTGTGTGATCCCTGGGCAAGTGAATTAAATCTCTTGCCTCAGTTTCCTCATCTGTAAGATGGGGACAATAAGGGCACCTACCTCTCAGGGTTATTGTAAGGATCTAATGAGATAATCATTGTAAAGTACTCAGCACAGTGCCTGGCATGTAGTAACCACTATGTAAATGTTAACTAGTGTTAACTAGTGTTAACTAGTTCCTAAAGTGCAGGTCTGACCATATCACCCCCTACTCAATAAACCAAATAAACTCTCTATTGCCTCCAGGATCAAATGCGAAATCTTCCACTTGGCATTCAAACTCCTTTGCAGCCTTAGCCCCTCCTACTTTTCCAGTATTCTTCCACGTTATTCCTCACTGATGTACTCTGATGCAGTGACACTGGTCCCTGGGTTGTTCTGTGAACAAGATACTCCATTGGTAGGCTTCAGGCACTACTCTCCTTTGTCTATTCTGATTACTAGCCCCCTGGCTTCTTTTAATTCCCAACTGAAATCTCACCTTGTGCAGGAAATCTTGCCGAACTCGTCTTATTTCCAGTTAATTGTTAATTATTAATCATTTTATACATATCATTTCACTTGGTCCTCATGATAGCCTTATGAGGTAGGTATCATTATTATCCCCATTTTACAGCTTGGAAAACTAAGGCAGGCAGTGATTAAGTGACTTGCCCACAGTCACACATCTAGAAGAATTTGAGTCCAGATTTGAACTCAGTCAGGTTTTTCTGACTTCAGGCTTTGCACTCTGGCACCACTTAGCTGAAGAGGAGTGCTATGTAATCAGCCATCATCTTTATCCTACTCCCTGATCATGAGTATTAACCAAGGATCTAAACTGGTCCCTCTAGTCTTCTCTCTCCACACTTTCTCTAGGCAAATTCACCAGCTCCCATGGGCTTAGTTATACTATCTGTGCAGGTAACTCATGTATCTATCCACAGGGCACCAGTGTCTCCCATGAGCTTTAGTCCTGCATCACTAATTATCTATTGGACATCTCAAATTGGATTTTCTGTGCCGAGCCCAAATCAATGTCTCAGAAATAAAAACTCATTATTTTCCACTGCTCTCAACCATGCCCCATTCCCAACTTTTCTTTTATGGCCGAAGGTATCACCATCCTCCCAGTCACTGATCACTCAGGTTCACAGGGAGTCATTCTTAACTCCTTGCTCACACTTACCTCACATACGTAATCTAAGTCAAGCATCTAGATCACACAGTGTCTAGAGAGTGCTGGGCTTGGGGTCAGGATAGATCTGAATTCAAATCCTGCCTCAGACAATTACTAATTATGTAACTCTGGCCAAGTCACTTAACTTCCTTATCTCAGGCTTCCTCATCTATAGAAATAGGGATAATTTGTATGTGGCCTTGGGCAAGTCCCTTAACTATTTTTGCCTCAGTTTCCTCAATTGTAAAATGGAGATAATGATTGCATCTACCTCACAGAGTTGTTTGAGGATCAAATACGATAATGTCTGTAAAGTGCTTAGCACCCTGCCTGGGACTATTTAAATATTATGTTCTGTTATTCTTGTGAGTATCAAAGAAGGCAATATTTATAAAGCACTTTGCTGACCTTACTCAGTCATGTAAATGCTAATTATTAGCAATGCCAAACCTTGTCTTCACCTCATCTTTTGTATATCTTCCCTTCTCTTTACTCACATGGTTACCACCTACTCCAGCCCCTTATCAGCTCTCACTGGACTGCTGCAATAGACTTCTCCTTGGTCTCCCTGCCTCCCACTCCAATCTCTCCTCCACTAGGCTGCCAAAATGTGTTTCCTAAAGTTCAGGTCTCAACACGATCTTTCCCCTGCTTAATAAAATTTAGTGGCTCCTCATTGTGTTTAATATTGGATTTATTTACTTATTTTTTACTTTTTTTTTGTCTAGGCAATGGAGTTAAGTGACTTGCACAGGGTCACTTCTCATTGTGTTTAGAAGCAAACAAGTTCTTCTGTGTGATGATTAAGTCTCTTCATAACATTGTCCTTTCCTGTCTTCCAGCTCTTCCTTTATATTTCTCCTCTTCACCCACTCTACTCTCCAGCCATGTTTGGCTGGCCTCTCAGCTTGTCCACACACAAGACAATCTATCTTCTGCCTCTATGTCTTTGAATTGATTGTGTTCCATGTGTAAAGTGTTTTTTTTTTCTTCTCAGCTCTTAGTCAATTCAGCTCAGCAGGCATTTATTAAGTGAGAAACGTGCTAAATGCTGGAGATACAAAGAAAGGCAAAAGAAACAAACAAAAAAAAACCCCTCAGCTCCAGCCCTCTAGAAGCTCCCAGTCTAATGGGAAAGAAAACATGCAAACAACCATGTACAAATAAGACTATCGCTGTCATTGATCAGTCGTGTTCGATTCTCTGTGACCTCATTTGGGGCTTTCTTGGCAAAGATACTGGAGTGGTTTGACATTTCCTTTCCCAGCTGATTTTACAGATAAGGAAACTGGGGCTAACTTGCCTAGTGTCAGAGGCCAGACTTGAACTCAGGTAGAGGAGCCTTTCTGAGCGAGGAGCGCTATCCGCTACACCCTCAAGCTGTCATTACAAACAAGATATGTACAGGCTAAACTAGAGATAATCAAGAGAGAGAAGGCCCTCTCATTAAGGAGGACCAGAAAAGGATTATTGCAAAAGGCAAGGCTGTAGGTAAGACCTGAAGGAAGCCAAATTAAGAAAATAAGGAGGGAGAAAACTATGAAAGGGACAGCCAATGAAAATGCACTGGTATAAGAAGTCTGGAAAAGGAGGAAGGGACCTGGTTATGAAGGACTTTAAAAGCCAAACAGAGAGGTAATAAAGAACGTTTGAAGTTTATTGGATGTGTGTGTGTGTGTGTGTGTGTGTGTGTGTGAGAGAGAGAGAGAGAGAGAGAGAGAGAGAGAGAGAGAGAGACAGAGACGAGGGAGGGAGGGAGAGGAGAGAGAGAGAGAGAGAGAGAGAGAGAGAGAGAGAGAGAGAGAGAGAGAGAGAGAGAGAGAGAGAGAGAGAGAGAGAGAGAGAGAATGGTCAGACCTATGCTTGAATCATGCCCTTGCATCCTGCCTGAAATGAGCTGAACTGCTCCCTCTGATGTGATGGGGAGATGCCTCCCTCGTGTGGCGACGATGTGCCATTACAGGCATCGTATACACTCCTGGGTGAGATTCCATTTACAATCATCTCAATTCACGGACCACCTTTCATTAAGCACCTTATATGTGTAAGACATCATACTAGGGCTAAGCTTACAAAGAAAAGCAAGAGATTTGCCCCAGCCCTCACAAGGCTTAGGTACTCTTGATATTTCCTTTAAACAAAGCAGTTCTCCATATTTCCACTGTCTGGCTAAATTCATGGACAAGAAAGGGTTGAATTCTGGTTCTAGATTCCTGGAAGTTTAGACCTGCAAGAAACCTTAGGAACCCCCCGCCCCAATAGATTCTACTCATTCCTGAATTCCTACTCTACCCTCTAGCGCTTGGTGTTATGTTCTGAGCACAATAGCTACTTAATCAATGAGTGTTGAGTGGCAAAAAAAAAAAAATGCTAGAATGCTCTTAACTAGCGTGGGGAAACTGAGGCCCAGAGTGGGAAAGTGACTTGCCTAAGTTCATAAAGTTAGTGCCAGAGCCATGACTAGAATCCAGTGCTTCTGATTCTCCAGAACAAGGCATGATCATGAGGTATAAGTTTACACACATATATGCACAGGTATGCTGGAGCCACTTCAAACTGGCTTTTCAGAGCTGATTGTTAAATTTTCAGTGTGAACATTTGCACCTCAGAAATCATCAAATGCTCCAAACTGGGACTTGGTTTGTTATTTGGATTTAAAAGAATGACAGAGAAAATAGTAATCATGTCAATGTGAACGATGCAGAATAAACTTAAAAATGTGTTCTGCATATATTTTCCCCTGGAAAGATGGTTGTTAAATATTTCCCAGCATCCCCCAAATATCCTTTTACATATTATTTCAGGGGCCATTTTAAGTGAGTGGCTCAATCTTTCCTATTTGTTCTTGAGTCTGTAAGAGACTTTAATGACTTTGATTTGAAAGTTCTCAGAAATTGAACACAACAACATCATAAACTCAAGTACACGTAAGAGACCTCAGGGTCTCTGATGGTCCCTTCCAATTCTGAGTCTGTGATTCTATCCTGAAAAACTTCCCCTTTAGTCTGAGCTGTACCTGAGTGAGATTCCCCCATAAAAAGATGACAAGGACTCAGCTAGTCTTGGTTTAAGGGGCTAACACATAGAAAGAGCTTTGCTAACTTCAAAGTGCTGTAGAAATCCTAGATATTCTTACTTTCATTATTATTATTATTCAATATTATGAGAGTGAGAGTTGCCAGTGAAGGGAACCCCATACCTTCCATGGCAGCCTACTACAGCCACAATCAGTTATTAGGAAAGTTTTCCTTTATTGTTTCTCCAGTCATATCCAACTCTTCATGATCCACCCCCATGTTCCTTTTTCTGCCATTCTATCATATTTCATGGTAGAACTGGATGGAGAACTGCACAGGCCAAGACAAAATGGTACAATGGATTGGTCATGGATGGCACTTGGAGTTAGGAAGGTCCTGTGTTCAAATTCTTCCTTGAACTCTTACTAGTTATATGACCTTTGAAAAGTTCTTAACTTCCCTGTCCCCCAGTTTCCTTACCTCTAAGAAGAGGGAGTTGGACTTAATGGCCTCTACAGTCTCTCCTGGCTCCCAATCTATGATCCTATAGCTGTGAAACACTTAATTTTTTTTTTTCATGAGTTGCCAAGGTCAAAGAATTCACCACCTGGTGGCCAGCCTACCAGTGATTAGCATTTCTATTCTGAGCTGGGTTAGTCCTCAGGCCACAGACTCAGTCTGCCACTTGGGTCTCACTGGAAATATTTTCAACAAAGTAAAACCTTCCAGAGCTTACACAGTACTGGTACAGCCTTATAGAACTCAGGGTCCCTATACAAAGCATGAAAGCAAGAATTTGTGGAGGCAAAGAGAAAAGCAGCAAGCTGATTAGCATTTCTATAAAAATTTGAGGTTTACAGAATACTTGGGTGGTCCCCAAATCCAAGTATCATACTCCCAGTGTCTTTCAACCTCCCAGGCTGCCAACATATGTAAGCCTAGTAAAGTAACAGTGAAGACTCTCACACACAAAGGATTTAAGCTGGAAGAAGTATTGGGCGCCATCTGATCCACTCTCTTCATTGTCATAGATGAAGAGTCTGAGTTCCACAGAAGTGGGGTGACTTGCCCAAAGTCGCATAGGTCAGCATCAGAGATGGGACTTGAACTAAGGTCTTTGGATTCTAGAGCTGGGACTTTTTCCACTGTACTACCTACGTGCTCTGTGTGCATGTAGGGGTGTGTGTTTGTTTGTTTGTGTGTGTATGTGTGTGTGTGTGTTCTTTCTGTCAGATGGGTGGTTTGGGAGTTTGATGGGATGGGTTTTTTTATTTTTTTTTTGTGGGGGAGTTGGAATAGATGGAAGTTGCAGAGAGAATGCCTCCTGACAATTATCATGGTCCAGCAATTAGTCATCCTAGGAGACTGCAGGTTCTCCCTCAATGGAAGCCCTCAAGCTGAGGCAGAATGACTACTTCTCAGATGGTTTATGGTATAGATTCTTCCTGTAAGGGCAGGTTAGATTCAATGGCCCCTGAGGTCCCTTCCAATTCTGAGAGTCTGTGATTCTATCCTGAAAAACTCCTGAAGCATGACCCACCACAGCAGCATCCCAATAAGCACCTAGTCATCCAGTGTCCAACTGAAGACCTCTGGTGACAGTGGACTCACTACCTCTTGAGGCGTCCCATTCCACTAGCTGGCATCGCTCATTGTTATGCCACTTTCCTTAATACTAAACTAAAATCTACCTCTTGTACACTCTAACCATTGGCCCTAGTTCTGCCTACTGAGGCCAAGCAGAAATGGTCTAATCCCTCTTCTACTTGGGGACACATGTCTAAATTCCACTATGGCCACTTATTACTTATGTGACTTTGGACAAATCACTTAATCTCTCTGGACCTGAGTTTCTACCTCTGTAAAATGAAGGCATTGGTGCAGATGAATACCTCTAAGACTTACTCAAGCTTTAAATTTGTGAACCTCTGGCGGACACCCTCCCACCTACTTAACTAAACTGTCTCCTTCATTCCCCAGTATTTAACCAAGCCTTTCTTTGAAGCCAAGTACTCTCTGGCCTATATTCTTGATTGAGAATCTAAACACACATCCATTGTATAAGCCATTGACCCCCCCAAAAAAAAAGTCATAAATCACACTTTGAGAGTGTGTGCTTTCTTGCATCTTTTTCTAATCAAAGGTTAATGGCCATATATCCACACCCCAGGAGTCTGGGGCTCTTAGTGGTCTGGTGCCTGGAAAAAATGCTTAGGAACAGATGTCCACATAGCCTAAGGAACTCTGTCAGCTGGGATCTGTTCCAGGGGTCTCATACCTCTGTGTATAACTTGGTCCTGGCCAGTGGTGCTAATGAGATCCAGGTTAAGGGTTTGATCTGAAGAGAAAGACCCTGTTCCGTGGCCTTAGGCTGTGCCCTTGATATCAGCTAGTCCACATGCAGACCACCATCTTGGGAATGGATGACGCTAGTCCTGGGGCATGGGGAGTGTGAAGAAGGAGTGGGAAAGGGAATGTACATTTCTTAAGGTCTCAGAGAACTTTTATAGCTGAGGGTAAAGTAGTAGAATGACTTTCATTTTCATGATATGCTACATTTTTTTCCTCTTCTTGTTTGTCTAAAACTTACTCATTTTTGGAAGCCTGGAATGATCCAGATTCTCCTACCCCAACTATTCCTTCCTGCATGAATCTTTCCTTTCTGCACAGGACAGTGGGAACAGTGAAACATATGCAGGTCAGTTCCAACTCGGATGTAATGTGCGAGTGACCTTGGGTATTTCTCTGTCAAGTGACCTCTAGCTTCAGTTTCCTCATTTCTGTAATAAGAACAGCAACAATGGTACTGCTTCTTCCCTTCCCAAGCTTATAGTAAGAATCAAAGCAAGCAATTGGTATTATAGAATTTACAAACAAAAATCATCTTGAATCAGAAAATCTAGATTCAAATTCTATTCTTCACCAGGCTATTTGCCTTAACCCTTTTTCTTCAAATTTATTTTTATTCCAAACTTGATAAAGACCAAATGAAGTGGACATTTCCATGTCCATAGTAGAACAGAAAAAAATATATATAAAATTATAGATTTTCATTTGTGAGAGGTCAGATTTGAACTCAGGTTCTCTGACTCCAGAGCACTGTGCCCCACTTCCTCCCAAAAGGAGGGCATCCACTAAGATGAAGGGGATAAGGGAGATAATAAGTATTTATTTCATTATTAAGGTTTACATGCCTTAAGCTCAAGACCTATGTGAGTTAGTAGAAGAAACTGGGATATCTGAAAAGGGAAGGCAGCTTCATTTTTGTCTTCATCTTCCCAATGCCCCTCATAGTGCCCACTACATACTTGGCATATGACAAATGCTTATTAATTAATGTGCTGATTAGGACACAATAGTTGTCACCAAGTATTTGAAGAACTGATATGTGGGGAGGGATTAGCTTTGTTCTTCTTGGCCCCGGAGGTTAGAACCCAGAGTAATGGGTAGAAGATGTGGAGAGGCAGATGTAGGATTGATGTTTGGAAAAACAGTATTGGCAATTATAGCTTTGCAAGAGTGGAGAATTGGAGGCAGTGAGATTCCCCTAGCAAAGGCTAGGTGACTGCTTATTGGGTATGGGTAGACTTTGTATGTATGTGTGTGTGTGTGTGTGTGCTGGGTATGTTTAGTTCTTATTCAGGTAGGGCAGAACAGCATTTGTTGCCTGCATTCCTAATTGAAGGAAACTCTAAATTTCAGATAGAAGTTAGTGAAAATAAGGATAAATGGAATTTCCTGCCCCCATCCAAGTTCATAGACCTGTTGAAATCCATCTATGGATCCTTTCAGGGTCTTCGGATCCCAGGCCAAGAGTTCTTGAACAAGACAAGACTGCCCTGATTTCCCTCCCAGCTCTAAAATTTGAAGACTCTATGAAGCAAAGAACCTTCATATCCCAGCTGGTAGCACATTTGTTAAGGGATTTGAGAGCTTTTCAGCCTTGGATACCAAATGTTTACCAGCTCTTAGGGCTTCTGGCTCCAAGTTACTCAGCTTCTCAGTGGTCCCTCTATTTCATTTTTCTTAATCACCTGCAGATGACTTCAACCACCAGGCACTGGGCTGTCAATTCCCCCAGGTTCAAAGGAGGTGTGAAACTTCTCTAGGGCATGGAGTCCAGATGCCAACATCCAAAGGGCCAAGTGTAGCCTTGAAATAGAAGTGAATCAACATGCTCTGTACCCAGGGACTCTGACAGAGGTCACACATTGAAGCTTTCCAAGGAGGGGAAGACCAATATTAGGGACACACCAGGTCTGGGAGGAGAAATAGAGACAGCAAGCCATGGGGAAGGAGCCATGAAAGTGAGAGTTAGTTTGAGTGAGTCCAAGGCTAGGAAGGAGTAAATTGTATAAAAGGCATTGGGGGACCGGGCAAAGGTAACAAACAAACAAACAAACAAACAACCTCTTTCCCTTGGTAAAAATGTAAATGAGAGATCCTGATAGAAATCTGTAGGAAGGAGACCAGCATTAAATCAACAATTCTCAGATTCTTCTATGTTTAGGTAGCTTCCAATTACTCTGAGTGCTGCCATCATTTGTTAATTCTTTATCTCACTAATGTATCTTGTACTACCCCAAACATCTGTTCTTTGCTTTTGCTCACTCTGTTCCCCATCCAAGGCCTTCCTTACATTATCTGTCTTGATCTATATCTTTCTATTATCTTTCTATATATTTTTCTATCTATCTTTCTGTCTGTCTGTCTGTCTGACTGTCTATCTATTTATCTATCTATCTACCTATCTGTCATCTCTATCATCTACCTATCTTCCTGTATCTCCCTATCTGTCTCTCTCTATCCTTCTATATCTACATATATACATATATATATATATATACATATATATATATATGTATATATATATATACATATATATATATATATATATGTATATATGTATATAACTCTATCTAGAAAGATTTTGACATTCTTTGGTTTTGAATCCTGTTGATTTTCTAAAAATCTCTCCTTCTTCCCTTACCTAAACAGCCATTCCTTACACAAAAAAATAGGGGTGGGTGAAGAAATATGCATTTATTAAGCATTTACTATGTGCCATGAATTGTGCATAGCACTAGGGGATACAAATGGAAGCAATTCCCTGATTTATAAATGGTCAAAGGAAATGAGCAGGCAGTTTTCCAATGAAGAAATCAAAACAATTCTTAGTCATATGGAAAAAAAATGTTCTAAATCATTATTGATTAGAGAAATGAAAATTAAAACAACCTTAAGTTATCATTTTACACCTACCAGATTAGCTGAAATGATTGAAGGGGAGGGCAGCCAGTGTTGGAGTGGATGCAGAAAAATTGGGACCCTAATTTATTGTTGGTAGGATTGTGAAATGATCCAACCCTTTTGGAGAGCCATCTAGAATTATACCCAAAGAGTTATAAAACTGTCTATACCCTTTAATCCATTAATACCACTACTAGGTTTATTTCCAAAGAGTATTAGGGAAAAAGGAAAAGAACCTATATGTTCTGAAATGTTTATAGTAGCTCTCTTTGTCATGGCTAAGAACTGGAAATTGCAAGGATGTCCATCAATTGGGGAATGGCTGAACAAGTTGTGATATATAATTGTGATGGAATACTACTGTGCTATAAGAAATGATGAGCTCAGTGATCTTAGAAAAACATAGAAAGACTTGCACAAAATAATGAAGAGTGAAATGAGCAGAACCAAAAGAACATTGTATACAGTAACAGCAATATAATTTGAAGAAGGACTTGGAGCAAATAAGTTATTTTGATTGTTATAAATACCCAAATTAACTATAAAGGACATATGAGGAAAGATCCTATCTGCATCTAGAGAAAGAACTGATAAATAGAAGCATGTATAAAATAATTTCATATATCTCTATCTCTATATATCTATATTTATATCTATCTATCTATATACATATATTTATATGTAGATACCTATTTGTATCTAATAACGGCCATTGGGGGTGGAGAGAAGAAAAAAAGATGAAAAAGAAATTTACATGATAACTTTGTTGTATATTTGAAAGGAATAGAAAGTTGTATATAGTAGATTTGCAGTCTCATGTACAGTCATCTCTTTTATTATACTACATTGTGAAAGTTCTTGTTTTACTCCATAAATTAAAAATAAAATAAACTTCAAAAAACAAATAGAAGCAAAAAGAAAAATGCTGGTGCCCTTGAGGAGATGACATTTTAAAGTAAGTATTTTGCATATATTAAGTTCTTCATTCATTTATTTATGGAGGAAAATAGCACACAAAAGGAAACTGAAAGGGAGGGGGGAAGCCTGGTTTTGAGCTTTGTAAGTCAAGAACCAGAGCTGGGAGGAGAATGAAAGCTGGCTTCAATGGAGGCCCCAGAAGGAGCTAACCAATGGGAGAAGGGGGTGGCTCTCGCCAAGGGATATTCCAGGTTGAGAAGGCCGTAGGGACCCTTGGATGTTCCTGGGCCAGGAGGCCCCAGGCGTTGAGTGAATTTCTAGGTTGTGATACCAGCAGAGAAATGGTTTTGAAAGAATAAAAAGGAAAGACAAAAAAAACAGTGGTCCAGCAAACTTCACAGAGGATCAGCTGCCCCCCTGGTACCTGGGGTGTTCCAGAGCTCCAATCCCCTGCAAAGAAGAGGAGGCAAGTTTTGTCATTCTTGGCCATTTTAATCACAAAAGTTTTAGTTGGGAGTGGGTTTTTCTTAGCAATGTCTGTTTACGTATTTGCAGTCATCATGTAAATTGTTTGGCTGATTCTCCTTATTTTGTTATGTGTCTTCATATGTTCCCCCAATTCTTCCCTGAATACTTCATATTCATTTTTTCTTTACTATATATTCATTACTATAAAAAAGCACTTTTGTGAATATTTTGTTGTATATTAGATGTTTTAGTTTTGTCTTTGATTTCCTAGGGTACATGCAGAGCAACGGGATCTCAGAGTCAAAAGGTGTAGAAATTTTAGTCACATTTTGAACATAATGCCAAAATGTTTTCCAGAGTGGTTTGACCACTTCACAACTCCACCAACAGTGTGTTAGTACTGCTATATTTTCATAAGTCTGCCAACATGGATAGTTTCTATCTTTTCTCACCCTAACTAGTTTGTTAGGTACGAGAGGAAAACTCAGAACTGTTTGAGTTTTCTTTCTTTTCTCTTAATCATCATGATTTCTATCTTAGAGACAATCTTTATCATAATCTTAGCGATTTATCCCAGCCTTTCATAGAGTTGACAGTAGTTTGGAATTTTTCCTTCGAGAAAAATTTATTTATATATGTTGACCACCTGTAACATCCTCTTTCCCATTCTTTGTCTATAGAATTCCCATTTAATCTTTAAAAGAAGCTAGATAGTATAATGAATAGTGTATAGGACTTGGAGTCAGGAAAACCTGAGTTCAATTCCTAGTTGTGTGACCCTGGGCAAGTCACTTAACTTCTGGGTTCCTTAGTTTTCTCAAATGGGAATAACAATCAAACCTATATCACAGGGCTGTAGTGAGAAGCCCTCTGTAAACCTTGAAGCACCATATAGATGATTATGGTGATGATGACGATGATGATGATGATGATGGTGATGATATGATGATGATGATGATGACAATGATGATGATGATGGTGATGATGGTGATGATGATGATGACAATGATGATGATGATGATGATGATGATGATGATGATGATGGTGATGATGATGATGATGACGATGATGATGGTGATGATATGATGATGATGATGATGACAATGATGATGATGATGATGATGATGGTGATGAGGGTGATGATGATGATGACAATGATGATGATGATGATGATGATGATGATGATGATGATGGTGATGATGATGATGATGACGATGATGATGATGATGATGGTGATGATATGATGATGATGATGACAATGATGATGATGATGGTGATGATGATGATGACAATGATGATGATGATGATGATGATGATGATGGTGATGATGATGATGATGATATGATGATGATGATGATGACAATGATGATGATGATGATGGTGATGATGGTGGTGATGATGATGACAATGATGATGATGATGATGATGATGATGGTGATGATGATGATGATGACGATGATGATGATGATGATGGTGATGATATGATGATGATGATGACAATGATGATGATGATGATGGTGATGATGATGATGACAATGATGATGATGGTGGTGGTGATGATGGTGATGATGATGATGACATGATGATGATGATGATGATGGTGATGATGATGATGATGGTGATGATGATGATGACAATGATGATGATGATCATGATGATGGTGATGATGATGATGATGACGATGATGATGGTGATGATAGTGATGATGATGATGATGATGATGATGGTGATGATATGATGATGATGACGATGATGATGATGATGATGATGATGATGATGATGATGGTGATGATGATGATGACAATGATGATGATGATGATGATGATGGTGATGATGATGATGATGATGATGATGATGATGATGATGGTGATGATGATGGTGGTGGTGATGATGGTGATGATGATGATTGCCAAACTTAATTGTGCCTTCCTCCAGGAAATTTTACCTAATTTGTTCTACATTTCTCTCATGCACCTTCATTTGGTTCATTGTATTAATTACAGCTATCTGAGTATGAGTCATAACCTCCTGCTAAGCAGTAAGAGCTACAAAGGTTGGAGTCTAAGCTAAACCTTTTACTTTCCTGAGCAAGTACCACAGTGCTCAGACATGGCAGATATTTAACAAGTGTTTGTTGAAGCATGCAACAACCATTTAAGTGTGAGGCTGTATAAGGGATCCAAAGATTAAATTCTGCTTGGGAAAGAGGAATCAGGGAAGGCTTTATGAAGGATGTAGCATTTGACCTTTTGAAAGGCAAGGTTGGATTTTAACAGATGTAGGTGGGAGAAAAGCATCCTAGGTATATCCTGTGCCTGCCACACTAGCTACAATTCCTATTACCTTCACTTAAATAATCAATTGACATGTATTATATGCTCAGTACTCTTCTCATTGTTCTAGAACAACAGTCTCCAAAGTGGGGGTCATGGCCCTCTAGAGGGAAGCAGCCTAACCCCAAGGGGTGTGTGCATATGAGCAACCAATCAAAAGCATGGGGGATGGGTTACATCTCAACCTCCCTGCAATAGTCAATCATGGAGATTGTCTCTGACACAGTCAACTTCCCCTCATCTCCTATCACTCACTCAGTTTATTCTCTTCTGCTGCTATGCCATCTCCCAGTCTCCCTTCTTCCATGTGATAGGCATTGGCCTTTTGGAGTCACATCGAGACATCCACAGAAGCAGCTGCTCAGGTACCCTTCAATCCTATCATACCTATCCACATATGTGTGTATGTATAAGTATGTGTGTATATAGATATACGGATGCAGGCATGTATGTATATGTCCATATATATATACACACATACACACACACACACACACACATATGGAGTAAGAGATTCAGGCTTGCTCTCTCTCTCTCTCTCTCTCTCTCTCTCTCTCTCTCTCTCTCTCCCCTAGATTGCTCAGTGGTTAGAGTGCCAGGCCTGAAGTCAAGAAGACTCATGTTCCTGAGTTCAAATCTGGCCTCAGACACTCACTAGCTGTGTGACCCTGGGCAAGTCACTTAACATAGTTTACTTCAGTTCCTCCTCTGTAAAATGAGTTGGAGAAAGAAATGGCAAACCACTGCAATATCTTTGCCAAGGAATGTCAAACGACTTCTTGAAGAGTAGAATACAGCTGAAACAGCCTAACAACAACAAAGACAAAATGCCTGTAGAGAGAGTGGCCAGGGAGGGGGATTGCTGCTGTGGTGGTGGTTGTCGCTTTAAGATAAAATCTTTTCAAGAAAACACAAACCTAGGGCTTTGCAGACACGGACTTTGCTGTTTAGCAGGCCAAAGCTCTGGTCTTCACCTTAGCTCAGCAGCTCAATTTGACACCATTGCCTTTTCTTACCATTTTCCTCTTTGCAATCCCCAACTCTCACCTCCAGTTCTCAGCACTTACTGCCATCATCATATTTTCACCAAGAGAAAGAGGTAGCAAATATGTTTGGCAACATCCCATTAATAGCAACTGGCAAGAGGAGGGATATTAGCAGGACCGAGGAAATAGCTTGGTCCTTGTGGCTGCTAAATCGGCTGATTGTTAAGAGACTGAGACCATCGAATCCTAATATTCTCTTTTCATTTTTTTTTTATCTACTCTCTTCCTCGAGCAACATCACATAGGCCCAAACTCTCATCTCCCACATGTGTAGATGTCCATCCATTCACTTATAACACATTCAGTATCTCATATATATCTATTTCTTTGTGTATTGGCTCCTCCATTAGAATGTGAGCTCCTTGAGGGCAGGAACTGTTTGTTACTTTTTTTGCACCTTTAGCACTTTGCACTGTGTCTAGTACACAGGAGAAGATTAATAAATGCATTGATTGATCATTGATTCAATACTAAAATATTTTCAAAATATACCTGTAATCTCATTGACATTAGCATTCTCCACAGGGATGCAGTTTATGAATGATCTGTGCCTGCCTTTTGTGTACAGGTCTTGTCTATAGTGTCCCATAAAAGCACTAATGGAAGGCCACCCAATGTGTTGGGGTCTTCCTCAATTTCTCTTGACATCACAGGCATTCCATTGGACATGTAGGCTTTCTGATGATGCCATATGTCTGGCTCATCTCTTTTGTACTTCTACAGTTCTCTAACCACCCTTTTATTCTGCTTGTCCTTCATAATTCCTCATTTACAACGTGTTACAGCCTGTTCATACTCATCATTTGTCTCTCCATTGAATAAAATTTAAATTCCTTTTCCTGGTTTTCAAAGCTCTATATAACATTTCTATCTTTATCTCATATGACTCCTCTCCACTTATTCTTTGCTCCAGACAAATGGTACTATTTGTCATCTCTCATATACATCTTGTACTTTCATGTCTCCATCTTTATAGGCAGTTAGGTAGTGGTGGTATAGGTTATAGAGCCTTAGACACAGAGTCAGGAAGGCTGAAATTCAACCCAGCCTCAGGTGCCCGCAAGAATTGTGACCTCAGGAATCTCATTTAATCCTCATAAGCTTCGATTTCTTCATCTGTATAATGGAATAATAATGGCATAAGAGGATCAGATGAAATAATGTATGTCTGGCACTTCTCAAAGCCTAAAGATTTAAACACGTTAGCTATTTGTTCAAGAAGTTGATAAAATGATTGAATGAAAAGAATTATTAAGCCCTATGGATACAAAAATAAAAGCAAGGCTATCCCTGCCATCAAAGAGCATGCCTAGATTTGTTTTCTCCCTCACGCTTGGCCCATGTGCAATCAATGCTAAGTCACATTGCTCTGATGACAACAGCTAAAATGTATATAGTGTTTTAAGTTGGTAAAGCACTTTTACATGTATTATATCATTTGATCCTCACAACAACCCTGTGAGATACATGCTATTATTATCACCCCCGTTTTACAGAAGGGGAAACTGAGGCTGAGAATGGTTAAGTGATTTGTCCAGGGTCATATATCTGGTAAGTATGTGAGGCAGGATTCAGATCTTCCTGATTTGGAGTCCAGTACTCTGTCCACTGTATCATTTGGATCCCTATCTCCATCCACCACATCCCCTTCACCATCCCTTCCCCTCCACTAACGAGCACCACCAGAGTTCAGACAATGCTATCCACTTCTTGCTTATGCTATTGTAACAACATCAGCTGGTTCCCCAGCATGTCTCAAAGCACAGGGTAAAATTAATCTTTCTATGTCATTTCCCTGCTAAAGAACACTCAATGGCTCCCTATGGCTTCAAGGGAAAAAACTATAGCTTTCTTAGTCTGAATCCTGCCTCTCTCTCAAGGCTTAGTGTTTCCCCTTCATGCACCCTGTTGTCCAGCCACACTGAACTCGCTGCTCCCTGAACTTAGCTCTTTGTCCTGGTCCTAGTGGGGACTCATGGGCTGATCACATGCCCAGTCTCAACTTAGCAAAAATCCTTAGGTCCTTCAATACTTAGTTCAGGTTCCACTTCTTCCAACGTTATCCTTAATATCCATCCATTGTCAGTGTTTTCTCCCTCCGGAAATGACCTAGCACATACATATATGTTTGATCTTGAAGTATCTTCTCCAGCCTTTTCAAACAACATCAGATTATATTCTGAGTATTACGCTTTAAGACGTACATTGGGGGCAGCTAGATGGTGCGGTGGATAAAGCTCTGGCCTTGGAGTCAAGAAAACCTGAGATCAGATCCGGCCTCAGACACTTCACACTTAACTAGCTGTGTGACCCTGGGAAAGTCACTTAACCCCAATTGCCTCACATAAAAAAAAAAAGTACATCGAAGAGCTATTGAAGAGCTAGAGAGTGTCCAGAGCAGCATGGCTAGGATGGTGAAGGACTTGGAGCACACGCCATCTGAGTATTGTTTGAAGATGTAAGGAAAAGACCAACAATTAGAGCTATCCAAAACTGTCCTAGGAGAATGCGCATTCCTGACCCCCCTGCACTGGTTAATCTATTAATATCGTAGATCATAGGCTTAGAGCTAGGAGGGATATTAGAGGTCATTGAGTCCAATTTTACTGATTATATACCCATTGTCTTATTTGATCCTTATAGTAACTCTAGGAGGCAGATATTATTATTTCCATTTTACAGATGAAAAAACTGAGGCTGAGAGATGTTAAGTGATTTGCTTGGGGTAATACAGCTAGTAAGTATGTGAGGCAATATTTGAACACTGATCCTCAGACTTTTAGCCTGCGCATCTACTCCTCCACATTCCTTGCTCTCAAGGATTCTGCCCTCTGACAGTCAAGCCCACAGAAAGCTGGGAGGGCAGTTCCCTACTGGGGCTCAACTCAGGGGTACTGGCTTATTACTCTAAAGAACAGAAATCTATCCCTAATGTTATTAAAGGTCACTAGACTTCTAGTTTCTTCTAGGATATCACAATGGGCCATGTCATCCCCTTTCTCCCCACCCCAACCAATATGAAAGCAATAACTTCTTTATTACCTGCCCTAAATGTTATGTGTAGGGTCCTACCAAAACAGAAAAGCCTAATGTGTAAGTCTCTTCCTTGTTATATCCAGTTGATTTTTCCTCTTTCCTAAGTAGGGACTATGCACCTTCAGTTTGGACAGGTATCAGATATGGGCTGTATAGATGATTTAACCAGCTCTGTAAAGGACACACACAAACACACACACACAGTGTTGGATATGCAAATGGAGAAAAATGAAGCAAAAGAAAGAGCTCACCCAAGTTGGGGGTGTTCTCTAGGTTTTAAAATGTCGTTGGCCCTACCCTATGGAATTAAGATGCAGAGGTAATAAAGGGGTGGGAGGTCAATGGCTGGAGTCCAAATCATCAGGTCTTAGCCTGCCTGGTGTTGTGGAGAAAACAGGAAAGGTATTAGCATCACTGGTTGCTTCATGGGCAAAGCCAAATATGATTGAAACTAGTGACTATTGAATAAGACACACAAGAATTTCTGAGATTAGAAAGACTCTACCAGAAACTATGGATTGGATAAGAAGAAACCAAATCAGTCAAGGGCTACTACTCTTGTCATGAAGGAATCTTTGTCACCAGCGTCCAAGCTTGCTAAGTCCTGGGAAAGAAAGAAAGAAAGAAAGAAAGAAAGAAAGAAAGAAAGAAAAGAAAGAAAGAAAGAAAGAAAGAAAGAAAGAAAGAAAGAAAGAAAGAAAGGAAGGAAGGAAGGAAGGAAGGAAGGAAGGAAGGAAGGAAGGAAGGAAGGAAGGAAGGAAGAAATGAATGAATGAATAAATAAATATATATGTGTATATACATATGTGTGTGTGTGTGTGTGTGTGTGTGTGTGTATGAGAGAGAGAGAGAGAGAGAGAGAGAGAGAGAGAGAGAGAGAGAGAGAGAGAGAGAGAGAGATAGGGAGAGAGATTGAGAGATTTAATGAGTACATGAACAGTCTTGGGGAATTTGCAGTTCAGAACAAACATAAAAATCTACCAAAAATGACTTCTTTAGAGAATATTATCTTTAACGATTACCATAAAAATGTTAAACAATTGTTTCTGAAAGGATCAAAGGTGGAAGGGTCCTTAGAGAACATTTAGCCCAATCCCTTCATTTTTAAAGATAAGGAAACTGAGGCCAAGAAAGGAAAGTGGCTTGTTTATGGCCACACAGAGGTAGCAAATGGCCAAGTACAGGCTTCAAATCTGGCTTCAGCTCCAAAGCCATTACTTCCACCCGCTATACTACTCTAAAATATGGCAGTAGATGCCTCTCCTGTGGCTTAATGGTCCTAACTTGATGCAAAGTCTCTTGGATTTCCCACATTCTAGCAGAGATGGATAAAGGAGAGACTAAGAGAGCTAGGCACTTTTCTGCACTCCCCAAAAGCCACTCTATGCCCAGAGAGGGTAAGAAGCAGCTGTGTTACTCACTGCCCCATCCTCCAGAAGAGAAGAAAGACATGTTAGAGAGAGAGATCCTACCACATGGCCCTTCAGAGGAGAAAAGAAAGGACACATGAATGGGGACAAGCCTCTGCTGTACTGATTACCAAGAAGGCAAGAAAAAAAACAATAGAAGACAGAAGAGATTGGGTCCCAAACCCACCTGATATTACCTTTCCAGTCACATACATGCTTCTGCTCATATCCCTTCTTTTTTTAAAAAAAAAAAAATACTTATTTTTAGCTTTCAACATTCACTTCCACAAGTTTTTGAGTTCCAAATTTTCTCCCCATCTCACCCCTCCCTCCACCCCAAGATGGCATATATTATGAATATCCCTTCCCTTAGTCTGCCCTCTCTTCTACCTCTCCCCCCTTCTCTTATCCCCTTCCCCTTCTATTTTCCTGTAGGGCAGGATAGACTTCTATACCCCATCTCCTGTATTTCTTATTTCCCAGTAGCATGTGAAAACACTTTTTTTTTATACATATGTTTTCAAAACTTTAGGTTTCAAATTTTCTCTTTTCCTCCCTCCCCATCCACCCTCATTGAAAAGGCAAACAACTCAATATAGGTTATACATGTGCAGTTATGCAAAACACTTCCATAGTAGACATGTTGTGAAAAACTAACTCTATTTCCCTTGATCCTATCCTGCCCTCCCATTTATTCTATTCTTTTTTTGACCCTGTCCCTCCTCAGAAATATTTCCTTGTGATTACCCTCTTTCCCAATGTGCCCTCCTCTCTATTATCCATCTGCTCTCTTGTCCCCTTCTCCCCCTATTTTACTGTAGGGTAAGACACATTTCCATACCCAATTGAATGTGTATGTTATTCCCTCCTTAAGACAAATCCTATGAGAATAAGACTCACTCATTCCCTCTCACCTTCCCCTGCTTCCCCTCCACTGTAAGAGACTTTTCTTTTCTTTTCTTTTTTCTTTTCTTTTTTCTTTGTGAGATAATTTACCCCATTCTACCTCTCCCTTTCTTCTTCTCCAAGTATCATCCTCTCTCATCCCTTAATTTTATTCTCCAGATATGACCCCTTAATCTTCAACTCACCCTGTGCCCTCTATCTATCTATCTATATATACATACATATAATTTTTTTCCTTCAACTACCCTAATACTGACAAAGTTCATGAGTTATAAATATCATCTTTCCATGCAGGAATGTAAACAGTTCAATCTTAATAAGTCTCTTATGATTTCTCTTTCCTGTTTACCTCTTCATGTTCCACTTGAGTCCTGTATTTGAAAGTCAAATTTTCTATTCAGCTCTGGTCTTTTCATCAGGAATGCTTGAAAGTCCTCTATTTCACTGAATGACCATTTTTTCCCCTGAAGGATTATACTCAGTTTTGCTGGGTAGGTGATTCTTGGTTGTAATCCTATCTCCTTTGCCCTCCGGATATTATATTCCATGCCCTGTGGTCCTTTAATGTAGAAGCTGCTAAATCTTGTGTTATCCTGATTGTGTTTCCACAGTACTTGAATTGTTTCCTTCTGGCAGCTTGTAATATTTTCTCCTTGACCTGGGAACTCTGGAATTTGGCTATAATATTCCTAGGAGTTTTCCTTTGGGGATCTCTTTCAGGAGGAGATCTGTGGATTCTTTCAATTTCTATTTTGCCCTCTGGTTCTACTATATCAGGGCAGTTTTCCTTGATAATTTCTTGAAAGATGATGTCTAGGCTCTTTTTTTGATCATGGCTTTCAGATAGTCCAATAATTTTTAAATTCTCTCTCCTGGATCTATTTTCCAGGTCAGTTGTTTTTCCATTCTTTTGGATTTGTTTTACAGTGTCTTGATTTCTCATAAAGTCACTAGCTTCCAATTGCTCTATTCTAATTTTTAAGGAAGTATTTTCTTCAGTAATCTTTTGGACTTCCTTTTCCATTTGGCCAATTTTTCTTTTTAGGGCATCTTTCTCCTCATTGGCTTTTTGGACCTCTTTTGCCATTTCGGTTAGGCTATTTTTTAAGGTGTTATTTTCTTCAGTATTTTTTTGGGTCTCCTTTAGCAAGCTGTTGACTTGTTTTTCATGATTTTCTTGCATCACTCTCATTTCTCTTTGCAGTTTTTCCTCTACTTCCCTTACTTGCTTCTCAAAATCCCTTTTGAGCTCTTCCAAGGCCTGAAGACTGATTCATATTTTTCTTGGAGGCTTTGGATGTAGGAGCTTTGACTTTGTTGTCTTCTTCTGGTTTTATGTTTTGATCTTCTTTGTCACCAAAGTAAGATAATATAGTCTGACTCTTTTTGCACTGCTTGCTCATGATCCCGGCCAATTACTTGAGTTGTAAACTCTTTGTTAAGGTAAGAGTCTGCTTCCAATGTGGAGAGTGTACTGTCCTAAGCTTCAGGGGTTTGTGTAGCTGTTTTCAGAGACTTGTAGGGACCTGTAAATTTTCAGTTCTTCCAGGGTTGTATGATAAGGGGCGAGGTGTTTACTCCTTTCCTGGCCTGTGACCACAAGTACTCTTTTCTGTTCTGTAACTGTGAGGAGGGGTTCCTCTGCACAGCCACTACAAGCTCCTCCAAGCCAGCGCTCTTCCTCACCCCAGCACTGCCGCCCAGAACTGTGACCCAGATCCACACACGGGCAAAGCAAGAGATTCCTGCCTCAGCACTGGCAAAGAGATCCCTGCAGTCCCTCTCTGATCAGCCACTGGACTCCCCCACAGTCTATGGGCCTGAAGCTCGGGAAGCAGATGCTTCCCGCCAGGTCCACGCCTTGGGGGGAATGGAGCTGAAAGCCCACCTTCCTCTCTGAGCACCGACAAAAGCAGACTTTTCCCACTGACCTTCTAAGTTGTGCCTGGTGATTGTGGGTTGAGAAGTCTGGAAACCACCACAGCTGCCTGCAATTCAGTTCTCCGAGGCCTGCTCCAGGTTTGCTGCGGCCTGCGCAGCCTGTGTGTGCACTCCCAGCCCGGCGCAATACACCTTTCTGATCAATCATCCAGGTTGTCTTGGGCTGGAAATTGGTTTCACTCTGTCTTTTTGTGGGTTCTGCTGCTTCATAATTTGTTTAGAGCCATTTTTATGAGTATTTGGAGGGGTTTGGGGGACAGCTCAAGCAAGTCACTGCTTTCACTCGCCACCTTGGCTCTGCCCCCTCTGCTCATATCCCTTCTTGCTAGGTTCCAGAGCTGCTTATGTCTGTCCTTGAGAATCAAAGGCAATCTCATGTGTCTTCTACCTTGCAAGGTCTTCTAGATATGAAACTCAGAAGTTGCCCTCATCCCCCCAGAAAGAAGCTAGTTTGGAGTCAAGGTGTTCATCCACAAAGCCTCCTCCTCCAGGCAGCCACTCAGTCTAGTTATTGTTCTGGCCAGAGCCCAGGTGGGAAAGGATGACATGCACTTCATGCCCACCCATTCCCAGCAGCCAGAAGGTAACTGGGTGGTGTCAACAACTATAATTACTATGTCGCCAGAGATGGCCGAGCAGGCAAGGGACCAAATGGTCTCCTCCCCTCGGCTGGGGTCTTCGTCCAGCGGCCAGCTAACCACTCATCACACGTGTCCTGGGGGCATTCTTTGTTGCACTGGTTGGTGAAGTTGACCTCGGAGGACTCTTCCAGCTCTGTGATTCTGAGTCTGGAAAAGGGTACCTGCTGTCCTCCTCCTGTACTTCTGTCCTCCTTAGTTCTTCCCTTTCTTTCAGGGCCATGGGGAAGGAACCTCTGATGCAAGTTCAATGTCACTTAGATCCTGATCAAAATAATTTCTCTTTTCCCAGCTGTCTGTCTACTGCCAGAATTCTGTTGGGGAGTTAGCTGTCACAAGCCCATGCCGGGGCACATATGCCCTTCTGGCAAAGACATGACACACTCCCCTGCCATTATTAGACTACTAATGAATAGGAGAGCAAGGGAGGGGAAGAAAAGGGGCTCATCAAGTGGTAGCAGCATTTTTTAAAATACCCTGTGACATGGACAGCAGAAGGAAAGACGTGGGGAGATGCAGCTGTGCTAGCCCCGAGGGGGGGATAAAATGCAATCATTCTGCACAGATTTTCCTCCCTCCCTCCCCTTTTTCTTTCTCTCTCTCTCTCTCTGACACCGCGATTATTACCAGTGCTGGTAGCGATGACGTCTGGGAGTGTGATGGTTACCATGACATGTTTAATAGTGAGAGCAGATGTTTGGCATATTAACACCATGAATTCTAAATATGCAAGATGCGAGTTGTTGGGGAATGTAATTGATTTGCAGAATGCAATGGGAAGCTGCCCCATGCACACCCTGCAAGGGGCTGCACAGAGAAGCCAAGGAGCTTTGCCAAAGCACCCTGAGATAGATTGTAGGGCGTTTTCCTGTTCGTCTGTAGGGTCTGGGTGGTTCGGGGAATGAACTGCAGGATTTTAACTCCTCTGCACGTGACCACGGGCCAGTCATTTAACTGAGTCTCAACTTTGGCCTCAAAGCCAAAGCCAGATAGGGAATGTGAGGCCGTGGGAATATTGTGGGTCAGAGGCAAGAGCCCTCTTCTTGAACCTCAGGGCCGATGTTTGCCAGCTATGTTTATGCTGGTCCTCACTTCTTCTCTTGGGGCTTAGTGTCCTCATCTGTAAAATGGGAATGAAAAGAGGCTACCTATATTGAGGGATGGATGTAAGTCACTATATAGATGTCCAGTTTTGTTTCTTTTCAAGATTCTTACTAATAAATCAGAGGGAAAGAGCTGAGGGAAGAAAGAGTGATAGAGGAGGGGATGGCAAAGGAGGGGAGGAGGAGGAACAGGAGGAGTAGGAGGAAGGAGAAGGATGAAGGAGGCCCCTGGATTCAAATTCCAGCTTTGTCCCATTCTATGGGGCTCTGTGACCAGGTATACCATTTCCCTTTTGAGCCTCAGTTCATACGTAAAATGAGGAGGTTAATAGTACCAGCAAAACTCACTTCAAAAAAAAAAACTCACTTCACAGGCTTATTTTATAAACTCGGTTAATTGGATTTCTTTTTTCCTCTCTACTCTGCCTGCCTCTCCCATCTTGGGCCAGTTCACAATAATAACTTATAATTCCAGACCATTTAAAAGTTCACAAAACAGTTTGCTCCAGAAAACCTTGGGTGGGAGGGGGCGGTGGATAAAGGAAACAAGGAGTTATTAAGTGCCTACTATGTGCTAAGGACTTTCACAAGTCTTATCTCAGGGAGGTAGCGTGATTATTATTGCCCCCATTTTGCAGATGAGATAATGAAGGCTCTAAGAGGTGGAATGGAAAGTCTGAAGGTTAAACAGGCAGCAGGGCCAAGCTCTGAAACCATGCCTCCTTTTCTTTCCTTCTTCAGGCAAAACACTAGGCTTTTTGGGAGGCCTGCCTGAGGAAGCCCTGGAGGACAGAGATCTATCTTTGGGCTTCTCAAAACCTGGCAGGGAATGCCACACCAGCCCATAAGCTGCAGTACAAGAGGAGGTCCAGTCCATCCCCACCTGTCTTCATCTTTTTATACCCCCATCAGTGTGCAGTCTAGAACTTTCTGCCCAGAACATCCACAGCTTTCCTCTAGAAATAAGGGCCTGCTGACAGTGTCTCAAGGCAAGGTTGGAGGGTTGGGCCCCCATCAGGGCCTCTGGTGTCTGCACTGTGCGTTTCTGGGAGGAATTCTGGGAGGAAAACAACTCTCTCTCTCTCTCTCCTCTCTCTCTCTCTCTCTCTCTCTCTCTCTCTCTCTCTCTCTCTCTCTCTCCTCTCTCTCTCCATATATGTGTATATAATATTATATAAATATATACATACATAATATTATTTATATATCTACACACACATACATGTTTGGGGTTTTTTTTTATTGTTTTGTTTTTGCCATCTGCTCTACAAGACAAATGAGTTTACCTTGAGAAGAGACACATTACAAAGCGATTGGCTGATGGGGACAATTTGTTATAATGCTACGATGTGGTCGCTTTGCTAGGGAAAGAAACACACTCCTCAGCTGATGGCGGCTCCTAATGGGTCTTGCAGAAGATTTAGCCATTCAAACACTAACGACCTAGAAGGCTGCTTCATTTTGGAAAAAAAATCAAAAATCAAAAATCATGAGTCAGCCATGGAGGAAATGCATCCGTGATGGCATCAGTACACTGCAGCAATTTCATCAGGCTGGAGGAGCTAGATTTTAAGGAGTGAAGGATCGTTCACAAAAAAGCATTATGGATTAAAAGGAGCCTGCAGGACAGTGGGCTTGGGGCTGCAGTTTTCAGCACTGAGCAGCAGAGGGCGCTGTTGCCCTATCATAAGCATGGCGACACAAGGCTGGAAAGGAGAAATCGTAGCTTGGAGAACGGTGGTTTTATGGGTTGCTGCTGGTATGGAAAGCCTCCTACTCAAAAAAGACATGCCAAGTAGACCTCTTTTGGCCCTTGCCATATGCTAAGGGGGCAATGCAGAGTCGGCAATAAAGTATTAGGGGAACAAAATGGAAAGAAACCTATACTCGGAAAGGGAAGACTAGGTTCTAGCCTAACTCAACCTCATCAACGCTGTGTGACCCCAGGCAATATTTTTACCCTCTCTGAGCCTCCATCTCCTCCCCTGTAAAATATGGTACCTTTTACATGGTACGGTGGGAAAGAAGCCTAGAATCAGAGCCAAGGAGTTGCTGTCATTGGGTTGTTTTAGACATGTCCTACTTTCCACAACCTCATTTGGGGTTTGCTTGGCAAAGATATTGGAATGGTTTGCCATTTCCTTCACGTGAGGGCAGTGTGGTTCCTGGAACTGAAGGTCTTGGATTCAAATCTTGCCTCTGATCTTTGTTACCAGAGTGGCTAAATCTCCCTAGACCTTAGTTTTGTTCTGGGGCCCCTCCCAGCTCTGATGTTCTGTGTTTTAACAGTCCTTCCAATTGACTGTGCATGTAGAGGCCCTGGGTTCAGATTTCCCCTACGACAATTACTGGCTCTGTGACCTTGAGAAGGCCACTTCAATTCCCTTGGCTAAAAGTCCTCTGGGGTCCCTTCCAGGTCTATATGAACTATGACCCTAGGAACTTCCCTGGATTCTTTTCTCATCCATGAAAAGGGAAGGAAGGCTGGACTAGGTTTCTCTGGAGGTCCCTTCTAGCGCTAACATGCAAAATGATCAAAACGTGTAGCGATCCTGATTTGCTGGTCCAGACTGATGGTTTCAGTTCAGCATGCCCGCTAGAGATTAGGCCCCACTAACTGACTGGGCCTTTGTCACACAGGCATGGGGTTTACTGGATATTTGCTGATTAATTGATGAGTTTAAATCAGGTCTACACAAGTCTCTGCACCTCTACACCAAGCTGTCTGTGAGTTATTCCAGTTTTCATTAGGGCTGGCTGCTCCGATCTCATCAAAGACATTTCTTGCACTCCGACTACCTTCAAGGCCCTGTAGAGATGCTGTGGTGCTGCCACGATGCTGGTGACCTAGTCCCTGCCCTTTAGGAAATAAGCAAGAGTTCCCCATTGTGTCTTTCTGACCTTCCGGATCTCAAAGTCATGCCTCTACTGCTGTCTCATCTTGGAACTTCCCTCCGGGCCCAGGCATTCCTGCTACCCCTGGTGACTGCTCATCAAGGAATCTCACTCTGTGAGGTCCCTGACTCGTCCCCCTGGTGAGCTCTTCCTGGAGCCTCCATTTTGTGAAGGAGCCCAGGCCAGCCTGCCATCATTCCCTTCCCAGCCATCACCCTTACTCTAGAGACTTTAAAATCCTGCTTCCCCCAGGTTCCTCCCTGTCTGTCTTCCTTGTTACATACCCTTTCAGGTCCCTTTGGTGTACTCTTCCTCCACTAGAACGTCAGTTTCTTCACGATGGGGACTGCCTTTCCTTTCTGCTCACATTTGCATCCTCACAGTGTCTGGTACACAGTAGGTGCTTGATAAATGCATGTTCCCTTTTTTTTCCTTCCTCCCTTCCCAAGGGAGAGATTACCGGGTTTAGAGTCAGAAGGCTAACTCCCCACTTTCCATCTGCAGCTCTGTTTGATTTGGTCCCTATGGAACATGACACTCCGGTCAGGATGAACTCATCACCCAAAATCTCATCATGGCTACAGCACTGGGCCTGGCATTAGGAAGATCTGAGTGCAAATCTGGCCTCAGGCACTGGCTGTGTAACTCTGGGAAAGTCCCCTAATCTCCATCTGCCTCAGTTTACTCAACTGAAAAATGGGGATAATAACAGCATCTACCTCATAGGGTTCTTATAAGAAGTGAATGAGATATTTGTCAAGGCCTTAGCACAGGACCTTACACACAGCAAGTACTATATAAATGCTCATTCTCTTCTCCTTCTCTCTTCCCTTTTCCCTTTCTCCTTCTGAACTGTGGGCTTCCTTGGTGCTATAAGTTACCATCTAGGCCTGTGATTCTCTAGTTGAAAGAGAAATGTCACAAAACACTCTGAGCCTCAGTTTCTTTATTTGTAAAATAGACATAACGATTCCATTACCTACCTTAAGGGTGTTTAGGGAGGACTAGCGGCTCTGGTATGAGGGCATGCCAAGCCATTTGCAAGGCTGCTTATCCACATTTAGTGTCCACCTGTTACCCAGCTCTCAGCTGTGGCTCCAAGAAGCCGTTTCCTGTGCAGTGGCCACACCCTGGTAAACCATCTTGGCAGAAGAGGATAAACCAAGTTGAGGGTAACTGACAGGCCTCAGACCCATTGGTGAGTTAGGGGAGCGTCTACCCCAAGCATGTGAAGCTTTCCCCTAGCAGAATGGGTGGATGAGAACAATTTGTTCCAAAGGCCGTGAAGATGGCTGGAACGGGAACTGTGGAGCACTCAGAGCTTAGTCAGACACTGAAGATGCCAAGGTCGTTCACTGCACTGTGGGCCATCGCCAGGTGGCTTGACTTTTGTCCTGCCACTGGACCTGGATGTCTCTGGAAGAGAGAGTGAGGCTGAGGACTCTGTGACACTTTGCGTCACTTAAATCCAATTCATGCATGAGTCAAGATGCCGCCAGTGACGTCACTGCTCCTCTTTGAAAACGAAGGACACAGCTGCATGAATGTGAGCTAAGAAGATGACAATGATGATCTCTAGAATCTCATGTCCAACCACACCCACTTTACCTCCATCAGCAGCTTTTTCATTCAGTTGATGTAGGACCCTTGTGAAAGCAGGGAAAGGAAAGTGGTTTCCAGGCCAAGCGTCTCACCATATTCTAAACACATTACATATGGAGACTGAAGTTATTTTCTGACAAATCATGTATTCAGTCAGTAAGTATTTAGTGACTGTTTACTATACACCAGGCACTATGACGATGATGATGATAATAATAATAATAATGAAAACGATAACAGTAATGAGCACTTCCGTACATCTTTAAAGTTTGTAAAACACTTTACAATTACTATCTCATTTGATCCCCACAACAACCCTGTAAGACAGGTGCTATTACCGTCCTCATTTTACAGAGGAGGAAACTGAGGCAAGCAGAAGTTAAAGTGATACATCTGAGGATGAATTTGAATTCAGATCTTCTTGACTCCAAGTCCCAAGCTCTATTCATTGTGATACCTAGATGCTGAGAATACAAAGAAAGGCAAAAACATGAGTTCCTGATCTCCAGGAGCTCACAATCTAATGAAAGAAGACAACATGCAAATAACTATTAACACACAACATCTCTAGAGGGTAAATAGAATGTAATCTCACAGGGAAAGGACTAAAGAGGTCCCTTGGGGGTCTAAGACTGGCTTCCTGTAGAAGATGGGAACTTTTCTTTCTCTCCTTTTTTCTGGAGGAAGAGACGAAATGAGTTTGGTCAGGAGATAGGGCCCAGTGCACAGCATGGAGAGGACAAAGTATGACCAGAAAGAAAAAGAATTCTGCCATGTGAACAGCTGCTGTGATGGGAGTGGGCGAGGGATGATGCCACGGACCAGAACAGCTGTAGGGGAGCTGGGCTGTTGAAGGGACGTGTAAATAATTTATATGTTTGAGCCATTTGCAAAAGCCCCCTTCTTTTCCTCCTGACTCCCTGGGTCCCAGTGACGTGGATATTTGCAGCGCATTAGTTAATTTTATGGCCTTGTTGTGAATCTTGCAATATTTCATCTTCCTAATTCAAAATATTCACTCTGACTGGTTCCAACTTTACAAATAATTTCTGTTGGAAGACAAGATTTTTCCATCTGCTTGGCCCATTCTCCATCTGTTCCCCAGAGCTCAGGGCGGGGCTGAAGCTGCATCACCAGCCTCCATTGATTAGGCCTGATTTAATGAAAAAAGTTCTTCCTTTCTTCCTGTTGGATTATACAGAGTTCACTGGTTCATTCATTCAACAAACACTTATCTGGGGCTTCCTGTAAGCAGGGTATTATGGGAGGTTCCAGAGAAGATACAAAGTATGCATAAGAAATGCAACGGTAATCTCTGCCCTCAAAGGCCTTACAGTCTAGTAAGGGGATAAGATACAATCACAGAAAAGTGTAATATGTACTATTACAGCTTAAGTGCATTACAAGAAGGGAACACCAGTTATCGACAACAAAGTGGGGATATGTTCTGCCCAGGTCAAAGCATAGAGGCACTGGCAATCCAGCGAGCAACTCATCAATCACCAGACATTGGTCAAGCACTGTGTCAGGCACTGTGCTAAATATGGAGGATACCAGCTAAGAAACCCACAAAAAACAGGATGAGGCAAAGCAGCTGCTGCCCTCAAGGAGCTTACATTCTAGAGAGGTTGGGGCGGGAGGTGCTGCAAAGGAGGTGGTGTGAACACCATGTAAATAATTAAGTAGATGCAAGATTTATACAAAGTAGGAGGGAAAGGACCATGAATAGATTTCAGAGGGAATTTGGATGGTAAAATGGTACGTCTTAATGTTCACTAATCTTTGGTTTCCTTTGCAATCCTGTGTTCTAGTTCATGCTTTTAAAATATTCTGATGGGGGAGGGTCTATAGGTTCACCAGATTGCCAAAGGGCTCCATGACCAAAAACAGGTTAAGACTCCCACCCCCCACCCTCTACGTCCACTCAATAGCATCTGGGAGAAGGGAGGAACCTGAAAGGACTCCTGGGAAAATTGCATTTGAAGGAAGTCCTGAAGCCAGGGAAACTAGGAGGTGGAGGAGAGGGGTCAACACATTCCAGGCATGGGTGGGACAGAAAATGGAAAAACACAGAGACTGAGATGGCCGGTCCTATTGAGGACCAATTAGTAGGTCTGTGTAGCCAGAGTGTACAATGTGAGAAAGGGAATAAAATACAAGAATATTGGAAGGGTAGGAAGAAGACAGGCTGTGGATGCCAAAGAAAGCTTTGATGCCGGAGATAATAGGGAGCTACTGGAGTTTATTGACTGAGGGAGAGACATTGTCAGACCTGAGCTGTAGGGAGATCACTTTGGCAGTAGAGTGGAAGACAAACTGGAGTCCAGAATGAGGCAAGGGGGCAGCTAGCTGGCGCAGTGGATAGAGCACTGGCCCTAAAGTCAGGAGGACCTGAGTTCAAATCCTGTGTCAGACCAGACACTTGACACTTACTAGTTGTGGGACCCTGGGCAAGTCACTTAACCCCATTGCTTTAAAAAAAAAAATGAGGCAAGGAAACCAAAGGCTATTGTAATTGTCCAGGCCAGAGGAGACGAACAGAGAGAAAGTGAATACTTTTCTTGGTATTCCCAGAAACTATCCCTTTTTTTATGGAGACGAGCCTTGCATTTATTCTCTTGGTCACATCTCATCTTTGATTCCAACTAAGTTTCTCATACGGATTTCCTGTATCAGGCAATTCCTAGGTGTGACTGGCAAGTCACTCACGCAGTCTCAGTTTTCTCTTCTATAAAATGGGAGCAATGATTTTTGCACTTTCTACCTTAGCTCATGGAATCAAAAAACTGGAAGAGACCTTAGAGATCATTAGGCTAATCCCCTTATTTTGTAGATGGGTAAACTGAGGCCTTGAGAACAGAAGCTACTTTCTTAAGGTCACAAAGAAAAAAAAAAACAGAACTGAGATTTGTTTCCAGCATTGTTCCTGTGGGCAGCGAGGGGGTACAGTGGAGATAAATAACTGGTCCTGGAGTCAGGAAGATCTGAGTTCAAATTTGGCCTCAGCCACTAGCTATGTGACCCTGGGCAAGTCACCTAACATCCTGAAGCCTCAGTTTCCTCATCTATAGAATAGGGATAATAACAGTGTTTACCACACAGGGTTGAGAATCAGTTGAGGTAACACATGGAAAACTCTACGCAAACCTCAAGGTGATATACTTTCAGGCATTGTTCAGTTGTTTTTCAGTCATATTCAACCCTTCCTGACCCCATTTGGGGTTTTCTTGCCAAAGATACTGGAGTGTGCAGTGGATAAAGCTCAGGCCTTGGCGGAGGACCTGAGTTCAAATCCGGCCTCAGACACTTGACACTAGCTGTGTGACCCTGGGCAAGTTACTTAACCTTGATTGCCTCACCAAACAAAAAAAAATTGGAGTGGTTTGCCATTTCCTTCTTCAGTTCATTTTACACATGAAGAAACTGAAGCAAATAGGGTTAAGTAGAAGGATTAGATTGGTTGAGTTTAGCCCCAGAGGGCAGAACTAGCCATACTGGGTGGACATGGCAGAGAGGAAGATAATTAGAGTTACCTACAAATGGAATGGGCTGACTTGGGCTAGAGCAGTTTCCCTTTCATTTAAGTTCTTAGGCCAAAGGCACAATGACATTAGCTTGGACTAGATGGCCTGCCATTCTTTGTAACCTAAGTTCGGTTTCTGATTCTGACCTTTCCTGGCTAGGTTACCTAGAGACAGCTAGGAGATGTGGTGGATAGAGCACTGGACCTGCAGTCAGGAAGAGCTGAATTCAAATCCAGCCTCAAACATTTACTAGCTATGTGACCCTGGGTAGGTCACAACCTCCCTCAGCCTCAGTGCTGTCATCTGCAAAATGGGGATCATAACAGCATTTACTTGCCAAGCTTAGATCAAATGAGCTAATACTTGTGAAGTCTTAGCACAGTGCCTGGCACATAGGAAGCACTATATAAAAATTTTTTACTGGTATTGTTGTTGTTGTTGTAGTTGTTACATTTGACGACTTATTTGAGCTTCCATTATTATCCTCTATTATTATCTTTACAGAAGAGGAAACTTAGGCTCAGGGTTAAACAGCTAGGGATTCTGAGTCAGGACTGGAACTCAGCTCCTCATCGATAATGTGACCTAGCTGATCTAATGAAAAAGCCCAGGATTCTGAGACGGAAGATTGAGGTTGGAATATTGGCTACTCACCACTTGAGTGACCTCAGGCAAGTCATAAGCCTCAGTTTCCTCACCTGTAAAATGATGTATTGGACTAAATGATCTCCAAAGTCCTGCCAGCTCCCATGTTAGCACTCTCGTAGCTGAAGATGGAAGGACACACAAAGCAGCATTAATTTGCCAGTCATGGTGCGCTCAGCGTCCCAGCAAATTCAGGGAGGGGAGGGACGGTGGTGGGGAGCAGAGTTCCCCCAGGCTAGAGACTGGTACAAAGCCCACTGCTGTCCTCCAGATAAGTCTCAAGAGCCCTTTGTTGGAGCTCAGTCTGTCTGTGAATTCATTCAGGATCCATTCCCAGCCTCACCATCTGCTAGTGACTGTATTACCATCTGACCATTCACCTTGCCCCTCAAACAACTTTCCCTTGAAGTAGCTGCTAAGGAGCCTACTCATTGTCTAGCTGGATATATGAAGTCAGGGAAGACCCTTGACCCAGGGTAATGACTAAGGGGCTAGGAGGAGGAAGTTGTGGAGACACAAAACACCTTCCTCGAAATGGAAACGATTTGCCCTACAGTGTGAGTAAAACAAAACCCAGAAGAGGAACCGGGAGAGTGAGCAGTTGGTCCAACTGAAGCCATATTGTGCCCCAGGCGTCCCAATCACTCCTCCAATAATATTGATGCTTTGTGTTTGGAAACTCTTCCTCCAAGGCTTTCCCCTCCCCAATAAGCTCCAGCTAACTTCTGCCATACATCCCTGCTTTCCCACATTTAAACTTCCCTAGCCAACTGCAGAAGCCTCTGAGCATCTCCTGTGCACTAATGAACCATTCTCCATCCTTAGACCCCTCTGCCTGCATTGGTTGCTAAGAGAATGGGGAACCACGGCTGAAAGATGTTTGGAAGGAGAAAAGGAGAGGTGAAGGTCTGTTTGCCCAGCATCCCTGGTCTTTATCCAATGACAGCTCCATCCAGTATTTGATCTCAGGTACAACATCAGCCTCCAGGATTCTTCTTCTTTGAAGGTTTTGGAAAATTCCTTTCTTGAGTCAGTGAGTATGGGATAACTCTGTCCATTGGCTAGGACTACCTCTGCTCCTTAACCAAGTACTCAGTCAATCAATTACCAAGCATTAATTAGGCACTTATTATGTTTTAGGTGCTAGGTTAGACACCAGGGATACATCGACAAAGAATGAAACAATCCCTGCTCACAAGGGATTGACATTCTCTGTTCCTGGGAGAGCTGAGGTCCCAGATAGGAGCAAGCAGGGTCATGGAACCCTCCTTATCCTAACCTCCATAAAGAGCCTGAAGGGGGGTGGGGTGGGGTCAAATTTCCCCAAGGGAAAAACCTGCTATATAATCCAGAAATGGGATTCCAGGGAAGTTGAAGGTACTAATAAGGAGAGAGAAGGAAAAGCAGAGAGGGAAATACCAAGAATAATTGGAGAAAACTGACCCCTTGGCTTTTGGAAACAAGCTAGCATAGGGAGAAGAGCACTGTACCTGGGGTCTAAAGACTCTTGACAACTTACTCTGTGAGTCCTCTGGTGCCAACAGCCCATTTCTAGAGTGCTTTAATAAAGGCATCTGACATGAGAATGTCATTGATCCTCACAAAAAACCCTGCTGGGTATATCCTACAGTAATTGTCATGCCCATTTTACAGATGGGTAAATGGAAGCTTGCCCATGGTCACATAGCCATTGTCATTTTTTTTTCCATTTTACTGATGAAGGAATCAAGGCTGGAATAAATTTAATGATTTGTTCATGGCTGCATAGCTGGTATTATATTGAGCAATCAATCAATAAACTTTTTAGGCCCTTACTCTGTGCTAGGTGCTGAGCAAGGAGCCAGGGCTATAATTATTTAAAAAATGAAATGTTCCCAACTCTCAGAGAGTTTCCAGACTGCTGGTCTGAAAGGGAAATCAGGGAGGGCTTCCTATAGCAGATGGAGCCAGAGATAAACCTTGACAGAAGCCAAGGAGGTGAGGAGGGTGAGCCTTCTAGGCATGGGTACCAGGCTAGGCAAAGGCCTGGAGATGGGAGATGAAGTAGTGGGTACAGGGAAAAGCAAGTACGCTGGTGTGGCTGGACTGTAGCGTTCATGGGGGGCAAGAATGTATTAATGGAAAGACGCCCATTTACTTAACTTTTCTGGGACACAAATTCCTCATCCAAAAAGTAAGCTTCTTGGACTGAGCTGCCTGAGTTTCGATCCAGCTCTAAATCTAAGATCCTAGGATACTATATCCTGGATTCAAAACTCACCTCAAGACACTCGGTAAGTCTCCAATCCCGGACAAGTCACTTAATCCCTCAATACCTCTGAGTAAGTCAATGAGCAGGTGACAATCTGCATCAGTGGAGAGACTTTCCTGCCTGGGAATTCCCTATTCCATTTAAACAACTCCCTCCTTCCCGTGGGGGGAAAAAAGAGAGAAGATGGCAATGATTTGGGGTGATGCCAGATGAGGCTGATGATTGGTCACTTTATTGAACTGCAACCCCATGGTGCCATTTTAAAATCTTTAGGAAAAGATGGCTCTTTGGGATGCAGGAGCAGGAGAAAAATGCTGGGAAGTGTGGGTGATGTGAGGAAAAAAAGATTTGATTAAGAATTTGAAAGTGAAGACAACAGTGATAAGAGACTTTTTTTTCTGGTTTTATGACTAAGATTTGGGCCTGGGTGGAGGCAATCCTAGGAACTAACCCACATTCTCAAAATTTCCAAATTAGTTTAATTTTTAGGGAAAAAATAAAATTTGGAAATTCTACTTCAGCACTAAGAAGAAATGGTCTGCTTTTATCCAAATCTTTGGCCATATTGTAGAGGGTCCCAAAGCACTTTCCTCATACTTCTATCAGGTAGGCAGCAAAAATATTATTATCCCCATTTAGTAGATAATGAAACTTGAGGCCCAGAGACATCAAGTGTCTCAAAGGGAGACACAGTTAGCAAGCTTCTGAGCTTGGATTCAAACTCTGCTTCATAGTTTCATAGACAGAACTGGAAAGATCCTCAGAAACCACTTATTCCAACTCTTTTTACAGATAATGTCACCGAAGCCCAGAGACACAAAGCAATGTCACCAAGATCACACAGGCAATAAGTGGGATTTGAACAGGGATACTCTTACCCCAAATCCTGAGTCTTTTCCATTATGCCACACTGACTACTAGTGGTCCTTTCCCATAGCCATTTCCTAGAAGATGCTGGGCCATCTCTAGTGGTCCTGATGAATATCTGGCCACTGGACTCAGATGGCTCTGGAGGAGAAAGTGAGGCTGGTGACCTTGCACAGCCCTCCCTCACTCAAATCAAAGTCAATTGTAAGTCATGTCATCATCTCCCTGATGTGATGGTCCTCTTCGAGAACGGAGGACAAACACAACAATTCTACAAGATGCCTGGCTTGCATTGTCCTAAAATTGTAATAACATCACTTCTACCACCCACTATTTATAGAATGTTTCCAGGTCACAAAATGCTTCCACATCCATAACTCCTTGGGTTTCAAAACAAAGCTGAGAGGTATGCAGGGTTGGTGCTCTTGTCTCCATTTTATACAGATTAGAAAACTGAGCCTTGGAGTGGATAAGGGACTTGCCCATAATCACACAGCTGGTAAATAAAGGGGCTAGGCCTCCAATGGAGCCATCCAGGTGCCAAGACTGGGGCTATTTCTCGATGACCACAATGCAATACAGCCAGCTGTCATCAGCCATCCATTCAGGAGGTGAGTGTGGTCTCTTTCACCTCAAATGAATGGTACCTCCTGTAAATAGGGCTCCATGCTATTCCATCCCACTCTGAAGAGTCTTTGAAGGCATTCAGTCATGAACTGAAATAAATGCATTTGTAAATGGACATTTGAATGAAATAATACTGCACCCCAGGCATGATTATTTAGCAAGTGTTTATTCAGGTTTCATAGCAACTATAAAACATCATGAGATACTTGACATGCCCAGTGATACTCAGAAAGGAAACCTCAATTTGACAAAGAAAAG